>NW_017617070.1:1470000-1570000 GCF_001879475.1 Ipomoea nil
GAAATTAATTATGTTGCCATATAATGTTACCATATAATTATCTAAATAAAGTAATCATAATTATATTAATTAATTTAACGATAATACCCTTAGATTTAACACCTATTTAACATAAATCTTAACGGAGGACTATTTGTGGTAAAAAATGATAATCAAGGTACGTGTTTTGGTCGAATTAAAAGTCGAGGATTAAATGGAGTACTAGCCCAATAATCAAAAGACCATTTGTTGGTATTAATGAAAATTGTAATATTTATGTGGAAAAACGTAATACTTATTAAAACTCAACCGGTATCATGGTCTAATAGGGAAATTTGCCTTATTCCAAATATCTCTCATTATTTCAAGTTCTTAATGACCAAATAAAATATTTTTAATAAACAGGAAAACCCTGAATTTGAAGAAACACGTTTATTTTCAATTCCCAAATCTGCAACCTACATACAGCTCTTGTTTAGCTGTCATTTCCTTTTATTCTGCGTATTACTATGCTGTATTAATTTCTTTACCATGCAATCACAGATTCATATTTCACAATCATTATTCTGTGGACCATAGTCGACACAAGTTGTGTAGATCATATTTTGTATACCGTAAAATAATGTAAATTTAATACAAAAATAATATATATTCAGTAAAAAAATAATGTACGTTGTATTCAGGAGATGTACATTATTTTTTATACTAAGTGTACATTATATTATATAATATATAATCCGTACAAAAATAATGTATATTTAGTATATTAAAAATATACTTTTTGTTATGGTCTACATAGACCATGATCCACACAATAATTTGTCCATATTTCATGTCCACGTCAGACCCGATACTTCACCATCCATATACATTCCCCAGACACGTCACCCTTAATTTGGCCATCTTATAAATATATCCCAGGGTCTCAAGATATTTCTGATCGGTATCAATAAGATTCCACTTAATCTTAATTCCCACGCATATGCATACGTATGTATATATGTATCACCTTCCTATATAACTCTGAAATTTTAATTTCTATCACATTGGGAAGGCATAATTATCATTGTTTAATGATGTCGTCTTCTGGGGTTGTGGGGTTAGTGCTTCTACTGTGCGTTACCATTTTGGCGCTCTCGTTGGTTTACATATGGTCGTTTTGTTACTTGACGAAGCACCGGGGCGGCGGCAACGCCGGCGAGGCGGCAGTGGAGGCGGTGAAGGACGGTGGAGAAATGGGGCTCACGGCGGCGCAACTGGAGAGGCTACCGAGAATCAGAGGCGATGGCTTGGCGGTGGGGAATGATTGTGCTGTGTGTTTGGATGGAATCGAGAGCGATCAGGTGGCTCGGATGGTTCCCGGGTGTAAGCATGTGTTCCATCTGCAATGCGCCGATACGTGGCTGTCTAAGCACTCGGCTTGCCCGCTTTGCAGAAGTAAGATTGAGCCGGAGCTTCTTGACCCATCCGAAGATAGCCCGTGTTAAACCGGCCTCCTAAGTCAGTGAGTTAAGCTGGTGCTGATAATTCGTGTTAAACTAAAAGGAGCTATGGTCGTCCAAAGTTTCTCTTTGCTTGTTCTTAGGGTTTAGATTGGCATTATACTACCTTATTATTGGTGTACAATTCAATGTATGATCAACCATTTGCTTTTCCAGGAAAATTTTTTAATTCAAGATTTTATTTTCTTTTTGGTTAGCAAGTATTCTTTAACATAAATTTCAACGCACTGATTTGATGTAATGAACACGGCGATATATATTTATATCGGTTTTGAAATCTAATCATTACCATTTACTAAAAAGTTACTATAACATTTACAATTTTTATAGTAAAACTGAACTTATTATAACATATTAAAAATGAAGAATTTATATGTAAGTGATTCACCTTGTCATTTTATGAGACTTTGTTACCACTTAAGAGGAAGGAATTGACAAAGTCCTATAATGTCATTATGGTGCTACTAGTAAATGGCAGGATGCGCTCATACCAATAGTTCAGTTGGTTACTGGGTGATAGATTATGATCAATGAAGTTGGATCGACAATTGACAGAAACAGCAGAAGCTTGTACAGACCACCCGTAGTGGGACCTCTAAGCAGGACCACTTTGGTTGTGGAGTCCTTCACAATAAAACAAGAATTGTGAAATTCAAAAAAAACATCATTATCATTCAGTAGTAAATTTATGCTACTTATGTACTGATAACAAAGGAACAGATAAATTCGGGACATGCAAGATATTATTTAATTTTAATGATTTGGACGCAGATGGATTGATGCATGACCGACTTGTGAGATTGCCAAACCTGCGCCATTACCAACCCGGAGGACATCAGGACCTCCGTACTCATCCGCATGTGTCATCATTCCTGCATCCGGCGTAGCATGTGCTGTCGCGCCAGTGTCCGGATACCACCCGTCGGCCGGAGGAGTCGCTGCCGCCGCCGGTGGTTCGCCAGATAATGCCACGTGAGCTTGCGCCGGTGGTTGAGTAGTGTACCGTTTGTAGTAGTACACCGCAGTGTGACCGTGAGACCGGTATATCTGACATCGCGGTGCTCCACGTCCACCACGACCGCCCCTATTCTGTCCACAGCCCTGCCTACCGCTGTGGCTTGGAGCCGACTGTCCAGTCCGTCCGCCACCATGGTTCTGGCCGCGACCGGGATTGGTATACAAGGCTGTATGTGCCGCTCTTCCTTCCGCCGTGGGGTAGTCATCAACCAGAATGAATTCATAGGCTTGCAAAAAATCCGATAAATGAGAGAGGGTCACTGGATTTCCAGAAGCGGTGAGGGAGGCAGCAAGGGTCTTCAGTTCTGGCCGGAGTCTACGTAGCACGTATAGGTTCTGCTCCATGAGCGTGAGGGGACGGCCAGCTTGCACCCGTGATTCGACCAGAACCCAGCACGCCCCAGGTAATCGGCGGTAGTGGAGTTACCCTGGCGAAGCATCTGTATCTGCCCCAACAAGTTCAAGCATCGGGCCTGACTTGAGGAGCCAAGGGCGTTCGTGATGGAGGTCCAGACCTCGGCAGTGGTGTTCCGGCCGAGTGCCAAGTGCAAGACTTCGTCGGACATGGACGACACCAGAAGCGAAAGGATCGATTGATCCTGCTTCACCCAAGCACTGTACGCGGGATTTGGAGTTGACGTCGCCACTACTGCACTGGAGGAGTCGCCGGAGGACCGAGGGGCACCGATGGTCGCCGGCGGACACGGGAATGAACCATCGACGAAGCCCAGAAGCTCCTGACCTCGGAGAAACGGTATCAATTGCTTACGCCAGAATAGAAAATTTCTGGACATAAGCTTCATTGATACATAATGATGAGCTCCGGCGAAAGAGCCATCACCGGCCGGTAAGGGAGTCCCGGCGGCGGAGACGGTGTGCTCCGATGAGTTCATCGACATGGCCGAAGAGAGAGGGTGAGAAGGGGAAGCGATTATGCGGTGGAGGTAGAGAGAGAGAATCGCAACCTGATTGATACCAGATTAGAGAAGTCGATTCAATCATTAACTGAATAATAGGAATTACAGAGTTATATAAGATATTAAACTCTAACCTACACCTGACTAATATAGCATCACACTATAACTACTGTAGACTATTCTATCACAACATAAATACAACCATGTATTATACAAATAATAATATATAAAATATCAACTGTACTCACATAGATATTTTACCACTCTTCTAGAGTTTATGTGGGTAAAAGAATTATATACATTTGGATTGTATACCAAGTATGATAACTTTTGTCCATTCAATTGGCACAAAAGAAGCATCAAATGACAATAAATAAAAAGAAATATCATTTTAGTTTTAATTAAATAAGTCCTTATGTACTTCGAGATATTTGGACAACAATTAATATACTGAAAAGGTATACAATATATTCAAGACATTTTCAGGTAAGCTGATAGGAATCCTTCCAAGAAACAATACTTGAGTAAGCACACATACCATTTCTAGACATGTTTTATACATGTTCTAATATGAATGTAGATTACGATAATACACTTTCATTATCCACACTTTCGTCTTCAGGAAGAAAAATACTTAGTCAATTTATAGGCTATATTAAGTTATAAGAAGGACCATAGTCAATGATTTTACACTTTGTGATTTTTGTTCATCATATTTTTAGAAAATTCATAAGGGAATTTTAAAATAAGAATAAGTAATCGGTTACCCATATAAACATGCGGTAACTATGTCTATTAGCTACATATATAATTTATTTACTGCTAGTTTATCAAATAGCAGAATATAATGCCATGACCAATATTGGGTCTTTGCGAAAACTCTCAACTCGCCTTTTATTACATTTTTTGTATTTTCATGACACATTCTGGTGTATATATTTATTTAGCGAGTTTTGATTTGTATGCCTTAATTGCTCTTTTCTATCAAAACAGTTAGCACTCTTCGGGCGTTATACTACTTGATGGGGAATATACCCCGAGTTCAGGCTCCCCGTACGCTCCGTGCTCCTGTTTGGATCGGGGTCAAACGGTTCGGGTCTTGGTCCACTGGTCAAAGTCAAACCCGCCTACGCTTGGCCTATAAAAGGGGTTTTGGCCCTCCATTTTGGGGCCTCCTCTTCCACTCTACACACACTCTCTCTAAAAGTGTATTACTCTCTAAATACTCTCCCCTCTCTCTACAAACACACAATTATGAATAAAAGAATTTTCTTTGGCATATTCTCTACTTTATTCATACATACACTATACTTTATACATAATGTATATATTTCGGGTAATTATCCACATTAAATGGCGCCATCTGTGGAACCGTGGCAAAGAGTTACATTCCTACCAACAAAGAAAAACTATAGAGAAATCCGAAATAGGAGGGCTCAAGCCAGCACCTCTCAACCACTGGACTACACTGTTTATTGGTTCTCGGAAAACTATATAGAAGTTCTGGAGAGGGAGGAAGGTTCGAACCTGAGTGCCCAAACTACTGGGCTAACGTCCCGACTGTTACACCACTTCGCTCGTTGATTTACCATCTCTGTTCATTCATATTTGATTCGGTGAGGGCCAGTTGGCTGGGGGGCTTAGACGTTGCTGCTAGCGACATCCTTTACCAGCCTGTTATTCATACTCCTCTTCCTGGAGCAGTAAGATGTCCTTGAGGTCCAGAGCACCTCTCCTCAGCGCGTTTCACCCAAAAGAATCGCCATGTATGCCCTCTTACTCCCCCTTGTCCATCTTCGGATCCTGCTTTAAATCCTCAGCAAGGAAGGTTGGCGCGTTTTTGGACAAAGCTGTAGACACACTCATGATCGAATAAAGCCTTGCGCTTTTCCGGAACAGAGGGCTGCTTCCTAAGTGCCCGGAATCCAGCTTTGCACCTTCACGATGAGCCGCTCGTTTAGTTCCCGACCTCCTCCAAATTAGCGAAACCACTCGATCCTCGCCATTTGTCAAGCAAAAGAGCGCAACAGAACAAAAACCCTTCCCGAGTCCGCATTGTTTCCCGGTCGATTATTCCGAGCAAATAAGCACATCTACGGACGGCTGGGTTTTTATCTTTTTAAAGGGGCAGTGGTCGGCGGTGGAAATACGCAGCTTACTCTGCATGTGACTATGCATATGGTCGGTACCCGGTTAAATCCGCTGATCAGGAAGTCCCTATTGGCCGACGATCGGAAATGCCATGCGTCAGCATATTTTCTTGCACGTGGCACAGTCTGTACAAAATAAGCCCAAGATCATGACTTGGATTTTTAATTTGTAAAAATTGTATAGGTTAAATTCCTTGTAATTGTACTTAGAAAATTGTAATAGGAAAATATATGTATATTAAGCTTGGTTAGGTTGGTATTTTCACCCGTGGCACTTAAAGCCCGGTTAGATCGGTCTTGCCATCATCGGCATAAGTCTGGGTCCGTCCCGGCATGGTCGGTAGATCAAGAAGCCCTACGAGGGTAGGCATAAGCTCGGGTCTGTCCCGGCATGGTCAGTAGGCCAAGAAGCCCTACGAGGTTACGCATAAGTCCGGGTCCGTCCCGGTACGGTCGGTAGATCAAGAAGCCCTACGAGGGTAGGCATAAGTCCAGGTCCGTCCCGGCATGGTTGGTAGACCAAGAAGCCCTACGAGGGTAGGCATAAGCTCGGGTCTGTCCCGGCATGGTCAGTAGGCCAAGAAGCCCTACGAGGTTAGGCATAAGTTCGGGTCCGTCCCGGCACGGTCGGTAAATCAAGAAGCCCTACAAGGGTAGGCATAAGTCTGGGTCCGTCCCGGCACAGTCGGTAGGCCAAGAAGCCCTACGAGGGTAGGCATAAGCCCGGGTCCGTCCCGGGATGGTTGGTAGACCAAGAAGCCCTACTAGGGTAGGCATAAGCCCGGGTCCGTCCCGACATGGTTGGTAGGCCAAGAAGCCCTACGACCGTAGGCATAAGTCCGGGTCCGTCCCGACACGGTCAGTAGGTCGCTTCGACCAAGCGAAGTACAATTTTTTAGAATTTGTAACTTATAGTTTAAGTTGCTTGTAAGTTGTATCGCGATCAAGTGTGTAAATTGGTGTGTGGTAAGCCCGGTCAGGTCGGCATTGTCACCACCGGCACTCTACATTCGGTTAGGTCGGCATTGCCACCACCTGCACTCTAAGTCCGGTTAGGTCGGCATCGCCACCACCGGCGCTCTATGCCAGGTTAAGTTGGTATCGCCACCACCGGCCCGGTTAGCCCGAGACTACACCTCAGCCTTAAGCCTGATGTGGATAATTACCCGGAATGTATACCGTATGTATAAATTATAGTGTATGTATGAACAAAGTAGAGAATATGCCAAAGAAAATTCTTTTATTCATAATTGTGTGTTTGTAGAGAGAGGGGAGAGTGTTTAGAGAGTAATACACTTTTAGAGATAGTGTGTGTAGAGTGGAAGAGGAGGCCCCAAAATGGAGGACCAAAGCCCTTTTTATAGGCCCAAGTGTAAGCGGGTTTGAATTTTAAAAGTAGATATACGCATACATTTTTTTAGGGTAAATACCCAAAATGGTCCCTCAACTATAGCTAAATTCACAAATTGGTCATCAACTTTCCATTTCAACCAATTAAGTCCTTAACTTTGTAATTTTAACACAATTTGGTCCTTTGTCTATTTGACCGTTTGTTGACTGTGATTTTTGAGGATATATATGTAATTTCATGGTCCATCATCGGTTTTTTAAGGTTCCGGTTGCATTTCCAGACCGCACTGTTACATTCGAATCCACTGCCGAAAGCAATCTACCAAATTCGGTTGCCTTTCTTCATCCTCCCTTTGGATTCAATGTAGTTGAGTTCGTACCAGAGCGAAGAAGCCGACGTGTTTCCGAACCGGTGCAACGTCATCCTGGAGGCCTTCACGTGCTCCGACGAAGCTGAAGGTTCTTCTGGAGATCATAGATCACAATCAACAAATGGTCAAATAGATGGAGGACCAAATCGTGTCGAAATTGCAAAGTTAAGGACTTAATTGGTTAAAATTGAAAGTTGATGACCAATTTGTGAATTTAGCTATAGTCGAAGGACCATTTTGGGTATTTACTTATTTTTTTAAAAAAATGCAGTGATTCAATTGACAACAAAATTTGAATATAATATATATCATGCAATCGAAACTCAAAACTTATCTTGATAGTACCTCACCGCAACCCATATAGAACATTTTCAATACTGCTAGAAACATCGTACGCTGCTAAGTTGTCGTCATTTTCTGTAGCAGCCTCCACCTGCTTGTACGCCTTGGAGCGAGATTTGTTCCACAGAAACCAATAATGCATAGGAAAAGATATCGTATCTCTTTGTTTTCAAATTCAAATATTTTTCAAGGTTGAGTGGTAAATCTTGACACTATAAAAAAAAAAATAGTTGCTCTAAAAATTCTTTACACACACCACCATTACCAATTTCAAGAAAAATCCTCAGCTTATTATAAATAGCTTCTAAGCCTAATATATCCATCCATCTGATTGAAGAATTCATATATTTAAAACATCAAAATATATGCAAAGATTATTCCAGATGATACCGTTCACGAATGACGTAGGGCACTCGTGCTGATAACGTGTTAGATATAATTATGCCCGTTGGCCTATCAACTCCTAACCTGTGAACTTGCAGTGATATACTCAAAGTTGTAGATCAGAATAAACATAAAAATAAGTACAAAGACAGTAGAGAGACAAGGAAGCTCTTTATTATTCATGTCTTACCTTCCATACTTCATACAATATATGACAATATATATAGTATACAAAAATCATAATGATGGTATTAATAATGGCCGTTACAACCGTTACAAAAATAATGTCCATTTATATAATATATTTATAATAAATATATTTAAAAAAAAAAAACAATCTTCAAAGAATAACCTACTAAATTTATGTTGTTACATAACTAGTGAGACTCAAACCCACAATCACTTGATTATTACTCAAGCACCTTATCAATTAGGCCATAAATGCTAATTAATAAAATACAACAAAGTTAACATGTTTTGTTTAATATCATACTTTTTTTTTGTTGTTTTTTTTTTTTTTTTTTTTTTTTTTTTTTTTTGTAAAAGGAAGTGTATATCATCAACACAAAACAAGGGTCAAAAGCCCTACTATACATAGGTTACTTGGTCCAAGTGACCAAGTTTTACAAACAACAAGGGGCATAAAGCCCTACAAAAGCTATATGGTCTAAATGACTAAATCTACCACAACCCACAAGACATGAGGCCATTCGGCCATACAAAGAGAGCAAAATTGAAGCATCTCAATTAAAAGCCTAAGCTGATAGTTGGCACATGTGCGGTGAGTTCCAAGCAACACGTGGACCGTAGTCGCTTATGGGTGGTGTTGAGATTTTGGTCCAGTTCTGATACCAAATTGAAGCATGTGCTCCATCTCAACTAAAAACCTAATTTGATAGTTGGATTGCACATTAATGGCTATATGCTCAACAAGCAAAACTCTACAAAATGAATCAAATCTATACATTTTGGCCCTTACATACTCAAGGCCATTCGGCCTAAATTCCAATCAAGCTACAAGCTCAGAACTCATCCAAAACCAAGGCCATAATCCCGATCTCATTCTTGAACAACCCCCTAAGTGTAGCTCATCCTTTGCTCACCAAACTTTCACAAGCCCTTTTATTAGAATGCAAGTTCCAACATCATGGTCTATCACGTCCCCATGTTCAATGCCATTGGTCTTTCCACCCTTTCATTCATTCAAACCATCAAGCCATCCCAAGAAGATTCAACCAAAGCCCCTTAATGTTTCACTCCGAGTAGACCCTAAGTCCTCACCCCAAGAGTACTTCATCTCAAACTTAGGGGCGTATTTAATCATGACTTTTGAAAACTTTTAAAATGATAGATTTTAATAAACTTTATTGACTTTCATAGAATCGTTCCAAACTTTTTAAAACTTTGTAAGACTCTATAAAAGTCTATATAAAAAACATTCATAAACTTTAATTTTATCAATTTTTTTTATTATAAAAAGTATATAAAAGTCATTAAAATTCTAAATTGAATACATCCTTACAAACCTTCAATAATTTCGATTCTTATCATTTATAATTTTCTTAGAAAACATGTTATAATATATCATAAAATAATTATTATAATATTGATCCTTGAAAAAAAAAATAGAATAAAAGCACCTATGAAGCTCTTATTGATGAGAGATTCTTATTCCGCCTAACTTAAGGGGGTGTATTCAATCATGACTTTTGTAGAGTTTTAAAAAACTTTTAAAATGATAGATATTAATAAACTTTGATTGACTTTCGTAGAGTCATTCAAAACTTTTTAAAACTTTATAATACTCTATAAAAGTTTATATAAAAAACATTCATAGACTTTTATCAACTTTTTATTTTAAAAAGTCTACAAAAGTCATTGAAATTCTAAATTGAATACATCTTTACAAACTTCCAATGATTTTGATTCTTATCATTTATAATTTTCTTACAAAACATTTATAATATATCATAAAATTCTTCTTATTATATAGTTCTTCACCCACATCAGCATTCTCAACATTATTATTTTTATCCATGGTATGTTGAGACTTGTATGCTAATTACTTATATATATTATTAAATATTAATAAACATCAACAAAAAAAACTATTTCATTAGAAATTCATAACAATATTGAGCAATAAAATTTATAATAAAAGAATTGATTAAATAAAATATTTAAAAATATAATTACAAGTTGCATAAAATAAAAAATTAAAAATCTAATAATAATAATATATATAAAAAATTATACTTGATATAATGCTAGGCATGACGCAAAGAACTATTATTTGCAATAGCAATTTGAGACTGCAAACAACAACAAGACTGTTTGCAACCCCAAATTGTTGTTAAGAACAGTAGTTCGCTATTTGTAGTAACCTATTGTAAAAAAAAGGAAAAATATATATTACAAATATTAACATAAAAAGAATAAAAATCAAAATATATAAGTATTTATATGAATATTATGAAACATATGACGATGAAAAATTTGCTTTGTTCATGTATTTAGGGAGAATTAGAGAAAGTTAGGGATAAAAAATTCATAGAAAAAATAAAAATCAATATAAACAAGCAATAATGAAGTAAAATTAATATTATTTCGAATTTTTAGATGAAGATTGTAAAGTTTAGGAGTGAGAGAAAAATTGGTAGAGTTTTGGTATGAGGAAAATATAGGATAATGAAGAAAAAAATAATTTTATTAAATTTAGATAGGTTTATAAAGTTTAAATAGGGAGAAAAAATAGAGTTTAAATAGAGAAGGAAAACATTCAAAGTTGTTAGAAAGAAAATTTTGAAATCTTAGGGTTGATTGTTGGATTTCAACTATTTATATTTGAGAAGGAAAAGTCTACAAAAGTCCTAAAATTAAAAAGTCTACAAAAGTTCATAACTTTTTGAATAAAACATGTCTTTTAAAGACTCTTTAAAAGTCTTAATCTAATGCCACACGTCTTTTAAAGACTCTTTAAAAATGTTGATTGAATACCGCATGACTTTTAAAGACTCTCTAACAGTTTGAATTGAATACCTCCAAGCTTTTAAACTTCATAAAAGTCTTTAAAACTCTATGAAAGTCATGATTGAATACACCCCCCTTAGATATCTGATCAATGGGTGCATTCAATCCCTTCATAAATAAATTTAAAAAAACTTACAAAATAAAATAATCTTCAAATAATAAACCTACTAAATTTACAATAAATATTTAAAAAAAAATAAAACACTATCTTCAAATAATAAACCTACTAAATTATATGTTAATACACACCTAGTGGGACTCGTCCCCACTATCACTTGATTATAATTATAAGTTAAGCGCCTTATCCATTAGGCCATAGGTGCACATTCAAGAAATATGACAAAGTTAACATATTTTTTTAAATATGATAATTCATCTCAAACTTAGGGGCTATATTAAATCATGACTTTTGAAAACTTTTAAAATCATAGATTTTAATAAACTTTTATTGACTTTCACAGAATCGTTCAAAAATTTTTAAAACTTTGTAAAACTCTATAGAAGTCTATATAAAAAATATTCCTAAACTTTAATTTTATCAACTTATTTTATTTTACTTTAAAAATTTTACAAAAGTCATTGAAATTCTAAAGAGAATACATCCTTACAAACCTTCAATAATTTCGATTCTTATCATTTATAATTTTCTTACAAAACATGTTATAATATATCATAAAATAATAATTATAAGACTGATCCTCGAAAAAAAAAATAGAATAAAAGCACCTATGGAGCACTTTGTGATGAGAGATTCTTATTCCACCTAACATAGATATCTGGTCAACAGGTGCATTCAATTCCTTCATAAATAAATTTAACAATACTTACAAAATAAAATAAATCTTTAAATAATAAACCTACTAAATTTTCATGAAAATATATGTTATTAACACCTAGGGGGACTAGAACCCACAATCGCTTGATTCGCCTTATCCATTTGGCCATCAGTGCTAATTAATAAAATATGACAAAGTTAACATGTTTTTTTTTTTTTTTTTTTTTTTTTTTTTTTTTAATTTCATAGTTCATCTAAAACTTAGGGGTGTACTCAATCATGACTTTTGAAGACTTTTAAAATGATAGATTTTAATAAACTTTTATTGACTTTCATAGAATCATTTCAAACTTTTTAAAACTTTGTAAGACTCACTAAAAGTCTATATAAAAAACATTCATATGTTGTAATTCGGCCTATCAACTTGTTAGTTCTCGCGTGATAGTTGTATGGTAACGCATCGATTGTATGTATGAAGAATATTGCAATATGGAATGGAAGAGTAGAGAGAAAAACATAACACAAGAATGTAGAACTCAAGAACACAAGTTCTCTCTTTCATTATGCCTGGAACATGTATATATATACATCCATATAACCCTTCATTTTCTATAACATAAATAATGGAATAAATATAAGGCAAATGAAAGGTCTTGTGATAATGGCCATAATAATAATAATATTTATAACACTCCCCCTTGGCCATTATCAAACTATACTCATGCCTCGTTAAAAACCTCGCTAGAAAAACCCAGTGGGAAAAACCTAGACGAGGAAAAGAGTACACGAAGTATGTTGATCCATGTGTTGCACCGGTTGCCTCATTAAAAACCTTAGCCTAAGAAAACCCAGTGGGAAAAAAACTTAGCCAAGGAAAAGAGTACAAACATAAGCCTTCTGGGCATAATCTTCAAGATTTCAAGAGTCTTCAGGACTATCCACTCAAGTGCACCAACATCGGTTGCCTCATTAAAAACCTTATCTTAAGAAAACCCTGTGGGAAAAACTTAGCTAAGGGAAAAAGAGTACAACCATATGCTTTCGTAGCATAATATTCAGGATATCAAAAGTCCTCTAGATTGTCCATTCTAGCACAGCTAGGCGTTGTCGCTCCCCCTGAAGATAACAATCTTCTAAGCCCACGCATCCCAATTTTATGAACATATTACTCAAAAGTGGATGTAGGCAGAGACTTAGTGAACATATCTGCAAGATTGTTCAGTGGGGAAAACATTCTCAATAAGAATTTTACAACTCTTCTAGAGTTCATGTGTGTAGAAGGATTTAGGTGCAACATGTTTTGTAAGGTTCCCCTTAACAAAACTATTACTTGCTTGTGCAACACAATCTTATTTGTCCTCATATGGGACATTGGGGGTAAAAAAAAAATATAACATAACGAGTTCTGAACTTGGCATCATAGGGATAAAATAAAAGAGCTAATGCCCAAGTTGCCCATCAAAACCACATATTGGTTTCTCACATAAACGTCAAAATCTTTGTACCTCGAAGGTGTTGGAGAATATGTTAAATACCATTCCAATTTTCATTGTAGGGAGAAGCACTAAATCTTGCTAGCAATTTCATCGCAAATTCAATATCAGGCCTGATGCGATTATGGAACTTCTAGTTCAATAATAATGCTCCAATAGCAATGAAGTAATGGACTTCCGGTCCCTAAATATCCTCATTATAACCTTCGAGTCTAAATGGTCATTTATCTACTTCAAGAGATTATTGGACAACCGTTTGTGTGATAAGTATATAATACTTGTCTATATAAAACATCTTCAAGATATTTTTTAAGTAGGCTAACTGGTGTATAAAACTTCTTCAAGGAGAAGCTCGATCTTCAGGTCGAGACAATACTTGGATTTCCAAGTCTTTTATTTTAAAACTCCATCTTTCGGCATGAGCTAATATCACCAAGCTCTCTATGTGTTTCAATGATATTTAAACCGTCAATATCGACTGAGATGATAAATAAATAACTCCATTAGCAATTCTTTAACGAACACATAATGGTACATATTATTTATACATTCCTTCTTCGGGAGGAAAACACTCAGTCAATAATATTCAAGTCATACAAAGACTTTAGTAGTTTAATGATACACGTTGAGATTTTCACTTTCCACATTCCAAAAGTGTTGAATCCATCGGGGATTTACAAATAAATATTAGCGTCTAATGACCAGTAAATTACGGTCATGACTTTCATCAACTGCATATCTAAATTCATAATTCACTGCCAATAATGTTAATTTGCGGAACGTAATGCTATATGTTGTGGGAGAGAATATTTGATCAAAATCAATTCAGGGTCTCTGCGTAAACCCTTAAGCTACCAGTCTCGCTTTATATCATACCACCATATTGTTTGTATTTCTCTTTCGTACAAACACCCATTTGTAACCTATAGGGTTAACATTAAATGGTGTACGTGTTATAAAGAGAATACAGTTTTAGCGAGCTGAGCTGTACATGCCTTAATTGCTCTTTTATACGTAAAAAAAAAAATCAAGGCACTACTGGTGCCTAACTCTGGATCCAGATTCTCATATACTAAGAGCAATTTATAAGACAATTGTGTTGTCGACAACTATAACATTTTTCATAAATTTCTCCCATATATATAAAATAATGGCAATTTCTAATTCAACCAGACTCTAGCCATTTCCCAAAGGTATTTTTATCTGGTCGTTCCGCATCCCAGTATTATGATTTTGGGTGCACCTATAATTTTACTGGGGTTTTTCGCCTTCCAGACGAATGTCTTCTGGATGAATATCTGCAGGACATACTTTTTAAGCGATTTCAAGAATGACACCATTTTCTACTAGATTTAGCTTTCCGCGGATTATACCAACATGTCTCCATGCTTCTAGCGTCAAGGAGCATTGGAAGATATATATGGTCCAAGTTGGGGAAAATATATAGGACCTAGTCACTCATGAGTATATATATTGGCAGATTAATTATCTACTGAACTTCTAGTTCAGTTTACTTCTTCTGAACTTCTAGTTCAGTCTACCTAGTACGTGGATTTAAATATTGAAGATCAATCATTCATAGAATTTCTCGGCATTCTATAAAATTTGAGATCTTATCTCCCCCTAATGCCGTGAAATGATCTTCATAAATGTGCAGTCAGCGTACCTAATTATATATTGATCCCTTATCATGGGCTCTAAGAATTTAAATAACAGACGGAGGTTTATAATCAACATATACATGTCCACAAAGGTACGCTATGGTGGTGATATAGGAAAAAGACTGCACACTGTGAATAAAACGTAGATGGGAAATGTTTTGTTTTATACCACGTACTAGGTTCTAGGGGAAATAATTATGATATGCAGTAGGTCAGATTGTGATAACCACAATAACATATAAAACTGATGTCCCCAACAAGACAAAAAATATATAATCAGATATGAAAGCATACATATCAATTGATATTACAAGGGTACACAACAATCATAGGGAAGCTGTGAAGCTTGTCAAATAAACTATATCTTCAAGATCTCCCAAAAATCCTTATCCTCAACTTTACATTAGTTCACTCACTGGTTTGAGAATTGCTTCGTGCAAATTCACATGATATAATTCATTCCCTCATTTGCTTCGGGCAAACTAATATGAAATAATTTAGTCCTTCGTTTGCTTCAGGCAAATTGATATGATATGATCCATTCTATCTTCCAAACCAATAACATCTAAATCAATCATATCATGTATGGCATAAGTCAAAGATCATTCTTATAAAAGAGTATACCACTCCTTAAACAACACAGAATTGCACTAAGCCATAGTCGGAGAGGGATTTGTCATGTTGACATCTTAAATTTAGTCAAAAGATGATTATCATAATTTGTTGATAATAGCAATCCTTCCGGGATTGATATAAGATTTATGGAACAAATAATAATTCAATTTTGAATTAGCAGCCAGTCAATTGCATACGAGAGTTATGTTGCATGCATGAGAAAAATTTTCATATATAAATAAGCATGCAAACTAAGAGAATTAAATCTAAGAAGTAAACTTCCTCTGGAAAATAAAGTTCCAGAAAGTAAAATTTCAAGAAGTAAATCGAGAAGCAAGATTACAGAGGTAAGCTTAGAGATGTAAGCTTAGAGAGGTAAACTTTTTGAATAGTCAATTCGAGTAGTAAAATTAGCAAGAAAAATCAGCAAAGTAAAGTCACTTTGCACTCATAATAATTTGCCTCCAAAAATAACTTTGCACTCAAAAACACATTTGGAGTGTATATATTCCTCGGTTACGCAATAAGTTATTGCGGCCATGAATTATCTTTTCGAATGCTTCAGGCATAAACTAACTTCTCGGATGCTTCAAGCATGAGTTTACTTCTCGGATACGTCATGCCTTAGGCATGAGCTAACCTTTTTGTCCATGAATATATTTTCATGAATTACTTAAACATTATCATGACACTAATCATTTCTTCATCAATACCTTATCATTTCATTATCACAATTTATCGCAATATTTGCTTCAGGCAAATTAGCTAGAATCATCAAGATGATGTTCATTCTCCGATGACCAAATGCTTTGGTGTGCGGCACGTAGGGATCAATGCCCTTCAGACCCACATTGTTAGCAAATCTGCTTCTGGCTAAGATTTTGCCTCGATAAGTTTGGTCATCCTTGAATATCTTGATTACTTTATTTCTTATTCTGAGCTCGAAACTCATACCACACTGGTTATAATCTCGACCACAACCGCTTATGAAGTTACTCAACTAGGTAACATTATGTGCTTCAGGCACCTGTGCAAAATCAACCAAACATGCACTTTGATTCTTCATCAACAACTAGTTATGTTTCTTAGCCACAAGAAGTGCTAAAATCACCTTAGGATGCTTCTCATAATTTGTTGTCTTGTACTACTGCTGGAGTACAAATTACTCACACGAAAAGTTGACAATGTCTTTTCAATTAAATATTTCTCTAAAACTTCTTGTTTAGAGTTTCACTTCTGAGACTATTATGTGCAGAGCTGAATTATAGTCAGTTACTGACTTATAATCTTAAAACTTAAGATTAATCTAGTCAAATTGTGTCCGAGGAAGGACAATAGATGACTACTAGTCAAAATGGTCCTTCAGGGACTTACATAACGCAATAGGGACTTTTTCAATCAAATACTCATTTTTAAGATCGTAGTTCAAGTAGTGACGTATGAAAATGAGAGCTTGTGCCTTCTGGGCATCGGTTCTCTGTGACTTAGCAACAAAATTTTGGCTCGATTTCTTAGATGCCAAATATATTTCAATATCCAAAGCCCAAATGAAATAATTGCTATCGACATGAGCGAGCTCAATAAAATCACATTTGACAATTGAATACGTAATCTACAAAACATATATCATATGTTCTCATATACATTCATAATATCACATGTTTATAGCAAAATAAGGAATCTAACATCTTCTAGATGCAAAATGAACTTTCCGAGATGAAGTCAAAAGATAAAATCAGAAAACAAATTGATCTTTCGAATATACACAAAAACCGAAATGGTGCAACACGAATTGGTGAGGCAAACACCAAATTGATGCAACAAGCATCGACTCGTGTTTATACCATCAACTCGTGCTACAAGCAACAAGGCACGAATCGGTGCGAAAACACCGAATTGATGCAGCAAGCATCGACTCGTGTTTATAGCATCAACTCGCGCTACAGGCAACGAGTGGTGTTTCATTCTCCAATACACCGAATTGATGCTCCCAAGTCATCAATTAAGCTTTAAAGTCTTACTCACTCTTAAGCTTCCACGAAATAAACTTTAGCAATCTTAATTAAAAACCATTCATTCATTGCCTAATCAGGCACAAAAACTAATTGCTAATCACATGCAAACGACATATCATAAAAACATAATAATGCACTACATCATAGGGTATATAACATACAAAGTATGCGAAATGAAAATAATATGTATACATACATTGCATCTTCGTACGAAAAGCCCCATCTATTTACAGAAACATATATATCACATGCTTTTCTTTCAATTTTAAGAATCAAAAATAAAATTGGAAATATATATTCAGGAATTTACACAATCATATATATATGAACCGGTATGTGCAATTCATATTTCAAATTTTAGAATCAATATGTATCATATCAATCATGTATTTCATAATCATATCAAGAGGTGTAGAATCAACATGTGCCATATAAAAACATGTATTATATGAAACCTATGAACATGCTTGCCTAGTATAAAAACATGTATTATAACATGTCCGAGCATACCGTTCACCGAGGAATATGTTGGCGATTCGTGCTGATAACGTGTTGTAATTCGGCGTATCAACTTGTTAGTTCTCGCGTGATAGTTGTATGGTAACGCATCGATTGTATGTATGAAGAATATTGCAATATGGAATGGAAGAGTAGAGAGAAAAACATAACACAAGAATGTAGAACTCAAGAACACAAGTTCTCTCTTTCATTATGCCTTGAACATGTATATATATACATCCATATAACCCTTCATTTTCTATAACATAAATAATGGAATAAATATAAGGCAAATGAAAAGTCTTGTGATAATGGCCATAATAATAATAATATTTATAACATCATAAACTTTAATGTTATCACTATTTTATTTTAAAAAGTCTACAAAAGTCATTGAAATTCTAAACTGAATACATCCTTACAAACCTTCAACAATTTGGATTCTTATCATTTATAATATCCTTACAAAACATGTTACAATAAATCATAAAATAATTATTATAAGATTCATCCTTGAAAGAAAAAAGAATAAAAGCACCTATGAAGCACTTAGTGATGAGAGATCGTTTTTTCGCCTAACTTAGATATCTGGTCAATTGGTGCATTCAATCACTTCATAAATAAATTTAAAACAACTTACAAAATAAAATAAATCTTCAAATAATAAATACCTACTAAATTTACAATAAATATATTTTAAAAAAACAATCATCAAATAATAAACCTACTAAATTTACAAAAAAAAAAAATATTTTATTACACACCTAATGGGACTCGAACCCACAATCGCTTCGCTTCATTAGAAGTCAAACACCTTATCCATTAGGCCATAGGTGCAAATTCCTAATATATGACAAAGTTAATATATATTGTTTTTAATGTCATACATCATTTCAAACTTAGGGGCTGTATTCAATCATGACTTTAGAAAACTTTTAAAATTATAGATTTTAATAAACTTTTATTGACTTTCATAGAATCATTCCAAACTTTTTAAAACTTTGTAAGAATCTATAAAAGTCTGTATAAAAAAATATTCATAAACTTTAATTTTATCAATTTTTTTTTTATTTTAAAAAGTATATAAAAGTTATTAAAATTCTAAATTGAATACATCCTTACAAACCTTCAATAATTTCGATTCTTATCATTTAAAATTTTCTTACAAAATATGTTATAATATATCATAAAATAATTATTATTACATTGATCCTTGAAAAAAAATAGAATAAAAGCACCTATGAAGCACTTAGTGATGAGAGATTCTTATTCCGCCTAACTTAAGGGGGTGTATTCAATCATGATTTTTGATTTTTGTAGAGTTTTAAAAAACTTAGAATGATAGATTTTAATAAACTTTGATTGACTTTCATACAGTACATTCAAAACTTTTTAAAACTTTATAATACTCTATAAAAGTTTATATAAAAAACATTCATAGACGTTTATCAACTTATTATTTTAAAAAGTCTACAAAAGTCATTGAAATTTTAAATTGAATACATCCTTACAACCTTTCAAATGATTTTGATTTTAATCATTTATAATTTTCTTACAAAACATTTATAATATATCATAAAATTCGTCTTTTTATATAGTTCGTCACCCACATCAGCATTCTCAACATTATTATTTTTATCCATAGTATGTTGAGACTTGTATGCTAATTACTAATATATATTATTAAAGATTAATAAACATCAACAAAAAAAAAACTATTTCATTAGAAATTCATAACAATATTGAGCAATAAAATGCATAATAGAAGAATTGATTAAATAAAAAAATATAAAATATAATTACAATTTGCATAATATAAAAAATAAAAATCAAATATTAATAATATATATAAAAAATTATACTTGATATATTGCTAGGCATCACGCAAAGAACTATTATTTGCAATAGCAATTTGAGACTGCAAACAACAACAAGACTGTTTGCAACCCCAAATTGTTGTTAAGAACAGTAGTTCGCTATTTGTATGAATATTATGAAACATTTGACGATGAAAAATTTACTTTATTAATGTATTTAGAGAGAATTAGAGAAAGTTAGGGATAAAAAAATTCATAGAAAAAATAAAAATCAATATAAACGAAGAAATAATGAAGTAAAAATAATATTATATTATTTCGTATTTTTAGAGGATGATTGTAAAGTTTAGGAGTGAGAGAAAAACTGGTAGAGTTTAGGTATGAGGAAAATATAGGATAATGAAGAAAAAAATAATTTTATTAAATTTAGATAGGTTTATAAAGTTTAAATAGGGAGAAAAAATAGAGTTTAAATAGAGAAGGAAAACATTCAAAGTTGTTAGAAAGAAAATTTTGAAATCTTTGGGTTGATGGTTGGATTTCAACAATTTACAGGGCGTTTGATTGGAGGGGGGAATTATGTGGGAAAGGAATTGTAATTCCATGGGAGTTGAATTAATGGGAATAAAGTGGGAATTTAAATTCCAGTGTTTGGTTGACAGGAATAGAATTACTGGGAATTTCAATTCCAATGTTTGGTATACATGGGAATTGAAAGGGAATAAGTAGTATAAAGTCAAAAATGTCTATTATTGTTGTTAGACATTAATTTTAGGTTAAATAATGATGGGGTAATTTTGACACATCACTATCTTTTTTTTTTCCCAGGAATTAAAATCCCAGGGAGGGGGGGGGGGGGGGGGGGGGGAGGGGGGGACATGGGATTTTAATTCCATGAAAATGGGGGAATTGCAATTCCCTCCAACCAAACTTCGGGATTTAATGGCCTTTGGAATTAGGTGGGAATTAAGTGGGAAGGGAATTTAAAATCCCTCCAACCAAACGCCCTGTTATATTTGAGAAGGAAAAGTCAACAAAAGTCCTAAAATTAAAAAGTCTACACATAATAGATTTTAATAAACTTTTATTGACTTTCACAGAATCGTTCAAAACTTTTAAAATGATAGATTTTAATAAACTTTTATTGACTTTCACAGAATCGTTCAAAAGTTTTTAAAACTTTGTAAGACTCATTAAAAATCTATATAAAAAATATTCATAAACTTTAATTTTATAAACTTTTTTTTTTTTAAAACTTTAGAATAGTTATTTAAATTCTAAATTGAATACATCCTTACAAACCTTCAATAATTTCGATTCTTATCATTTATAATTTTCTTACAAAACATGTTATATCATAAAATAGTTATTATACCACTGATCCTCGAAAAAAAAATAGAATAAAAGCACCTATGGAGCACTTAGTGATGAGAGATTCTTATTCCGCCTAACTTAGATATCTGGTCAACAGGTGCATTCAATCCCTTCATAAATAAATTTAACAATACTTACAAAATAAAATAAATCTTCAAATAATAAACCTACTAAATTTTCAAAGAAATTTATGTTATTAACACCAAATCTTCAAATAATAAACATACTTAATTTTCAAGGAAATTTATGTTACTAACACCTAGACGGACTAGAACACACAATCGCTTGATTTGCCTTATCCATTTGGCCATCAGTGCTAATTAATAATATATGACAAAGTAAACATGTTTTTTTATTTTTTTTATTTTTTTTATTTCATACTTCATCGTAAACTTATGGGTGTATTCAATTATGACATTTGAAAACTTTTAAACTGATAGATTTTAATAAACTTTTATTGACTTTCATAGAATCGTTCCAAACTTTTTAAAACTTCGTATGACTCACAAAAAGTCTATGTAAAAACATTTATAAACTTTAATTTTATCAATATTTTATTTCAAAAAGTCTACAAAAGTCATTGGAATTCTATATTGAATACATCCTTACAAACCTTCAATAATTTTGATTCTTATCATTTATAGTTTTCTTACAAAACATGTTACAGTAAATCATAAAATAATTATTATAATATTGATCCTTGAAAGAAAAAAAGAATAAAAGCACCAATGAAGCACTTAGTGATGAGAGATCGTTATTTCGCCTAACATAGATATCTGGTCAATAGGTGCATTCAATCCCTTCATAAATAAATATAAAACAACTTACAAAATAAAATAAATCTTCAAATAATAAATACCTACTAAATTTAAAATAAATATTTAAACAAAAAAAAAAACAATCTTCAAATAATTAACTTTCTAAATTTACAAAAAAAAAAAAAGTTATTACACACCTAGTGGGACTCAAACCCACAATCGCTTGATTAGAAGTCAAGCGCCTTATCCATTAGGCCATAGGTGCAAATTCCAAATATATGACAAAGTTAATATGTTTTTTTTTTTCTAATGTCATACTTCATCTCAAACTTAGGGGCTGTATTCAATCATGACTTTTGAAAACTTTTAAAATTATAGATGTTAATAAACTTTTATTGACTTTCATATAATCGTTCCAAACTTTTTAAAACTTTGTAAAAATCAATAAAAGTCTGTATAAAAAATATTCATAAACTTTAATTTTATCAATTTTTTATTTTTATTTTAGAAAGTATATAAAAGTCATTAAAATTCTAAATTGAATACATCCTTACAAACCTTCAATAATTTCGATTCTTATCATTTAAAATTTTCTTACAAAACATGTTATAATATATCATAAAATAATTATTATTACATTGATCCTTGAAAAAAAAAAGAATAAAAACACCTATGAAGCTCTTAGTTATGAGAGATTCTGTTTCTGCCTAACTTAAGGGGGTGTATTCAATCATTATTTTTGTAGAGTTTTAAAAAACTTTTAAAATGATAGATTTTAATAAACTTTAATTGACTTTCATACCGTCATTCAAAATTTTTTAAAACTTTATAATACTCTATAAAAGTTTATATAAAAAACATTCATAGACTTTTATCAACTTTTTATTTTAAAAAGTCTACAAAAGTCATTGAAATTTTAAATTGAATACATCCTTACAAACTTTCAATGATTTTAATTCTTATCATTAATAATTTTCTTACAAAACATTTATAATATATTATCAAATTCTTATTTTTATATAGTTCGTCACCCACATTAGCATTCTCAACATTATTATTTTTATCCATAGGATGTTGAGACTTGTATGCTAATTACTAATATATATTATTAAATATTAATAAACATCAACAAAAAAAAAAAACTATTTCATTAGAAATTCATAACAATATTTAGCAATAAAATGTATAATAAAAGAATTGATTAAATAAAATATTTAAAAATATAATTACAAGTTGCATAAAATAAAAAAATAAAAACAAATATTAATAATATATATATAAAATTATACTTGATATATTGCTAGGCATCACGCAAAGAACTATTATTTGCAATTGCAATTTGAGACTGCGAACAACAACAAGATTGTTTGCAACCCCAAATTGTTGTTAAGAACAGTAGTTCACTATTCGTAGTACCATTGTTAAAAAAGGGAAAAATATATTACGAATATAAACATAACAAGAATAAAAATCAAAATATATAAGTATTTATATGAATATTATGAAATATTTGACGATGAAAAATTTGCTTTGTTCATGTATTTAGGGAGAATTAGAGAAAGTTAGGGATAAAAAATTAATAGAAAAAATAAAAATCAATATAAACAAGCAATAATGAAGTAAAAATAATATTATTTCAAATTTTAAGCGGAAGATTGTAAAGTTTAGGAGTGAGAAAAAATTGGTAGAGTTTAGGTATGAGGAAAATATAGGATAATGAAGATTTTTTTTTTTTTATTAAATTTAGATAGGTTTATAAAGTTTAAATAGGGAGAAAAAATAGAGTTTAAATAGGGAAGGAAACATTCAAAGTTGTTAGAAAGAAAATTTTGAAATCTTAGGGTTGGTGGTTGGATTTCAACTATTTATATTTGAGAAGGAAAAGTCTACAAAAGTCCTAAACTTAAAAAGTCTACAAATAATAAACCTACTAAATTTACAAAAAAAAAAATAAAAATTATGTTATTACACACCTAGTGGGACTCGAACCCACAATCACTTAATTAAAAGTCAAACACCTTATCCATTAGGCCATAGGTGCAAATTCAATAAGTATGCCAAAGTTAACATGTTTTGTAACACCCCTGATTTCCATACTAGTTTAAACCTTAATCATGCAGATAAACTAACCATAAAAACATATACATCGGAAGACTAGATATGAAATATATGGAAAACGTAGAGTGCTATGCCACGCCCACCCAACGGTGAATGCACAGGCGAAAACATCTGCAACATAATCTATCTATCCAATGACAAATTCAACAACAATAAGTCTAGAGTCTAACAAAGGCACGCAGGCCCAAACCATCACAAAGTTCGAGGGAACTATACTATCTGTCTCTAGACCGTGCTCTCGTCTACTCAGCACCTGAAAGAAACACACATAATATATGGGACGATGCCCGGTCAGCGAATAATGCTGGTAACCCACCAATACATGTGAAATATCATATGTAGATAGTTTATATATACAAAATCATTTGTGAAACGGGGAAATAGTATATATAAGTTCAAAGTCAAGAGTAGAAGTCAAACACAAGACTCTTTGCACTCACAATAAAGATAAGGGAACACATCCCAAGACATCAAGAAGTACAACGACACAAAACAACGACTCAAGGTGTAATCTACCATCACACAGTAGATTATCACCCGACATGCATAACACAAGAGAATAAGGATACAACTATTGGCAACAAATGCCTTTGTGACAACACATGTCACAAATAGAGAAATACACAACAATGGCAACACATGCCTTCGTGACATCACCCATCACGAATTGATATGCCTTCCTTATTCCCGGTTCCAACCTTATGGCTACCCCCAACCTTATGTCTAGTTCCAACCATTACCTCCAGGACCCCTGTACACCAAGTCCAACCTTTTCCCTACGAGGACCGTCGTCCCCATCCGCCAACGACCGCCAACAATTCCACCAATTTCATAGTACACGAGGGTACCGATCACACACATGGCAACACATGCCTTGGCAACACATGCCTCCCAAGAAATACGTGAACCCGACACACAGGTCACAAACTCCATAATCACGTCATGGCCACCACGAGGACCACTGCCGTACCTTGGTCACTAATGTCCCATACCATTAATCGTGCAATCCAGGTACATCCACACACACCACACTACACCACAATAGGAATCAATCAACGGATCACAACGAAGATATGAAAACATACTCAATCAAGGAATGGATCACAATCCGACTCCAACGATGATTAACACAAGTCATCATCCACAATAGGAAAGAACAAACCACACACGCTAGCATTTAGACACCAAACTAGCATGCTTATCAAACGGGTAAACCAACATAGTTCCGAAGAACACACAAGACTCATCATAGTTCAACGAATCAGAATGTTGAACACTTAGCACGATTCAAGACACCAAAAATCTACATGGATTCTTACCGTATAGTTCTAGATATACAAAACATCAAGAAGACACTCGAATAGTTCCACAAAAGAACATCGGGAAGTCAAAAGACCAAATACCGAGTCAAAAGAATCACGGGGAACAAATCCCCCAACAACACCATATATGTACCCGCGGGTGGGGCCACGGGTGGACCCCCACCCGTGGTTCCGCCAGCGGGAACACCATCTCCCACGCTTTGTTCCCCGCGGGTGGGGCGGCAAGTAGGCCACTGCCCGCCGTTCCGCCCGCGGGTACACCTCTATACCACAAATTATCCCTTCGGGGATATTCAACACCAAGCTCAAATTCAAGTCCAAAACATGCCAAATCTCACCAAATACAACAAAATGACTTGAATCAAAGGAATTACCAAGCAATGGCATACAAGAATTTTCAGAAGACAACGCATCAACACTCACATTTCATAGCAAAATCACATGTAGAATCCAATAAATCATCATATAGGTAAGCAAAATACATTTTGTAGAGCATGGGTTACCTCTTGTAGACAAAAACCTTCACTTAACACTTCTCAAAGCTCCTAACAAGGTTCACCTTCCACACCCACTTCAAGAACACACCAAAAGATCATAAAGATTCTATCTTTAAGAAAAGACACCTTAGAAGACACTAAAAACACAAAAGAAACATAGATCTTACCCTCCTAGATGCTCAAAGGGAGGAAAGGTGGAATCTTGGAGATGAACTTTGAAGATCTTGGAAAGTCTAAACTTAGCTTGGAGAGAAAGCTAGCTAGGTTTTTAGAGAAAAGGGAGAGCTTTTTGCTTGGAAAGTGTTAGGATAGAAATGAGAGATCTCTCCTAGGTTAACTTGGAATACAATCATGAAAGGAAATGTCCAATTTACCCTTATTAAAATGAAGAGGTGTAAGGGGACAAGGGAACTACTCACAAAGCTCAAGGTACAACACATGACTTTGGGTTGACTAGTCAATTATTAGTCCACTGACTATTGAATTTTCAGGAATTAGGGAATTAAATTATCAATTGGATTAGGATTAATTACTTAATTAATCCCTTAATTGAATTTGGATTACGGGGTGTCACATGTTTTTTTTAAATATCATAATTAATCTCAAACTTAGGGGCTGTATTCAATCATGACTTTTGAAAACTTTTAAAATGATAGATTTTAATAAACTTTTATTGACTTTCACAGAATCGTTCAAAACTTTTTAAAACTTTGTAAGACTCTATAAAAGTCTATATAAAAAATATTCATAAACTTTAATTTTATAAACTTTTTTTTTTTATTTTAAAAAAGTTTAGAAAAGTTATTGAAATTCTATATATAATACATCCTTACAGACCTTCAATAATTTCGATTCTTATCATTTATAATTTTCGTACAAACATGTTATAATATATCATAAAATAATTATTATAAGACTGATCCTCGAAAAAAAATAGAATAAAAGCACCTACAGAGCACTTAGTGATGAGATATTCTTATTCCGCCTAACTTAGATATCTGGTCAACAGGTGCATTCAATCACTTCATAAATAAATTTAACAATACTTACAAAATAAAATAGATCTTCAAATAATAAACCTACTAAATTTTCAAGGAAATTTATGTTATTAACATCTACACAGACTAGAACCCACAATCGCTTGATTCGCCTTATCTATTTGGCCATCAGTGCTAATTAATAAAATATGACAAAGTTAACACGTTTTTTTTTATTTTTTTTATTTTTTATTTTTTTTATTTTAAATTTCATACTTCATCTTAAACTTAGGGGTGTATTCAATCATGACATTTGAAAACTTTTAAAATGATAGATTTTAATAATCTTTTATTGACTTTCATAGAATCGTTCCAAACATTTTAAAACTTCGTAAGACTCACTAAAAGTCTATGTAAAAACATTTATAAACTTTAATTTTATCAATATTTTATTTTAAAAAGTCTACAAAAGTCATTGAAATTCTAAATTGAATACATCCTTACAAACCTTCAATAATTTTGATTCTTATCATTTATTGTCTTCTTACAAAACATGTTACAATAAATCATAAAATAATTATTATAATATTGATCCTTGAAAGAAAAAAAAAGAATAAAAGCACCTATGAAGCACCTAGTGATGAGAGATCGTTATTTCGCCTAACATAGATATTTGGTCAATAGGTGCATTCAATCCCTTCATAAATAAATTTAAAACAACTTACAAAATAAAATAAATCTTCAAATAATAAATACCTACTAAATTTAAAATAAATATTTAAACAAAAAAAAAACAATCTTCAAATAATAAACCTTCTAAATTTACAAAAAAAAAAAATGTTATTACACACCTAGTGGGACTCAAACCCACAATCACTTGATTAGAAGTCAAGCGCCTTATCCATTAGGCCATGGGTGCAAATTCCTAATATATGACAATGTATTGGTCCCAGTAGGGTCGAAATGTGTTATTACGCAGGGGATATGTTATACAGATTTTAAGTTGCTTTGCACTATTTACTCTTTTAAGAAAGCTCTCGGTTAAGGGCGTATGATATGCAATGCACGAAAGTAAAGGGCTGAAAAGTAAAGAGAGAGAGACAAGAAATTTTTATAGTGGTTCGGCCAACTGTGCCTACTCCACTCTTCTTTCACAACTTGTGAAAGGTTTGCACTATCACTCCTAGTACAAATTACACCAAGATAGCTTCCTTGATCACTAAGTCGGACAGCTACTTGAAGGTTTTTCAACTCCTAGAGTTTACTCACCTCTATCAACGTCTTCTTCAGAGTTGAGGGTTGGATGAAAATAATCTTCGAGGTTCTCCAACTTGTTGAAGTCTTCACTGGCTGGTGAATTGATGGATAATCAAAGTATACGAAATTGCAAGACTTCTTCAAGGCTAAGTGAATGAGATCGGATACGTCTTCTTGCAAACTTCACACCTTGAAACACTGGTTTTCAAAAGCTTAAGAGAGTGAACTTGTATAAGGAGCTTTTGAGTATTAGTATTCGATTGTTCTAAAAATTAAACCAGCACCTTCTATCATGGAGAAGATGGGTATTTATAGGAGAGAAATAATCCATCCGTTGGAGGAAGATGGCATTTCAAACCTATGATCCAGCGGTTAATAACTGGAGAGCCTTGTGCATTTATTGCTTCATTAAATGCAACTGTACCATATAGACGTTGGAGACAAGAAATCCTGAGTGTTTTTTCTTCTAGCTCTGAAAAGTGGTACTATGGCATTTAATGCACCTTGATAAGTGTGTTCTCATTCTTAGGAAAATTCATTCCTAGGATGATCATCAGATGAGACATTTCACAACATTCTTCTTAAGTTGAGAGAAGATGAATTGTCTTGACAGTCAGAGCTTTAGTTATAATGTCTCTTGATCAGAAAACTTCTTTCGGCTTCTGCTTTCGGTTGTAGAAGATCATCTGCTCTTTCGTGGTCCGTTAAAGATCAGCTTCATAAACTCTTCTTTCGTTCGACAAAACCTAACTTAAAAGATCATAACTCGGTTTCGTGTGTTTGACTAACTTAACACGAATTACATGGTGAGTTATGGTACCTTTCGTCTAGAACGAAGGTAACAAAATAAAAGACAAAAAGTTAGGGGTCTACTTCTAAGTTACATTGGTATCATCAAAATCCTAATACATATGTTCCTAACAATTTCCCCCTTTTTGATGATGTCAAAACCTATACTCTGCTTATAAGGCTGATAATTATCCCATAAAGGATTTTTCATTTCAAAACAGCCAAACAGAAGAGTTTACACTTAGTTTCTAATAAATGTGAAACAATACAAGTAAACAAAGCTGATAACTTAGATAAAGACACGATAGATTGAATCAAAAGTGACTTTTGTAAAGATAAAAAACACTTACAAAATATTGGAAAGGTATGGTGGAAAAGAAACTTTTACATCTCTAAAAGTTTCGCCTTCTATAGCTAAGCCTCCTTTCATTCTTTGTCGTCTCTTTCCTGTTGTTTCATGAGCATTCTGTCCATGTCAATCTCTCGGTTGATACTCTCTGAATTTTTGGATTGGATTTTCTCTGACAAGATCTTCATATTTTCCCTTGATGTTGCAGCTCACATAGTTGTTGTATGCTTCGAGGATGTTTTCTCCTTCAATAATGCCGAGGTTCCACCAGGCAATAAGCTCAAATGAATGCATCCCTTCGGTGTAGCTCTTTCCAGATTCTTTGTGAATTTTGAAAGCAGCATTATATTTGACTCCAGGCTCAGCATCTTTCTTGACTTTCGTAACATCCCTTATTTTCTCATTTACCCTTTCTCATTCAATCAGCTCCTTTTCTCTGGTAAGTCTCGCTTCTTCTTGCTTATTCCAAAGCTCACGATTTGCTTTCTTAATTTCTTCATTCCTTTGAGCCTGATGAACTTGCCTAAAGTAGTTATCTCTCTTTTTCATCCATACAGGTATGTTGTACCCTTCAAAACGTTTTCCACTTCCTTCTTCATAAGGTTGGTAAGTGTGGAAGTTTCCTATGGTATCTATGGTTACAGTGTCCTTACGCATCAGCCTTTGGTGAAGGTTCTTTTTCTCTCTGCTCGTTTTCCCCGAAAATGAGAACTCAGAGGTGGATACGAAGGATTGACGAGGTTTGATGGAGTGTTGTCTGGGTCTTGAAGAGTATTGTTGTCGAGATCTGGATGCTGGAGGCGATGATCTCGTGTTTCTCGGTGAGGGGTTTCTCCTCTCTTCATGTCTCGTGGAAGATTTTCCTTCATTGTTTCTTCTGGATTCACTAGGACGTGGTGGTGATCGATTTCTATCTTCGTCCTTGTCATCATCCTTTCTTGTCTTTTCCCCCTTTTTGGCATCACCACACGGGGAGTCACAAAATCTGGTCAGACTCTTAACTGCTTAAAAACATCTTTGACATACTCGAACATTGTGAGCTGATATTCTGCCATTTGAAATATGTTGTCATGCCCTAAGTCAATCTTTGTAAATGCAAGATCAACTAGCTCTTTGAGGCTGAAATGGGAGTGTTTAAAATTGTGCTGTTCTTTTGCAATTTTGTCAAGGAGGTGACTCTGACAATGAAGTTCCTTCATTATTATCTCATTCGTGACTGAGGCAGGGGAAGTTGATTGTGGTGGAGACAAGGTTTTCATCAGGAGTTCCATCTTGGTGGATATATCATCCACAGCCTTGCTAGAACTTGGTTGCCTAGGAGACAAGTTGTTCATCAAGTGATCCATTTTGGAGGATAGATCTTCCAGAGTTTTTTTATCTTGTCTTCGGTGAACGGAGTATAGTTGATGAAGAAGTTCTGCTCGTTGAATTGTAGCCAGTAGACGGTCCATGATGTCTTCGGGTTCAATGGATGCAGGAAGGAATCCTGAGATGGAGTGGTTGATTTTGGGTTTGCTAAGTATATTTCTGTGTTCAAGGGCATTTTGGTTTGTCCTTGGTGATGCTTCCATTTTGTCATCACAGGCTTGAGTTGCACTAGTTACACTGTGTCTTGGTGGAGGCATGTAATGAGATGGATCACGAGGCGAAGTGGCCTTAGGTGGAGATGATCGAGGTGCGGGGGATCTTTCAGGTGTGTATTCGGTATTGCCGAGGATAGGAGAGTCACTATCATAGTCCGAATTTCCACCATCGTCATCATTGTTGTCTGAATCATCATCACCATGATCATCATCGTCATCTTTCCCTTCATCATCGTCGTCATCAGTGTCATCTTCATCATCATTATTCTACTCATCGTCTGTTTTCTCATCATCTTCTTCATCATTCCCTTCATTCTCAGCATTTTCTTCATTACCTTGGTCTTCAACATTGCCATTGTTATCAGTGTCATCATTATTGCCATTTGAGTCAGAGTTCGCCTCACTAATCTCGTGTTCAGAGGACCTTTCGTCTTCATCTTCAATCTCCTTTCCTTCGTCATCTTTTAATCCGCTGACATTACAAGCCGGATCATTCTGATGAGTTCGTTCTAACTCTGTCTTGACTTTAGACAAGAGAAGAGCATATTTAAATTCTTTCATTTCTTCTTCAAAAGCTGGGTCCAATAGCAGCTTATTCAGCTCAATGCAAATGGGAGCTTTCTCCTTCCTAAGAGAGCGATGGGTCACCTTGTATGAGTATACACGATTGATGGTTTCAAGTCAAATTGCATTGTAGACATCTCGTGTGCCAATCCACTCTAGAGCGAAGTCTTCCTCATCGTTCATTTCATCAAAGGTTGCAAGGAAAGTTTGCAAAGGAGAGGTTCGCCATTTCTGCCATTGCATGAATCTGTTAAAATCATTCTCAATAGATTGACGAAGCAGTTGATCTTTTGATGGAGGAATTGGTTCAGTTTCAGGTACTGGTACAACTGTTCGTGAGTCCTTAGGTATAGTATGCTCTTGAGTGATTGCAGGTTCGGGTCGACCTTCTCTCAGATTGCTTTCAAGGTGTGGGATCACTTCTCTCGTCTCAGCTGGCTGACCAAGTTCTTGTGGGAGACTTAAGTGATCCGAAGGCTATGGCGTAGTTTCGTCCTCATCTACCCTAGCAGGTTCTTGTGTCAGAATTGGAATTATCTACTCTGTTCGGGAAGGTTCTTGTGGGAGGGTTGTTTCGACAACTGGTGTGGAGAAGACGATTGGATCAGCGACCACTTGTCTCGTCTCTTCTGGCAAGCCAGGTTCTCGTGGGAGACTTAAGTGGTCATTTGGAACTTGAGATTCATGTGTACCCTTTTCCATCGTAGTAGGTTCTTGTGTCAAACTCGTGATGAGTTGCTCTGCCAGAATGGGTTCTTGTGGTAAGGGGGATTTCTCCAAACTTTCAGTGCTCTTTGTTCCCTTCTTTCTCTTCTTAGAGCCCTTTCGGGATGAATCTCGCTTCTTTTCTTCCCCCTGAGAAGATGCAGACTTCTTCTTCAGTTTTGCTCTCAAGTTGGTCACAGGAGGGGGAGCCAGTTTCGCCATGATTTCATTTGCTTTGGCAAGTAGGTCGAAAGTGGCTTTTTGATATTTATACGGGGCTGGTGAGGGCAGCATCTTCTCCGTCAGAAGAGTCATTAATGATAATGGGTTCAGTTGATGAGATTTGTGGAGTCTTTTGAGAATCTTCTTTCATGGTGGCTTCCGGTTCTGTGGGCGTAGGGACGGGTTGGATAGATGATGGAACTTTTGTCTCAGGTACGGGCTGAGCTGCGGTTGAAACTTTCGTCTCTGGTTCGGGTTGTGCAGTAGATGGTACCTTTGATTCTGGTGCAGAGGAAACTTTGTCTTTCCTCGATCTTTTGGCCTTGGGCATATCATCATCAGTTTCTTTGGCTCGTTTGGACTTTTGTTCCTTTTTCACCGAGTCCAATGGCAATCCAAGCTCTAATGCTTTCTGCTTGTCATATCCAGTGGGTTTGGATTTCATGTGACACACTTTTCGCCCAAGCGAAACTCCTACGCGTAGAGGAACTTTCTTCGTGGCGAGAAGATGGTTGACTAGAAAGCCAAAACCAATTTTCTTGGTAATGTCCCCAGGTGAGGAACGGCCATTCGTGATGACGTGTCGAAGTTGATTAAAGACAACTTTCGACCAGCCCACTTTGTATTCCCCAAGAAAGGCATGCAACATCTTCAATTTGTCCTTGGTGACATCGTCTGTTCCCGGGGTCTTGTGTTCTACTATCTTGTTGAAAATGTCAACTGTAAACTCGTAGTCCATACGTAACCATTTCTTCTTTAGAGGCCAGGTGATCTCGGTTGGTCCTTGCTTGTTCTTGATCTTTTCATAAAAAGCATTTTGCTCATAGTAGTAACGAGAGAAGTCGGGATGGTAGGGTTCATCTCTGTCTAGGAAGGTAAAAGCTTTCTTCAAGTCATCGACGGTTAGGACCACGACGGTGCGATTTACTTCCGAGGTAATTTCCAATCCATCAGCAGAGACTTTTGCGTTCAGATAGAACTGAGCGACATCCACTTGAAACCAATATGTGTATAAATAAGTTACGAAGTTGTACAGCCCACTTTCTTTTAGAAGATTAATCACCTTTTCTCCAAACGATCTGTGAAGGACATACTCTAAAAAACCATGAGCGTCCCACATGTTTCCGCCAATGATGAATGGAACTTTGGACTCTATGAAGTTGATATCAGAGGTTGGGAAGCTGGGTATCACCATTGTATAAGGCGTTTCTTGTTCAGCGTCGGAGGTTGGTACTTTGGATGATTTTGCCATAGCTTCAGAGATAGGAATATGGGTATTCTGGGTTTCAAAGCTTGAGAGGAAAATCGGATGATCTCGGAGAGGGTTTTGAGACTTGGAGTGTTGAAGAAGTTTTGGAAAAGTGAGAGGGAAGATGGTGGTTTAGGTTATAAAGGAATGGATTTTGCAAAGGGTTTAGGGTGTAATTCCTCGATTTCAAGTAACCGCCAAGGCATTTATTGTCTAAGAGACATGTGAGGTGTCACGAAAGATAAATAAAGACTACCATGTGACTACAAAAAGTCTCGGTTAATACGATTTTGTGACCAGGATTCATTTGTTGAAAGATAGAACATACGAGACATAGAGATGAATTATTACAAAGACGAACATGGAAAATTTTACAGTCATCTCTCAGTTTTCATAAGATAGGGTCATCCTTAAGTTCGCTTCACCCTCTTTCTCAGCTGGTCCTCGAGCTCTTGGATCTGTTCTTCACAGATGTCCTTCCACATCAGATAAGATGGATCAGTTTTGAAAGTATACATTGTAGGAGGTGATGGACCGAGTGGAGGACGAACATTCTGGAGAAGGGTCGAAGGGAGCTTCTTAGAAGCCGAACCATGAGAGCTTTCTCCATGCTCAGTTGATAGGCTAAGGGATTTGAACATCTCTTGAACTTCTTTCAGATCCTTCTTCAGCAAGGAGACAGTAGAAGAAATCTTTTTCTTTCCTTTATCCATTGTTAGAAAATGGAATGTTCATACCAACATAAGATGTGTCTTTTTATAGCCAAATATGCTTGTTCATACCGAGGTATGACACATATTCCATGTGTGAAAGACTAAACACAAAAAGTATACCGAGTTCCAATGTTTCGAAAGATTCCTGACAAAAGAAGTTAGATGTGACATAGCATTCTTGAAAGATAAAGTAAATCAAATAAAGATCTACTTCTCTCATGTTATCATTTTGTCGTGCATAATTTCGTGTCAATACGAAACAAATAATGTTTCGGTAATTAGCAACGATAGGTGTTTATTTATGATGATCAGAGAGAAACATCAGATAGGAGTACATAGAGAATAATACAACATAGAAGTTCATTTCTTCTCTTTTCCTTTCACGTCCTTGTTCTCCACACCTCTCATTGACATCATTTTTCCTAACTCCTTATGAAACCATTTCGCTGTCTTGAAGGTCTTAGACACAGAAGGAGTGGGTGTTGCCTTTGCTTCACTACCAGAGTCAGATTCATTGGCATTAGTGCTTAAGTACATGAGATAGTCACGGTCAGCAAGGGGATTTTTCCAATCTGCAGCAGTGGGAAAGTCTCGTCCTCCTTCAATAGGCGGTGGAGCTTCATGAAGATCAGCAATGAGAGTCTCTTCATCTTCAGAGGTGAGAGGTGCAACATCTTTTTCAGGCTGATCATCATCGGAGGAGAGATCTAGAGGAGCATGCTCACTATTTCCTAGGTAGAAATCTCCTTGTTCCTCTCTTAGCTTTTGAGCAGCCTCTTTCTGCTGCTTGGTTTGCAGACGTGTGACTGGCCTTCAAGGTGCCATGATTAAACTATTTATGAGATTTTAGAAGAGAAATGTGTTTGTGTGAGATTTGTGTTCACAACTCACACCCTTTTATAGCTGATGTTTTGCATGGAGAATTGCGAGCGTTGAATACCATTCAATATCTTTTACGTTATTCTTCGAACCATTCATTGCGGCTTTGACCATTAGCGCGTAATTTAATGATGACCAAGAAGAAAGTGTAACAGACACAAGATTTCATAGGGGCTTGTGCACCGGTTATGATTTGATTCTCAACAAGATAAAATAAATCAAATAAAGATTTCTCTCTGTTTGTAAGGAAATGAAACATAATAAGCCACATTTTATTCCAAGACGAAGAGAGACACACAGTACATCTAAAAATGTTTCGAGAAGACTCTACTTCTTCTCTTTTCCTTTCTTCGCCTTACTAGGTTCCCCCACATCTTGTCTGGTTTTCTTCTTGAGTGCTGAGTAGTCAAGATGAGACGAGCCAACAGAGGATTCTATTTCAGCAAGAGGGTCTACATCTGGATATCCGACGAGTTCGGTTTTGCAGTCATATGTCCTGAGGAAGCTGCGAAGATCTTTATCCATGTCTGGATCATTCCAAGATTTTTCAGATAAGAAGCCCATCCTGACGATAAGAGGAAGTTCCTCTTTCAGTTTTGTCTTTGAAGGTTCTTCGTCAAATTCATATGTGATGAATCCGTCGTAGTGCCCGAGATCTGAATCTGAGGATATATCCAATGGAGCTCGCATGCTTTTTCCAGGATATAGATCACCTTGTTCTTCTCGATCAAGACAGGTCCTTTCTGTGATTCTACTTGTTGTATCTCTAGTGATGGGTTTACGAGGTGCCATCTTAGACAGATTTTGAGTGAATGATAATGAACCATTGCTAATATCATCCTTTTATAGCCAGAACTTGGTGTGTCCATTCAATGCGTAGGCATCGTTTACAATGAGGTCCTGATAACTTGGATGAACACCATGTATGACGTGTCATTTATTTATTGGACAACAATCTCAGAAAAATTAATTCCCGTGAACTTTGTAACTTATTAGCATCATCACATTTATGACTATGAAATTCCGTGTAACTCTCAAGTTCATGGTTGAACGATTTATGAGATGCTAACTCAGTAGATAAAATGATCTTTGACCAATAAGGCAACGTTTTAGTAATTTGAGGACTTTGTCAAGAAGACCATTATTACTGATACCTGGTAACATATACCTTCATTAAAGGAACCAGAACACAAATAACCATGCCATACATATGAGATAGATATGAATAATGCTTTAAAGAAAATGATAAGGCATGTGAAGTTCCAGGCGAGTTGTCTCATCAGTTTTTTCGGGAATGCTGCCCATTTTCGCATATTCGTCCAGTTCCTCAAGTGATAGGGTGGGCTCAGGCAATCCGCTTGGTGACTGAGTGTGAGCAAGAGAGAAATCTTCATAGGCTGTTTCATTCTTTTTAGGAACATCAGAGATAGGGTACCATCGAAAGGTGGGTGTAGATCCTTTAGATGAGTTTCCATGTGCACTTTTTAAGATCATTATCCTTTCGTTTGCCAATTTTCGGGCTTGTTCCAGATGGTATGCTCTCTTTGCTTGAGACTCCATGACAGTTTTGTCTAAGATTTCCTTTTCTTCTTTGCTGGCTGTGTTTGGCAGAGAGTATGTGACATTTAATCTATCACCATCTTCTTCCAGTTTTATGACTGTAGTGTTTGTGAGTTTGCTAGCTTCCATTAGATGATGTTCTCATCAAATGGCTCGTTTCTCTGCTTCATCCATTCGTCCTTTACCTTTGTCTTGATTCATTCCTGCAAACAACACTTCTAAAATTCTAAAATATGTTAGTGGGTAAGGATGAGCATATCTCGTTGAAGAAAAAGTCCTTTTATAGGTGCCAAAAGTGAGTGTTGCGTGAAGATGTTTGCAAAATATTTTGAATTCAAGTACTAAATCTTCCTTTTTGGAATCTTTTAGAGATTTTGTAGCATGACTTTTCACAAAGATACAAAAGATTTTCATTCATAAGGCGTGCATGATTTAACATTCAAGAACATGAATTGTGCTAACACTGAAGGAAGGATATTAAGATTAATTAGTTCTCTTTCTTCTTGCTGCTAGCGGTCGATCTAAGAGGTGAGGAAAATTTTGGTGGAGTGTTTGATGGTGAGTAGTCATAGCTATCACTTCTTTCTAGTATACTGTCCACGTCAGCGTATCCCACAGGATTGCCAATTGATCGAAATGATTCATGAGATTCATGTTCCGTGGGGTCACGAAGAAGATTCTGCAAGTACTGTGAACTTGCTATCATTCTATCCAGACTATCCTTGTTTTCTTCCTTATCAAGAGGATCATGAAAAATTTCGGTTTCAATAGGATGACTTTTAGCATCCTTCGAGTTTGTTGATTTTTGCTTCTCACATTCATCATTCGTCTTCTTTTCTCCTTTTCCTGTACTCATACCTGCTGACAGAAGATTTCCAAACAAAATACACTTGAATAAAGAGTTAGTGTGATCTTATTGGATTATAAAATCCATCCTTTTATAGCACAAAAGGATGTCATCTTGTGTGTTGAAATAGTTTGACAGGTTCCTTTTTGCTTTCCCAAGATCTTCTTTATAGAATCGTTTTAGGAATCTTTTGAGCGTGAACCTCTTAACACGCAAGCATGTTACGTCATTTCAATCATCCCGATTTCATGGCGAAGAGTGGCAAATCTACTCTCACAAAGTGGTTTAGTAAGAATATCTGCCAATTGATCATCAGTATTGACATATTCAAGGGATATGTTCTTTCTTTCAACATGATCACGAATAAAATGATACTTGATATCAATATGTTTCGTTCGAGAATGTAAAACAGGATTGTGTGTAATGGCTATTTCACTTTTATTGTCACACTTTATTTGCACTTCTCAAGCTATTACGCCATAATCCTTTAATTGGTGAGTCATCCATAGGATTTGTGCCCAACAACTACCAGCCGCTATGTATTCGGCTTCAGATGTGCTAGTTGTGATGGAATTTTGTTTTTTGCTAAACCAAGATACAAGTCTTTCCCCTAGGAACTAGCAGGTTCCTGAGGTGTTTTTTCGATCAATTCTACATCGAGCAAAATCAGCATCTGAATAGCCAACGAGATCAAAAGAGTTTCCTTTCGGGTACCAAAGTCCTACACTTTGGGTCCCCTTCAGGTATCTTAAAATCTTTTTAGCAGCACTTAGGTGACCCTCTTTATGTTTGGATTGAAACCTTGCACATACCCCAACAGCAAAAGAAATGTCAGGTCTGCTTGCTATTAGGTATAGAAGAGATCCAATGATTCCACGAAAATTCTTTTGATCAACATCTTTACCTTCGTTATCAATATCCATTCTTAATGATGTACTCATGGGAATTTTGACTGAGGACTTTCCATCAATTCCGAATTTACGAATCAGGTCATTTGTATACTTAGCTTGATTGATAAATATCCCTTCTGGACATTGTTTGACTTGCAAACCAAGAAAGTAGTTCAATTCTCCCATCATGCTCATTTCAAATTTTCCTTGCATGAGACTTGAGAATTTTTCACACAGATCTGGATTTGTACTTCCAAAAATGATATCATCAACGTAGATTTGGACTAATAAAATGTGATCATCATCTTTAATCCGAAAGAGTGTTTTATCAACAGCTCCTTTCGTGAAACCACAATTTATGAGAAAGTACGAAAGAGTGTCATACCAAGTTCGTGGAGCTTGTTTTAGTCCATATAGAGCTTTCTTGAGACGATATACTTTTTCTTGTCCACAATCGATAGCGAAACCAGGTGGTTGTTCTACATATACTTCTTCTTCTAGAAGATCGTTTAAGAACGCACTTTTGACATCCATCTGGTAGACTTTGAAGTCTTTGTATGCTGCATAGACTAGAAACATTCTTATTGCTTCAAGCCTAGCAACTGGGGCGAAGGTTTCATCAAAATCGATACCTTCTTCTTGGCAATAACCATTAGCAACAAGTCTAGCTTTGTTCCTAACAATGAGACCATCTTCACTCATTTTGTTTTTGAATACCCATTTAGTTCCACTGACATTTTGATGTGTAGGTCTCGGAACAAGTTCCCATACATTTTTCGTTTAAATTGATGAAGTTCTTCTTGCATAGCTATGACCCAATCTGAAATCTGAGGGTTGATGGTTGGATTTCAACTATTTATATTTGAGAAGGAAAATGCTACAAAAGTCCTAAAATTAAAAAGTATACAAAAGTTCATAACTTTTTGAATAACACGTGACTTTTAAAGACTCTTTAAAAGTCTTAATCTAATACCACACGACTTTTAAAGACTCTTTAAAAATCTTGATTGAATACCGCAAGACTTTTAAAGACTCTCTAACAGTTTCAATTGATACTTCCAAACTTTTAAAGTTCATAAAAGTCTTCAAAACTCTATGAAAGTCATGATTGAATACACCCCCCACCCCCCTTAGATATCTGGTCAAAGGGTGCATTCAATCCCTTCATAAATAAATTTAAAAAAACTTACAAAATAAAATAATCTTCAAATAATAAACCTACTAAATTTACAATAAATATTTAAAAAATAAAAATAAAAAACTATCTTCAAATAATAAACCTACTAAATTTACAAAAAAAAAAAAAATTATTATATTATTACACACCTAGTGGGACTTGAACCGACGATCGCTTGATTAGAAGTCAAACACCTTATCCATTAGGACATAGGTGCAAATTCAAGAAATATGACAAAGTTAACATATTTTTTTTTTTTAATATCATATTTCATCTCAAACTTAGGGGCTGTATTCAATCATGACTTTTGAAAACTTTTAAAATGATATATTTTAATAAACTTTTATTGACTTTCATAGAATCGTTCAAAACATTTTAAAACTTTGTAAGACTCTATAAAAGTCTATATAAAAAATATTCATATACTTTAATTTTATAAACTTTTGTTTTTATTTTAAAAAGTTTAGAAAAGTTATTGAAATTCTAAATAGAATACATCCTTACAAACCTTCAATAATTTCGATTCTTATCATTTAAAATTTTCTTACAAAACATGTTATAATATATCATAAAATAATTATTATTACATTGATCCTTTAAAAAAATAGAATAAAAGCACCTATGAAGCTCTTAGTGATGAGAGATTCTTATTCCGCCTAACTTAAAGGGGGTGTATTCAATCATTATTTTTGTAGAGTTTTAAAAAACTTTTAAAATGATAGATTTTAATAAACTTCGATTGACTTTCATAGAGTCATTTAAAACTTTTTAAAACTTTATAATACTCTATATATGTTTATATAAAAAAACATTCATAGACTTTTATTAACTTTTTATTTTAAAAAGTCTACAAAAGTCATTGAAATTTTAAATTGAATACATCCTTACAAACTTTCAATAATTTTGATTATTATCATTTATAATTTTCTTACAAAATATTTATAATATATCATAAAATTCTTCTTTTTATATAGTTCGTCACCCACTTCAGCATTCTCAACATTATTATTTTTATCCATAGTATGTTGAGACTTGTATGCTAATTACTAATATATATTATTAAATATTAATAAACATCTACAAAAAAAACTATTTCATTAGAAATTCATAACAATATTGAGCAATAAAATGTATAATAATAGAATTGATTAAATAAAATATTTAAAAATATAATTTCAAGTTGCATAAAATAAAAAAATAAAAATCAAATATTAATAATTTATATATATATAAAATTATACTTGATATATTGCTAGGGATCACGCAAAGAACTATTATTTGCAATAGCAATTTGAGACTGCGAACAACAACAAGACTGTTTGCAACCCCAAAGTGTTGTTAAAAACAGTAATTCACTATTCGTACGTAGTAACCTATTGTTAAAAAAGGGAAAAATATATATTATGAATATAAAAATAAAAAGAATAAAAATCAAAATATATAAGTATTTATATGAATATTGTTCATCCCGAAAGGGTGGCGAGAAGTCTAGAGGGGGGGTGAATAGACTTCTCTAACTTTTTCAACTTTCTTTGAAAACACACAAGGCAAATAACACTTTGGTAAAGTCAACTCTAAGTAACAAGAATTAACAAGATAAACAACTTAGAGTGTGCAGCGGAATAGGTAGCGGTAAAGTGTTATGCTTAATTAGTGCGGTGCGCAAAGAGAGATTCTAAACATGCAACACGTTAGAAACACTTGATATGGTTGAAAGATGATGTACGAAAAGTTTGGCTTGCATGCAAATGTGGGAACTATCAAACCCAGACAGATAAAGATATGCGATAAATCGTAATCGGGTTAGTTCGCAGTTAGAATAAGCATGCACAAAATATATGAGCAGTATGTAAATAGAGAGAGAGATTTATAGTGGTTCAGAGGTGGTGTAATCCTCCTAGTCCACTCTTCTCCTTTCACTTCAAGGAGGAAATTCACTATTCTTCGATCACCCAGATACAATAGTGAATTAAGTGTCCAACGACACTTCTTCGAGTGCTTCGCACAAAGCTACACTCCTCCAAGGTTTTTTGCAAGCTCCTCTTGTTACTCCGCCTTCCCGAGTACTTCGCACCAAGCTGTACTCCTACACCACGAGAACTACGCACAAAGCTACGTCCTCACAAGGTTTTCACAAGCTCCTCTTGTTACTCTGCCCTTAACAACGAGTGTTACGCACAAAGCTACACTCAACCAGGGTTTTTCACTCTCTCTAGTTACCCCACCCTCTTTCTACACTCAGTAGAGAAATCTACAAAGAGATAAAATTTTTCTCTCACTCAGACTTGAATGTAATTCTATGAAGCTCTATTTCCCCCTTTTTCGGCTAATTGAAAAAATAGATTGTATCTTTTGCTTGTATGTCTTAGCCGTTGTTCAAGTCGTTGAACTGCTCAAATTAGGGTTGTTATTGCTGCTTGTCTTCAAGTCTGCTTGGGCAATTTATAGCCAATGAAAGCTATTTGCCCGTTGATCAACTTTCGATCTCGATCGTCCATTTTGAATTGTAGTTGATCAAAAGATATTGTCAACTTGATTTGAAATATTAGGTAGATGTCATTTCTCCTTTTGTCAGATGATTTGAATAATTTGCCCGTTGCCGTGTCTTGAATTTTGTAGCCTCCAAAATTTGAATAAGTTCGGCGCGGCAAGCTTGATATTTCTTGTCCTTCATAAATGTTCTGACATGTCAAGTTGATCAAATAATTTATCTGCTGATTCTTGCTTGAGTATAAAATAATCTTCGAGCGTCTCCGGTTCCACCGTAAAAACTTGATGTTCAGATGAAAATATATCAGATATTTTCTCCTTCATGATCCTTGTAAGACTTGTGCATTTGCCTTACTTAGTCTCCATATTGGCTAGTCTCTCTTGGGTAGCTAGTCTCCCATACGGTCCAATACACTTGGGCTAGTCTCCCATACGGTATGTAGTCTCCCTTACGGTATTAGCTAGTCTCCCAAGCAAGTTAAAAATGCTTCACTTGAGATTCAAACTTAAGATCACTTGGCATAACTCACACACGTTTCCTCCAACTCCTCTAGCATAGTTCTTAGTGATTTATCCGCATCATAATTGTGTTAAGCTATAATCCCGCTTAACTTCTTCAAATAAATTATGATCTTCCAGACTTGTACATGGGTTGCATGATATGGGTGCACCATACTCTGTAGACTTAAACTGACTCAAATAGAATAAAAATGGGGACTACTTGATTTTTCAAAAATACATTCGGCTCATCAAAATTTACAAAATATTCCTAACAATTTCCCCCTTTTTGATGATGCCGAAACTTATACCCGAGTCATTTTGGCTTTGTCAACTTTGAAAAATAATTTCTTTTTAATTGCTTTTATTTCGACTAGCCAATTGACGGGTTTAACAAAAATTGTGACTTAGAGATTTTAAAATTCGGACAACCTTACCGTATAAATGAGACTTTGATCGTGGGGTGTTCAATTTTCTTTTAGCTTGAATTTTTCTTCCCCCTAAATTTTATATCCTCATTTTATACGTGTTACAATATTAATTCTAAGTCCAAATTAAAATCTCGTGACATAAAAACACAAAATAAATAAATTAACTAAGACACATACTAGTATGGTACGAAATATTGTCATGCATTTTCAACCCATTTTAGCTTAGCATAGATATGATATCAAAGAGTAGTGTGCTAGCTAAAATATATTATACACCAAAAATCGAATGTGTCAACCAAATTTGTTACCTCCCTTTCGACTTGGCATTGATGAATTCTCTCAATTTCTTGAAATCCTTCTCGAGGCCCTTATGTTGATACGGTGCGGTCACTTGTCCGGTGATGTAGTTGCCATAAGCTTCTCTTATGTTGTCTCCTTTCAACACTCCAGCTTCATGCCAAAAGATGCACTCATCTAGTGTTCGGCCATCGCTCATTTGCTCACTTCGGTGTCCGAACTCCGTTTGAAGCTCTTGCAATTTTTGTATCCTTGTAGTAATTGGCTTCGGCATTGGATGCATTGGTGCAATCGGCGTAGGTGGCAGCACACCATGAGAGGTTGAACTCGAGCTAGGACGAGTTTCTTTAAAATAGTCCATCATGCTCCCTCAGCTTTGACCTCTTGGTGATGACGTCCCTCGGCTTTGACCTCTTGGTGATGACGTCGGTCGAACAAGTTCAACTAGTGGTCCTCTTGAAGCTCTCGGCTGTGCAAAGGCATAAGCTTGTGGCACAAAATGACGTGCTAATCCTTCCCCCCTTTTCGGCAGCATCCACGAATCTTTGAAAGCTTTTGGTGGAAGAATCTTGCTTGTCACGAACTCCTTCAAGAAGATCCATGTTGATACGTGATTGTTGAAGTAATCCTTGCACTTGTTGTTCCAAAAGTTTGAGCCTTGAAGTAGTCTCGGACCCATGTTTTCCCATTTCATTGAACAACTTCATTACATCATTCTTCAACTCATTCTTTGCCGTGTCAATTTCGTTTTTCAATAGGCCTTGCCTATTGAACAATTATTGAGCACGGTCCACCATCTCCTTGTGATAACCATCAAGCTTGGTATCCATTGCATCCATTTTAGTGTTCAATTCACCCGTAGATTCTTTTACAATTGACTTAACATCCCCAACAATCTTTTCCCTTAAGGCTTGAGCATTGAACGTTTGTTCACTATGTACGGGTGGGGTTGGAATTGGCAAGGGGTGTGCAAAATCATCTTGTGGTGTGGTGATCATTGTGTCAACAAGGTTGGCTTCGGCTTCTTCGGTGTTGTAGCAAAGTAATAAGGTAGACCGATTTCTTGGATGATCTTGATCATAGAACTCATAAGAAGGTGGCAAAGTAGGCAAGTTCCTAGTTTCATCCAAGTTTAAAGAAATCCCTTGACTTGGTGCATTTCCTTCCTCATGAATGGACCCCGTAACCTCCGCTTCGAGATGTGGAAAATAAGACTCAAAACTCAAATTTTCATCCCCAACATTTGCAGGATACGGATCAATCTCCGGGAGCCCTATATCATCATTCCTCACCAAAGATCCCTCTCCGGGTCCTCTTCGGCTATCCTCCAAAGACAAAACGGTTGCCCGGCGAATATCATTTGGGTCAAATTCACCTATGGGCACTTCGGATGTGGCTTCAACCATAACACCTTTTTCGGTTCTCTTCTTTTTGGAAAGCTTAGTCAAAAAGTGAGAATTAATCACCGAAAGACGGGTAGCTCTAGCAAGGTCACGTGAGCCTAATCAACTCAATACCAATTCTTCTCTTTCCAAAGTATTTGGCCCTATTGTTTCGGCCAACATGTTATGGTCTCCTAATCTCCATGCTCTCCATTCAAGTGCTCTTTTATTCTCCTCCAAAAGTGCACTATCCGCCCCAATTGTTGATATCTCATCATCACTTCCAACTTCAACTAAGTCACTCACAACAACATCAACTTCCACTCTATTTTCCTCAACAAACCCGTGACTTTCAAGGATAGGAGGGTTCGGATTTTGAGTGGGTAGGGGTCTTGAATTTTGGTGGCTAGATTGTTCTTCATTTGATCTAACAGCAAGGGTGTTTGATCCTTCATTGCTAGGTTCTCGGATATATTGTTTAAGGTTTTGGAAGGGGTTGGGCAATTTTCTTTTTCGGGTGGGTTTTGGTAGGCTTGTGGGTAAGGTGGAATTTTTTGGTTCATTCGAATTGGGTGGCCGAAAGAGATAGCTATGGTTTGTAATGTGTTTGGCTTTGGTAAGGGTAACATTTTTGGTTCTCAAAATTTCACCAACGGCAAACCCGTAACCAATCTCTTGTTGAAACCATCCATCTACTAAAGGCTTCGCCTTCTTCAAAGACTCACACAACCTTCCAAACATAAACGCACCCCAATCCATACAAACATTGTTCAAAATGATGTCCATAATCAACAACTTATCCCCCGACAACCTATCACGGCAATGATACCGGGACTCTACACATTTATGAATAATATCCAACAACAACCCGTAATCCTTCTTTGAATCCCTCTTGTTGCTGTTAATCTTCGGAGATAACGGTGCGTTAGCATCACGAATCTCGGCCCAAATGGCATTGACATCATGCACATGATTTTCTACCCTCAAACTCGTTTCAACAAGGTTAAACATTCTCCGAAAATCTTCGAGTTTTATTTCTACATCAACACCTTTGATCATAGAAATAATTGAGCCATTTTCTACTTTAGCATTCATGTATAATTCGGTCACCTCATCTTTATAGAAACCAACATATCTAAAAGTGCAAAAATTTAACAACCCACAAGATTCGAGAGAGTTGATAATTTTTACCCCAATAGATTTGTCGTCCACTTGCTTGTTGAAATCGGTGACATCAAGGATCATTCCACTAAGCACACGGCTAGACTTCCTTGTTCCTCCGGTGGTGATTGTTTCCACATCCACTTGATTGGCATCCATTTGAGTAGAAATTGGATTTAGGAATTTTTGGGTGAAGAAATGGATATTTCGGCAATGAGGTCCGAAAAAGGGTAAAGAGGAATGGGTATTTGGATAGAGAGGTTATTTGGGTAGGTTTTTGGGTTTGGGTGATGGGTTTTTGTGTGTAGAAGAGTTTTGTGTAGAAGATTTAGAGTGGGTGTTTGAGCATTGGAAAATTTTTGGTTTCTTCTTGTGCGTTTTTCCGGTCGGCGAGAGAGAGGGAAGAGTAGAATTTGTGTTCTTCTTGAATTCCAACTTCTACCCGTTAGGATTGAGGGAGAAGGGTGATAAATTACTCTTTTGCCCTCTAGTGGGTAGAGAGAGAGTATTAATCTCTTTGAGGATAAATTCGACCTTCTACATGATTTAAATTTGCCAGCTCAGATTTATATGCTCCATTTGTGAGTACATGGCGCCAAAAATTGTGCTTCAAATAACCGCCAACCTGGAGCGAATCAGATAAAAAAAATCTCGAAAATAATCTGTTAGACCAATAAATATATTCCAGATAAATATTATCGTCTCGATTTCATATTTCAATAAAGCTGATATTATCTGAAATAAAAGCTGATAAGAAATAAATTGATCAGACAGATACCTAATATCTGAAAAGAAAAATTTCAAGTTCCCAAAACATTTAAAAGAAATTTGACTTTTGCAAATGGGCCTAACCTTTTTGACATTTGAATTGCAAGATATGGGCAATTTTTCATCAGAATTAGTTTCTTTAACATGCAAACCCAATTAGGCACATAAAATCATATACTGAACAAAATTAACCCAATTAAAAGAACATTCCCCCTAAAATACATACTTAAATCAAATTAATTTAATTAAACACATTTAGCAAACAAATTACACAAATCAATTATGCTAAAACGTGACAAATTAAATAGACATACGTATCACATAAATAAATCGCAAATTTAGGTACGCAGATTTCATAAGATAAAATTATAACACATAAATTTTACGAGAACATGTACATAATTAAACATATATTATACGTACATACACAATTAAATTAAAACACATAGGTCACATAAATTGTAAGCAATATAAACAGTACGTATCAAATATTTAGAGTTTAGAAATTGCTTAGCTCATTCCGATCATTCCCATTTCATGCCTTAGAGTAGCAAAACGAGATTCACACAACGGCTTTGTGAGAATATCAGCAATTTGATTCTCCGTGGGAATATGATCGATTCTCAAATCTTTCTTTTCGACGTGGTCGCGGATAAAATGGTGTCGAACATCGATGTGCTTGGTTCGCGAATGAAGCACCGGATTTTGGGTTATGGCGATTGCACTAGTATTATCGCATAAAATGCTAACATTTTAGCACTTAATCCCATAGTCCAATAATTGTTGCTTCATCCACAAGATTTGTGCACAACAACTCCCAGCTGCAATATATTCGGCTTCAGCAGTGCTTGTAGCTATGGAGTTTTGTTTTTTGCTGAACCAAGAGACCAATCTTCCCCCTAAGAACTGGCACGTCCCTGAGGTAATTTTTCGGTCTATTTTACAACCTGCAAAATCTGCATCTGAACAACCAGTTAGTGTAAAATCTCCTTCTTTGGGATACCATAATCCCACATTGATTGTTCCTTTAAGATATCGAATTATCTTCTTGGTTGCAATCAGATGACTTTCTTTGGGCTTTGATTGGAATCTTACATATACGCCAACCGAGTCGGATATGTCCGGTCTGCTTGTGGTTAAGTATAGTAACGATCCAATCATCCCTCGATATATCGTTTGATCGACGTCTTTTCCTTCATCATCTTTATCCAATTTTTGAGATGTACTCATGGGAATTTTGACTGAGGATTTTCCATCTATGCCAAATTTCTTGATAAGATATCTTGTGTACTTGGCTTGATTTATGAAAATTCCTTCTTCAAGTTGCTTGACTTGCAGTCCCAAAAAGTAATTTAATTCTCCCATCATACTCATCTCGAACCTGTTCTGCATGAGCTTAGAAAATTTCTCACATAAAGATTTATCAGTACTTCCAAAGATAATATCATCAACAGAAATTTGTACTAATAAAATGTGATTATTTTCTTGAATTCTAAAGAGGGTTTTATCGACTAGACCTTTGGTGAATCCACAACTAATTAAGAACATTGACAAGGTGTCGTACCAAGCTCGCGGAGCTTGTTTTAACCCATACAATGCCTTCTTTAATTTGTAGACTTGATCACCAACGTCTTTTACCTCAAAACCGGGTGGTTGTTCGGCGTAAACTTCTTCTTCAAGTAAGCCATTAAGAAATGCGCTCTTTACGTCCATTTGATATACAACGAAATTCTTGTGTGCTGCATATGCTAGGAATATTCGGATTGCTTCGAGTCGTGTGACGGGGGCGAATGTCTCATCAAAATCAATTCCTTCTTCTTGTGAATACCCCTTCGCAACTAATCTTGCTTTATTCCTAACAATGACGCCGTCTTCGTTTGCTTTGTTCCTAAAGACCCATTTAGTGCCAATTACATTTTGATGCGTTGGTCTTGGAACAAGTTTCCATACGTCGTTGCGCTTGAATTGATCTAATTCCTCTTGCATGGCATCTATCCAACTTGGATCGGCTAAAGCTTCATCAATTTCTTTTGGCTCCAGTTGTGATAGAAAGCATGAGAACATTGCATCTTGTTGTAGGTTCCTAGTAGATGATCGCGTTTTCACTCCGTCACTTGGATTTCTAATGACTAAGTCATGTGTGTGACTTCTTAGCCACTTTCGATTTGGTTGGAAACTTGTTGGATTCTCAGAGTTTCCTTCTTGTTGGAATACTTGATGTGATTCCACTTGTTGCGAATTGTTGACGGGTACATCTTCTTGTTCATCTACTGGAAATTTCTTCTTCTTGAGTTCTGGGTGCAATTTCGGTTGTACGTGATATTTCGGGTATCACATTGGATATTGCCTCAATTTGGTGAATACCCATATCACTTGATTCTTCTACTTCCTGCAACACATTATCTTCGAAATTGTCATTAGAAATAATTAAATCACGATTACCTTCATCATTTTTCCCATTATTGTCGTGATTTTCATCGAACACAACGTGAATCGATTCTTCTACCACCATGGTTGATTTGTTGAATATTCTATATGCCTTGCTGGTAGATGAATATCCTAAGAATATTCCTTCGTCCGCTCGCTCGTCAAAAGTCTTTAATTGAGACTTTCCATTAACAAGTACAAAACATTTACAACCAAATGTATGAAAATAAGTGAGATTGGGTTTTCTCCCTTTCCATAGTTCATATGGTGTTTTGTTATAAGACTTGTGGATTAGACTGCGATTTAGAGTATAGCACGTCGTGTTAATTGCTTCTGCCCAAAATCTTTTTGGTAGTCCGGCGGCCGTTATCATGACTCGTGCGGCTTCCTTAAGTGTTCGATTTCTTCTTTCAGCTACACCATTTTGTTGTGGTGTTCGTGCGGCAGATAATTGATGTAAGATTCCTTGTAAATTGCAGTATGATTGAATCACTCTGTTCACAAACTCTGTTCCTCGATCGGTTCGTATTGTCGCAATCTTCATGTCTTTTTCGACTTGTAGTAGCTTCAATAGCTCTGGCAACTTTGATAAGACTTCATCCTTTTTCTTGATGAATATTATCCATGTGTACCTGGAAAAATCATCAACAACAACCAAAGTATATTTCTTACCACTTATACTTACTGGGTCTACTGGACTAAATAAATCCATGTGCAGTAGACTTAAGGGTCTTGATGTTGACTCTTGAGCTTTGGCTTTGAATGATGCTTTGATTTGTTTTCCTTTCAGGCATGCGTCACAAATTTGATTTTTCTTGAACACAATGTTGGGTAGTCCTTCGACTAGATTATTTTTTGCAAGCTTGTTGATGGTTTTGAAATTCAAATGATTTAGCCTTCTGTGCCATTCCCAACAAGCTTCATTCGAATTGTTTGCCATCAAGCATACAGATTCCTTTGTTGTACTCCAATCTACAACATACAAGTTTTTCTTTCTTGATCCGGCGAGTATGACTTCATTCGTAGATTCGTCTTTGACTTGACATTTGCCTTTGTAAAATTCTACGAGATATCCTTTGTCAGAAAATTGACTTGTACTAAACAAGTTAAACTTTAATCCTTCGACATAAGATACATCATCAATTCGTAGACCATTTCTCACAATTGCGCCGGTTCCTTTTGTCATTCCATATCGATCGTTTCCACCGAACACTACTTTTGGTCCTTCGATACCTTTGAACTCAACTAGACTAGCTTTATTGCCGGTCATATGTCGAGAGCAACCGCTATCGAAATATCAAACTTCCTGCAAGAAAGATTAATTATTTTTAGGTACCCATGCTTGATTGGGTCCTTTTGTGTTAGTAATTTTTGGCATCCAAATCCACCTAGATCCCACTGATCCAAGAGTAGGTGATTTGTAACCATTAAAGACTCTATAATCATATCGCACTTGCGAATAATGCTTTGGTGCGGGTTGGGAAGCAGATAGTTGCTTGATCCTATGAAAAAGAGCAAATCTGGACTTGGTCCATGGTTTGTCATCAAGCGACCAATCTTGTTCTGAGGGATATAATCTCCCAGCCCCAATACTCGGAATTCTTCCCATATTCCTATGAGGTTTTATTGCACTAGACTCGTTGGCTCTCTTTTGAGATACAAATTTTTGCCTTTTAAAATTTTGTTGCCTATCCGAGATATTAATTTTTGGATTCGGCCTTGCAACATTTTTCTGGGCATTTATTTGATTACCAACTCCTTGTCTCATTGTGCTATACTGACCTTTCACAAATTTTACCACTGGAACTTTATTAATTAAAGTAGTAGTAGAATTAGTCAGTTTCACAGGGGTTTGAGAACATGATGGATCGTAGCCTAGTCCAGCTTTATCTCCAGCGGGTTTCTGCATGTTTACCATTTTATCCATTATTTTGGATGAATTTGTAAATGATGCGATTACTTCCCGAAGGTTATGTTCTCGAACCTCTCTAGCTTTGCACTCTTCTTGAAGTCGAACATTTTCAGCTTTCAATTTACTCATTTCATTTAGAGCATTTTGCAATTTTTGTGACATTTCTTCCTTTTCAAGAATTAACATATTATTGCGGTCTTTGATTTGAATATGAGTGGCCATGACTTTTTGACAATCTTCCATAAGACTTTGAAATGATTCTTGAGTCTGGAAAGAAGTGTCAACTGAACTAAAAGAACTAAAAGAGCTAGAAGATACCTCTTCGTCGGTTTAACGCGTCATATAGCATTCCTCATGTTCGGATGTTTTGCCCACTAGGCATAGTAGCACCATATCTTCTTGTGATGAATCACTCTTGTCGCTAGATGATTCTTCGGATTCATTTGCTTCTAACGGATCGCTTATTAGTGCCTTCCGTTTGCCCTTTTTGAATTTCTTCTCTTTGGATTTGTATTCCACTTGTGGAGAAGTATTCGAATTTTTTGTCCGCCTTGGGGTGTGGACATTCGGCCATAAAATGTCCAGCCTTTCTACAATTGTAACACACGTTTGTGTTATCTTCGACCGGTTCCCTTCTTGATCTTCTATTCTCTCGAAAAGAATTCCCTTGTGGTGATCCTTTATTCTTTCGCATGAACTTCTTGAATTTCCTAACAAATAAGGAAAATTGTTCGTCAGATAAAAAATCATTATTTACTACTGACCTTGATGTTGAAGGTTGTTCGGCCATCAATGCGGATGTTCGTTCATTGCGTTCTTCTTCGACTCGTGTCTTCATTTCGAACTCATACGCCTTAAGATCACTAAAGAGTTTATCCGTAGATAATGTCCTTAGATCTCTATGATCGCGCATTGCGGTCACCTTCATATCCCAATTTGTAGGTAGTCCACGTAACACTTTGAGCAATATTTCTTTCTGGGTAATGGTCTTTCCAGATCCGTGATTTCTCCAAGGATTTTGATCAATCGAGCTTCCATGTCGGTGATGCTTTCATTCGGTAGCATTTTGAAATCTTCAAACCTCTTCATGGCAATGGTTAGTTTGTTGTCTTTTTCTTGTTCATCACCTTCACCGATACTAATGAGAGTATCCCATATTTCTTTTGCTGTGGTGCACTTTCGAATCTTTGGGAATATTGTGTCATCGACCGTTTTGAACAAAATATTGTCCAAGTTATTTCGCGCTCTATCTTCCTTTGTGCACTCCATTTTTGGCTTTGGAATATATCGTGGAACATTTGGATCTCGTGGGGTAGCAGTATTAGCTTCCATGATTTGGATAGGACCAGTGGTGATGACTTCCGACATTTCATCATTTAAAGCAGATAAGTGCACCTGAATACGTATTTTCCAATCATCAAATTTATCAAGTGAGAAAAGCAAATTTTGAGCAAGAGCCATATCTCTCTTCATCTTGAAGATTTTGAGATCTATCTAGCAGTCAAAATTAACTCAAATAGACAACCGCTCTGATACCACTTGTTGGTCCCGAAAGGGTGGCGAGAAGTCTAGAGGGGGGGGGGGGGGTGAATAGGTAGCGGTAAAGTGTTATGCTTAATTAGTGTGGTGCGCAAAGAGAGATTCTAAACATGCAACACGTTAGAAACACTTGATATGGTTCAAAGATGATGTACGAAAAGTTTGGCTTTCATGCAAACGTGAGAACTATCAAACCCAGACAGATAAAGATATGCGATAAATCGTAATCGGTTTAGTTCGCAGTTAGAATAAGCATGCACAAAATATATGAGCAGTATGTAAATAGAGAGAGAGATTTATAGTGGTTCAGAGGTGGTGTAATCCTCCTAGTCCACTCTTCTCCTTTCACTTCAAGGATGAAATTCACTATTCTTCGATCACCCAGATACAATAGTGAATTAAGTGTTCAACGACACTTCTTCAAGTTCTTCGCACAAAGCTACACTCCTCCAAGGTTTTTCGCAAGCTCCTCTTGTTACTCTGCCTTCCCGAGTACTTCGCACCAAGCTGTACTCCTACACCACGAGAACTACGCACAAAGCTACGTCCTCACAAGGTTTTCACAAGCTCCTCTTGTTACTCTGCCCTTTACAACGAGTGCTACGCACAAAGCTACACTCAACCAGGGTTTTTCACTCTCTCTAGTTACTCCGCCCTCTTTCTACACTCAGTAGAGAAATCTACAAAGAGATAAAATTTTTCTCTCACTCAGACTTGAATGTAATTCTATGAAGCTCTATTTCCCCCTTTTTCGGCTAATTGAAAAAATAGATTGTATCTTTTGCTTGTATGTCTTAGCCGTTGTTCAAGTCGTTGAACTGCTAAAATTGGGGTTGTTATTACTGCTTGTCTTCAAGTCTTCTTGGGCAATTTATAGCCAATGAAAGCTATTTGCCCTGTTGATCAACTTTCGATCTCGATCGTCCATTTTGAATTGTAGTTGATCAAAAGATATTGTCAACTTGATCTGAAAAGCTTGATATTTCTTGTCCTTCATAAATGTTCTGACATGTCAAGTTGATCAAATAATTTATCTGCTGATTCTTGCTTGAGTATAAAATAATTTCTCCGCGAGTATAAAACTTGATGTTCAGATGAAAATATATCAGATATTCGTGGTGAGATGCTCTGTTTCGATTTTAAGCTCGGCCCACCATACTTGGTGTGTTTCTCCATCTGGTGTGCATTTACCTCACTTAGTCTAGTCTACCAAGCAAGATAAATTTGCTTTACTTAAGATTCGAACTTAGGATCACTTGGCATAGCTCACACGCGTTTCTTCTAACTCCTCTAGCATGGTTCTTGTTAACTTATTCGCATCATAATTGTGTTAAGCTATAATCCCGCTTAACTTCTTCAAATAAATTATGATCTTCCAGACTTGTACATGGGTTGCATGATATGGGTGCACCATACTCTGTAGACTTAAACAGACTCAAATAGAATAAAAATGAGGACTACTTGATTTTTCAAAAATACATTCGACTCATCAAAATTTACAAAATATTCCTATATTATGAAACATTTGACGATGAAAAATTTGCTTTATTCATGTATTTAGGGAGAATTAGAGAAAGTTAGGGATAAACAATTAATAGAAAAAAAAATCAATATAAACAGGCAATAATGAAGTAAAAATAATATTATTTCAAAATTTTAGAGGAAGATTGTAAAGTTTAGGAGTGAGAGAAATATTGGTAGAGTTTCGGTATGAGGAAAATATAGGATAATGAAGAAAAAAATAATTTTATTAAATTTAGATAGGTTTATAAAGTTTAAATAGGGAGAAAAAATAGAGTTAAAATAGAGAGGGAAAACATTCAAAGTTGTTAGAAAAAAAAAATTAATCTTAGGGTTTATGGTTGGATTTCAACTATTTATATTTGAGAAGGAATACCGCATACCTTTTAAAGACTCTTTAAAAATCTTGATTGAATACCGCATGACTTTTAAAGACTCTCTAACAATTTCAATTAAATACCTCCAAACTTTTAAAGTTCATAAAAGTCTTCAAAACTCTATGAAAGTCATGATTGAATACACCCCCCCCCCCCCCCTTAGATATCTGGTCAAAGGGTGCATTCAATCCCTTCATAAATAAATTTAAAAAAACATAAAAAATAATATAATATTCAAATAATAAACCTACTAAATTTACAATAAATATTTAAAAAATAAAAATAAAAACTATATTCAAATAATAAACCTACTAAATTTATAAAAAAAAAAATTATGTTATTACACACCTAATGGGACTCGAACCCACAATCGCTTGATTAGAAGTCAAGCACCTAATCCATTAGGCCATAGGTGCAAATTCAAAAAGTATGACAAAGTTAACATATTTTTTTTAATATCATAATTCATCTCAAACTTAGGGGCTGTATTCAATCATGACTTTTGAAAACTTTTAAAATGATAGATTTTAATAAACTTTTATTGACTTTCACAGAATCGTTCAAACTTTTTAAAACTTTGTAAGACTCTATAAAAGTCTATATAAAAATTATTCATAAACTTTAATTTTATAAACTTCTGTTTTTATTTTAAAATGTTTAGAAAAGTTATTGAAATTCTAAATAGAATACATCCTTACAAACATTCAATAATTTCAATTCTTATCATTTAAAATTTTCTTACAAAACATGTTATAATATATCATAAAATAATTTTATTACATTGATCCTTGAAAAAATATAGAATAAAAGCACCTATGAAGCTCTTAGTGATGAGAGATTCTTATTCCGCCTAACTTAAGGGGGTGTATTCAATCATGATTTTTGTAGAGTTTTAAAAAACTTTTAAAATGATAGATTTTAATAAACTTTGATTGACTTTCATAGAGTCATTCAAAACTTTTTAAAACTTTATAATACTCTATAAAAAAAGTTTATATACAAAATATTCATAGACTTTTATCAACTTTTTATTTTAAAAAGTCTACAAAAGTCATTGAAATTTTAAATTGAATACATCCTTACAAACTTTCAATAATTTTGATTCTTATCATTTATAATTTTCTTACAAAACATTTATAATATATCATAAAATTCTTCTTTGTATATAGTTCGTCACCCACATCAGCATTCTCAACATTATTATTTTTATCCATAGTATGTTGAGACTTGTATGCTAATTACTAATATATATTATTAAATATTAATAAACATCAACAAAAAAAAAAAAAAAAAAAAACTATTTCATTAGAAGTTCATAAAAATATTGAGCAATAAAATGTATAATAAAAGAATTGATTAAATGAAATATTTAAAAATATAATTTCAAGTTGCATAAAATAAAAAAAAATAAAAATCAAATATTAATAATATATACATAAAATTATTGTGACACCCCGAAATCCAAATTTAGTTTAAGGGATTAATTAAATAATTAATCCTATTTCAATTGGTATTTTAATTCCTTTAATTCCTGAAAATTCAATAGTCAGGGACTAGTAATTGACTGGTCAACCCCAAAGTCAAAGTTGTACCTTGAGCTTTGTAAGGAGTTCCCTTGTTCCCTTACACCTCTTCATGTTAGTAAGGGTATTCTTGACTTTTCACCTTGTGTTAATATTGTAACCTAACCTAGTAGAACACCCTCATTTCTCTCCTTACACTTTCCAAATTCTAGCTCCACATTATCTCTAAAAAGGTAGATAGCTTTTCTTCCAAGCCAAGTTGAAGCTTTGTCAAAACTTCAAGAGTTGTCTCCAAGATTCTACTTTTCATACATTTGGGCATCTAGGAGGGTAAGATCCATGTTCATCTTGTGTTTTTAGTGTTTTCTTAGGTGTCTTTTCTTAAAGATAAAATCTTTATGATCTTTTGGTGTGTTCTTGAAGTGGGTTTGGAAGGTGAGCTTTGTTAGGAGCTTGGTGAGGTGTTAAGTGAAGGTTTTTGTCTACAAGAGGTAACCCATGCTCTACAAAATCTATTTTGCTTACCTATATGAATATTTCTTGGATTCTACATGTGTTTTGCTATGAAATGTGAGTGTTTATGCATTGTCTTGTGAAAATGCATATCTAGAGCTTGTGTTTAGGGTTCATGTGTGCCATTGCTTGGCTATTCCTTTGATTCAAGTCATTTTGTTGTATTTGGTGAGATTTGGCATGTTTTAGACTTGAATTTGAGCTTGGTGATGAAAATCCGCAAAGGGATTATTTTGGTACAGGTGTGTACCCGCGGGCGGAACGGCGGGTAGGAGGTCCACCCGTCGCCCACCCGCGGGGTACATGGTGCTTGTGGGTAATGTACCCGCGGGCGAAACTGCGGGTAGGGGTCTACCCGCAGGGTACAATATGTGTCTTGTTGGGGATTTGTTTCCCGTGATTCTTTTGATTCGGTATTTGGTCATTTGACTTCCCGATGTTCTTTTGTGGAACTATTTGAGTGTCTTCTTGATGTTTTGTATGTCTAGAACTATATGGTAGGAATCCATGTAGGTTTTGGTGTCTTGAATCGTGCTAAGTGTTCAACATTGTGTTTCGTTGCACCGTGATGAGTTTTGTGCGTTCTTCAGAACTACGTTTGGTTTACCCGTTTGATAAGCATGCTAGTTCGGTGCTTAAATGCTAGCGTGTTTGTTCTTTGTACCTTCTTATTGGTTGATGATAAATTGTGTTATTCATCGTTGTTGTTGTTGGACTGTGATCCATTCCTTGATTGAGTATGGTTTCATATCTTCGTTGTGATCCGTTGATTGATTCCTGTTGAGGTGTGATGTGTGTGTGGCTTTACCTGGATTGCACGATTAGTGGTATGGGACACTAGTCACCAAGGTATTGCAGTGGTCTTCGTGGTGGCCATGACATGATTACGGAGCTGTGGCCTTTGTGTAAGGTTCACGTATTTTTGGAGAGGCATGTGTTGCCGTGTGTGAAATCGGTACCCTCGTGTACTATATAATCGGTGGTTCTGTTAGACTTGGTGTACAGGGGTCCTGGAGGTAAAGGTTGGAACTAGACATAAGGAAGACATATCAACTAGTGATGGGTGATGTCACAAGGGCTTGGGTAGCCGTTGTTGTGAGTTTTCTTCTTGTGATGTGTGTAGTCACAAAGGGCTCAACTAGTGTGAGTTTTCTTCTTGTGATGTGTGTAGTCACAAAGGGCTCAACTAGTGATGGGTGATGTCACAAGGGCTTGGGTAGCCGTTGTTGTGAGTTTTCTTCTTGTGATGTGTGTAGTCACAAAGGGCTCAACTAGTGATGTGTGTAGTCACAAAGGGCTCAACTAGTGATGGGTGATGTCACAAGGGCTTGGGTAGCAGTTGTTGTGAGTTTTCTTCTTGTGATGTGTGTAGTCACAAAGGGCATGTGGGGCATTAATCTATGCTTCTTTCAGGTTCCCCTCTTATGTTTTGTGGCCCCTGCGCGTTCAGGCCGTTTCCTCCGCTGTGTTTGATGTTTTGGTTTAGATACTTGAGTGCATTCAATCCCTTCATAAATTGAAACACAAAGAGCCAATAACCCCTCCACTGACGCTCGAACTCACAACCTTCCAAATGGAAGATTAACTCGGGTACCATTAGACCACATAGTCCTGGTCAATCCCTTCATAAATAAATTTAAAAAAACTTACAAAATAAAATAATCTTCAAATAATAAACCTACTAAATTTACAATAAATATTTAAAAATAAAAATAAAAAACTATCTTCAAATAATAAACCTACTAAATTTACAAAAAAAAAAAAAATAATTATGTTATTACACAACCTAGTAGGACTTGAACCCACAATCACTTGATTAGAAGTCAAGCACCTTATCCATTAGGCCATAGGTGCAAATTCAAGAAATATGTCAAAGTTAACATATTTTTTTTAATATCATAATTCATCTCAAACTTAGGGGTTGAATTCAATCATGACATTTGAAAACTTTTAAAATGATGGATTTTAATAAACTTTTATTGACTTTCAGAGAATCGTTCAAAACATTTTAAAACTTTGTACGACTCTATAAAAGTCTATATAAAAAATATTCATAAACTTTTGTTTTTATTTTAAAAAGTCTAGAAAAGTTATTGAAATCCTAAATAGAATACATCCTTACAAACCTTCAATAATTTCGATTCTTATCATTTAAAATTTTCTTACAAAACATGTTATAATATATCATAAAATAATTATTATTACATTGATCCTTGAAAAAAATAGAATAAAAGCACCTATGAAGCTCTTAGTGATGAGAGATTCTTATTCCGCCTAACTTAAGGGGGTGTATTCAATCATTATTTTTGTAGAGTTTTAAAAAAAATTTTAAAATGATAGATTTTAATAAACTTTGATTGACTTTCATAGAGTCATTCAAAACTTTTTAAAACTTTATAATACTCTATAAAAAAAGTTTATATACAAAATATTCATAGACTTTTATCAACTTTTTATTTTAAAAAGTCTACAAAAGTCATTGAAATTTTAAATTGAATACATCCTTACAAACTTTCAATAATTTTGATTCTTATCATTTATAATTTTCTTACAAAACATTTATAATATATCATAAAATTCTTCTTTTTATATAGTTCGTCACCCAAATCAGCAATCTCAACATTATTATTTTTATCCATAGTATGTTGAGAATTGTATGCTAATTACTAATATATATTTTTAAATATTAATAAACATCTACAAAAAAAACTAATTCATTAGAAATTCTTAACAATATTGAGAAATAAAATGTATAATAAAAGAATTTATTAAATAAAATATTTAAAAATATAATTTTAAGTTGCATAAAATAAAAAAAAATAAAAATCAAATATTAATAATATATATAAAAAATTATACTTGATATATTGCTAGGCATCACGCAAAGAACTATTATTTGCAATAGCATTTTGAGACTGCAAACAACAACAACAAGACTGTTTGCAACCCCAAATTGTTGTTAAGAACAGTAGTTCACTATTCGTAGTAACCTATTGTTAAAAAATGGAAAAATATATATTACGAATATAAACATAAAAAGAATAAAAATCAAAATATATAAGTATTTATATGAATATTATGAAACATTTGACGATGAAAAATTTGCTTTATTCATGTATTTAGGGAGAATTAGAGAAAGTTAGGGATAAAAAATTAATAGAAAAAATAAAAATCAACATGAACAAGCAATAATGAAGTAAAAATAATATTATTTCAAATTTTTAGAGGAAGATTGTAAAGTTTAGGAGTGAGAGAAAAATTGGTAGAGTTTCGGTATGAGGAAAATATAGGATAATGAAGAAAAAATAATTTTATTAAATTTAGATAGGTTTACAAAGTTTAAATAGGGAGAAAAAATAAAGTTAAAATAGAGAGGGAAAACATTCAAAGTTGTTAGAAAAAAAAATTTGAAATCTTAGGGTTTATGGTTGGATTTCAACTATTTATATTTGAGAAGGAAAAGTCTACAAAAGTCCTAAAATTAAAAAGTCTACAAAAGTTCATAACTTTTTGAATAAAACATGACTTTTAAAGACTCTTTAAAAGTCTTAATCTAATACCACACGACTTTTAAAGATTCTTTAAAAATCTTGATTGAATACCGCATGACTTTTAAAGACACTCTAACAGTTTCAATTGAGTACCTCCAAACTTTTAAAGTTCATAAAAGTCTTCAAAACTCTATGAAAGTCATGATTGAATACCCCCCCCCCCCCCCCCCCCGCCTTAGATATCTGGTCAAAGGGTGCATTCAATCCCTTCATAAATACATTTAAAAAAACTTACAAAATAAAATAATCTTCAAATAATAAACCTACTAAATTTACAATAAATAATTAAAAAATAAAAATAAAAAACTATCTTCAAATAATAAACCTACTAAATTTACAAAAAAAAAAAAAAAATGATATTACACACCTAGTGGGACTCAAACCTACAATCGCTTGATTAAAAGTCAAACACCTTATCCATTAGGCCATAGGTGCAAATTCAAGAAATATGACAAAGTTAAGATATTTTTTTTGTTAATATCATAATTCATCTCAAACTTAGCAGTTTTAATAAACTTTTATTGACTTTCAGAAAATCGTTCAAAACTTTTTAAAACTTTGTAAGACTCTATAAAAATCTATATAAAAAATATTCATAAACCTTAATTTTATAAACTTTTGTTTTTATTTTTAAAAGTTTAGAAAAGTTATGAAATTCTAAATAGAATACATCCTTACAAACCTTCAATAATTTTGATTCTTCTCATTTGAAATTTTCTTACAAAACATGTTATAATATATCATAATATAATTATTATTACATTGAACCTTTAAAAAAATAGAATAAAAGCACATATGAAGCTCTTAGTGATGAGAGATTCTTATTCCGCCTAACTTGAGGAGGTGTATTCAATCATGATTTTTGTAGAGTTTTAAAAAACTTTTAAAAAGATAGATTTTAATAAACTTTGATTGACTTTCATAGAGTCATTCAAAACTTTTTAAAACTTTATAATACTCTATAAATGTTTATATAAAAAACATTCATAGACTTTTATCAACATTTTATTTTAAAAAGTCTACAAAAGTCATTGAAATTTTAAATTGAATACATCCTTACAAACTTTCAATAATTTTGATTCTTATCATTTATAATTTTCTTACAAAATATTTATAATATATCATAAAATTCTTCTTTTTATATAGTTCGTCACCCACATCAGCATTCTCAACATTATTATTTTTATCCATAGTATGTTGAGAATTGTATGCTAATTACTAATATATATTTTAAATATTAATAAACATCTACAAAAAAAAACTAATTCATTAGAAATTCTTAACAATATTGAGAAATAAAATGTATAATAAAAGAATTTATTAAATAAAATATTTAAAAATATAATTTTAAGTTGCATAAAATAAAAAAAAAATAAAAATCAAATATTAATAATATATATAAAAAATTATACTTGATATATTGCTAGGCATCACGCAAAGAACTATTATTTGCAATAGCATTTGAGACTGCAAACAACAACTACAAGACTGTTTGCAACCCAAATTGTTGTTAAGAACAGTAGTTCACTATTCGTAGTAACCTATTGTTAAAAAATGGAAAAATATATATTACGAATATAAACATAAAAAGAATAAAAATCAAAATATATAAGTATTTATATGAATATTATGAAACATTTGACGATGAAAAATTTGCTTTATTCATGTATTTAGGGAGAATTAGAGAAAGTTAGGGATAAAAAATTAATAGAAAAAATAAAAATCAACATGAACAAGCAATAATGAAGTAAAAATAATATTATTTCAAATTTTTAGAGGAAGATTGTAAAGTTTAGGAGTGAGAGAAAAATTGGTAGAGTTTCGGTATGAGGAAAATATAGGATAATGAAGAAAAAATAATTTTATTAAATTTAGATAGGTTTACAAAGTTTAAATAGGGAGAAAAAATAAAGTTAAAATAGAGAGGGAAAACATTCAAAGTTGTTAGAAAAAAAAAAATTGAAATCTTAGGGTTTATGGTTGGATTTCAACTATTTATATTTGAGAAGGAAAAGTCTACAAAAGTCCTAAAATCTAGATAAAATGATTTAACTTAAAAGTTTATCTAATAACATTTAGATTCTTTAAATTTATTGAATACATGACTTTTAAAGACTCTCATTTCAATTGAGTAAACTTAAGTTCATAAATCAAATCTTGAAATATGAATACGCTTAGATATCTTCAAATGATTAATCTTCATAAAAAAAAAAAAAAAAAAAAAATAAAAAAAAAAAAAAAAAAAAAAAAAAAAAAAAAAAAAAAAAAAAAAAAAAAAAAAAAAAAATGATATTACAATATGACAAATACAATTTATAAAATCAAACATTATCATTAGATAGTCAAATTCAAGAATATGACAATAAGATATTTTTTTTAATATATAATTCATTCAAACTAGATTTAATAAACTTATGACTTCAAAAATGTCAAAATTAAAACTGTAAACTATAAAAATATATAAAAAATAAAAAATATAAACTGTATTTAAAAGTTAGAAAAGTTATGAAATTCTAAATAGAATACATCCTTAAAACCAATAATTTGATTCTCATTAAATTTCTTAAAAAATTTATAAAAATAAAAAATATTAATTGAATAAAAAAAAAAAAACAATAATCTTATGATAAGATTCTTATTCTATTGAATGTATTCAATCATTTTTTTTTTTTTTTTTTTTTTTTTTTTTTTTTTTTTTTTTTTTTTTTTTTTTTTTTTTTTTTTTTTTTTTTATTTTTTTTTTTTTTTTTTTTTTTTTTTTTTTTTTTTTTTTTTTTTTTTTTTTTTTTTTTTTTTTTTTTTTTTTTTTTTAACTTGTATTATTATATATATATTATTAAATATTAATAACATCTACAAAAAAAACTATTTCATTAGAAATTCATAACAATATTGACAATAAAATGTATAATAAAAGAATTGATTAAATAAAATATTTAAAAATATAATTTCAAGTTGCATAAAATAAAAAAATAAAAATCAAATGTTAATAATATATATATATATATATATATATATATATATATATATATATATATATATATATATATATATATATATATATATAAATAATTATACTTGATATATTGCTAAGCATCACGCAAAGAACTATTATTTGTAATAGCAATTTGAGACTGCGAACAACCACAAGACTGTTTGCAACCCCAAATTGTTGTTAAAAACAGTAGTTCACTATTCGTAGTAACCTATTGTTAAAAAGGGAAAAAATATATATTACGAATATAAACATAAAAAGAATAAAAATCAAAATACATAAGTCTTTACATGAATATTATGAAACATTTGACGATGAAAAATTCGCTTTATTCATGTATTTAGGGAGAATTAGAGAAAGTTAGGGATAAAAAATTAATAGAAAAAATAAAAATCAATATAAACAAGCAATAATGAAGTAAAAATAATATTATTTCAAAATTTTAGAGGAAGATTGTAAAGTTTAGGAGTGAGAGAAATATTGGTAGAGTTTCAGTATGAGGAAAATATAGGATAATGAAGAAAAAAATAATTTTTTTAAATTTAGATAGGTTTATAAAGTTTAAATAGGGAGAAAAAATACAGTTAAAATAGAGAGGGAAAAACATTCAAAGTTGTTAGAAAAAAAAAATTTATCTTAGGGTTTATGGTTGGATTTCAACTATTTATATTTGAGAAGGAAAAGTCTACAAAAGTCCGAAAATTAAAATGTCTTCAAAAGTTCACAACTTTTTGAATAAAACTTGACTTTTAAAGACTCTTTAAAAATCTTGATTGAATACCGCATGACTTTTAAAGACTCTCTAACAGTTTCAATTGAATACCTCCAAACTTTTAAAGTTCATAAAAGTCTTCAAAACTCTATGAAAGTCATGATTGAATACACCCCCCCCCCCCCCCCTTAGATATCTGGTCAAAGGGTGCATTCAATCCCTTCATAAATAAATTTAAAAAAACATAAAAAATAATATAATATTCAAATAATAAACCTACTAAATTTACAATAAATATTTAAAAAATAAAAATAAAAACTATCTTCAAATAATAAACCTACTAAATTTACAAAAAAAAAAAAATTATGTTATTACACACCTAGTGGGACTCGAACCCACAATCACTTGATTAGAAGTCAAGCGCCTTATCCATTAGGCCATAGGTGCAAATTCAAAAACTATGACAAAGTTAACATATTTTTTTTGTTAATATCATAATTCATCTCAAACTTAGCGGCTGTATTCAATCATGACTTTTGAAAACTTTTAAAATGATAGATCTTAATAAACTTTTATTGACTTTCAGAGAATCGTTCAAAACTTTTTAAAACTTTGTAAGACTCTATAAATGTCTATATAAAAAATATTCATAAACTTTAATTTTATAAACTTTTGTTTTTATTTTAAAAAGTTTAGAAAAGTTATTGAAATTCTAAATAGAATACATCCTTACAAACCTTCAATAATTTCGATTCTTATCATCTGTAATTTTCTTACAAAACATGTTATAATATATCATAAAATAATTATTATTACATTGATCCTTGAAAAAAAATAGAATAAAAGCACCTATGAAGCTCTTAGTGATGAGAGATTCTTATTATATTCTGCCTAACTTAGATATCTGGTCAATAGGTGCATTCAATCCCTTCATAATTAAATTTAACAATACTTACAGAATAATATAAATCTTCAAATAATAAACCTACTAAATTTTCAAGGAAATTTATGTTATTAACACCTAGACGGACTAGAACCCACAATCGCTTGATTCACCTTATCCATTTGGCCATCAGTGCTAATTAATAAAATATGACAAAGTTAACATGTTTTTTTTAAAAAAAAATTTAATACTTCATCTTAAACTTAGGGGTGCATTCAATCATGACTTTTGAAAACTTTTAAAATGATAGATTTTAATAAAAAAATTTTATTGACTTTCGTAGAATCGTTCCAAACTTTTTAAAACTTTGTACGACTCACTAAAAGTCTATATAAAAACATTCATAAACTTTAATTTTATCAATATTTCATTTTAAAAAGTTTACAAAAGTCATTGAAATTCTAAATTCAATACATCCTTACAAACCTTCAATAATTTTGATTCTTATCATTTATAATTTTCTTACAAAACATGTTACAATAAATCATAAAATAATTATTATAAGATTGATCCTTGAAAGAAAAAAGAATAAAAGCACCTATTGAGCACTTTGTGATGAGAGATCGTTATTTCTCTTAACTTGGATATCTAGTCAATAGGTGCATTCAATCCCTTCATAAATAAATTTAAAACAACTTACAAAATAAAATAAATCTTCAAATAATAAACCTAATTAATTTACTATAAATATTTAAACAAAAAAATAAACAATCTTTAAATAATAAACTTACTAAATTTACAAAAAAAAAAAAAAATTTATGTTATTACACACCTAGTGGGACTCGAACCCACAATCACTTGATTAGAAGTCAAGCGCCTTATCCATTAGGCCATATGTGCAAATTCATAATATTTAACAAAGTTAATTTTTTTTTTTAATGTCATACTTCATCTGAAACTTAGGGGCTATATTCAATCATGACTTTTGAAAACTTTTAAAATGATAGATTTTAATAATCTTTTTTTGACTTTCATAGGATAGATCAAAACTTTTTAAAACTTTGTAAGACTCGCTAAAAGTCTATATAAAAAACATTCATAAACATTAATTTTATCAACTTTTTTTATTTTAAAAAGTCTACAAATGTCATTGAAATTCTAAATTGAATACATCCTTACAAACCTTCAATAATTTTTATTCTTATAATTTATAATTTTCTTACAAAACATGTTATAATATATTATAAAATAATTATTATTACATTGATCCTTGACAAAAAATAGAATAAAAACACCTATGTAGCTCTTAGTAATGAGAGATTCTTATTCCGCCTAACTTAAGGGGGTGTATTCAATCATGATTTTTGTAGAGTTTTAAAAAACTTTTAAAATGATAGATTTTAATAAACTTTGAATGTCTTTCATACAGTCATTCAAAACTTTTTAAAACTTTATAATACTTTATAAAAGTTTATATAAAAAACATCCATGGACTTTTATCAACTTTTTATTTTAAAAAATCTACAAAAGTCATTGAAATTTTAAATTGAATACATCCTTACAAACTTTCAATGATTTTGATTCTTATCATTTATAATTTTCTTACAAAAAATTTATAATATATCATAAAATTCTTCTTTTTATATAGTTCGTCACGTACATCAGCTTTCTCAACATTATTATTTTTATCCATAGTATGTTGAGACTTGTATGCTAATTACTAATATATATTATTAAATATTAATAAACATTTACAAAAAAAAAAAAACTATTTCATTAGAAATTCTTAACAATATTGAGAAATAAAATGTATAATAAAAGAATTGATTAAATAAAATATTTAAAAATATAATTTCAAGTTGCATAAAATAAAAAAAATAAAAATCAAATATTAATAATATATATAAAAAATTATACTTGATATATTGCTAGGCATCACGCAAAGAACTATTATTTGCAATAGCAATTTGAGACTGCGAACAACAACAAGACTATTTGCAACCCCAAATTGTTGTTAAGAACAGTAGTTCACTATTCGTAGTAACCTATTGTTAAAAAAGGGAAAAATATATATTACGAATATAAACATAAAAAGAATAAAAATGAAAATATATAAGTATTTATATGATTATTATGAATCATTTGACGATGAAAAATTTGCTTTGTTCATGTATTTAGGGAGAATTAGAGAAAGTTAGGGATAAAAAATTAGTAGAAAAAATAAAAATCAATATAAACAAGCAATAATGAAGTAAAAATAATATTATTTCAAATTTTTAGAGGAATGATAGTGTCTAGAAGGGTGTTGCGCATAGTTCGGCCTTGGTGGTGCAGCGTGCCCTTGATTTTCTGGAAGGGTGGCCTGGGGCGAATCAGGTTCAACGAGAGTATGGGGTGGTGGACGATGTGAAATGGAAGAAGCCGCGGGTAGGCAGGTATATAATCAATACTGATGTTTCTGTGCGGCCAGGTGAGGGGCGGATGGGCTTGGGGTGGGTGCTGTGTGATGATTGTGGGGGGTTCTTGGAGGCTAAGAATGTGCTTGTAACAGGAACTTACTTGGTAAAGGAAGCTGAGGCCTTGTGCGTTAGGGAGGCTCTTAGTTGGCTTAAGAGTACAGGACTGGGACGCGTGGATGTGGAAGTGGACTCGCAACTTGTGTATAATGCTATTCGTTCTGTGTCTTTTAATTCGGCTTTTGGTTATTTAGTGGATGATGTAAAGGATTTAGCATCTGAAATTGAGGATGTTGAATTCTATTTTGTTAAGCGATCTGCGAATCGTGCCGCTCACTGTGTTGCTAGGGGGCCCTTTTCTTTGTCAGGTTGCGGGGAGTGGCTAGACTCCCCTCCATCTTTTCTTGTAAACGTTCTCCAATCTGAGCTAATGGATTAAGTTTACCTTAAAAAAAATTAGTTTGAGTAGTTTAGTTAGTTGAGTTTCAAAATTGATTTTTAAATTAAATAAAAGCCTATGTCATATATTCAAATCTCACTAGCAAACACTTTTCCTTTATCTTCTCTTGTTTATTTTATCTCTTTCATTCCTTCACAAAATAAATTAAATATTTTTTAGTCTACTTTTTATGAATCATTTAATTAACATATTAAATGCTCTCTTAGTCTACTATTTATGAAACATTTAATTAATGTAGTATACAAGTTTATATTATACTTCATTATATTCGAATTAATTTAGAAAAACTTAAAGTTTATCTAACTAAAAAATTAAAATTAAAAAATATTTATGAATAAAGTGTTATTCAAATTATTTTATCTAATTGATTATATTTTATATTTTGTCATAAATATTTTCACCCATCTCAAGTATATTTTTTCTCCGACCTAACTATCACGTAATCGATAAAAAAAAGTATTCTATTGTAAATTATAACTAGTATTGTACCCGTGCGATGCACGGATATGACTTATGTTAAGTAATGCTACTTTTTTGAAAGTTACTAGCTCTATTCTATTACATTGTAGTATCTGTTCATATACTTTCTCAACCTACTGAAACACAAAGAACCAATAACGCCTCCACTAAGGCTTGAACTCATAATCTTTCCAAATGGAAGTCCAACCCGGGTACCATTAGACCACATAGTAACAACAAAAAATATATTAAATATTAACATATATAATAAATTGTAAATAACAACATACTTAATAATAAAATAAAAATAATATATTGATGTTTTCAAAAACTTCACATTGGGATAAACGTACATCATTTTATTTGTAAACTGTATTTGTTTAATTATTGTAAACTAATTGAAGAGTTATTTTATTTACATTAGAAGGTTTGGGCATTTATATCTCTAACATATTGAAATTAAACCATCACAATGCAAAAAATCAAATCAATCAATTTAATTTAAAAAAAAACACTCACCAATGTTACTTAAATATTAACATATATAATAAATTGTAAATATAAGCATACTTAATAATAAAATAAAAATAATATACTGATGTTTATATTATTTATTTATTTATTTATTTATTTATTTTTATTCAGTATTTAATTACATATATTAAAAAATAAGATGACTCTTCCTAATGTAAAAAGATGTTGTTGCGGCTCATAGTTAGTGTAAATTATGATTTATTTGCATCCTTCATATTGCAAAGCTTTGAAAACAAATTTGTCTAGAACTTTGTTATAGAGAGACACAGAGAGGATATAGTGGTTTCAGTGTGAGGACTATGGAGACAATCTGAAGAAGCCAGAGCAGCCCAAAGACTTCATGGCTGGTGTGCTCTGCATTCAATGTCCCTCTCATTTTTCATCTGCAGGTTTTGTTGTTCACCTGTAAACATAATTGTCCATCATCATCTACACCATTTTGAACCAATTGTTCATCTTAATCCAAAATTATCCTATCATTTTTAATTTATTACAGAATACATATTACTACATCAGTAAAAACTCACCGTCATCATCACCTTCAACATCAACACATACGCCGTCATTACATTATCCGACTACACTGTTGGTCAACACCGCCACCGTCTGCGCAACAGCACCGCCGAACTCACCATCGTCTCTCTCTCTCTCCTTGTGTGTGTGTGCGCGCGCGTAGAGAAAGATGAGGAACAAACGAAGAACAGAAAACAGAAGTCGATGAATAGATTATGAAGATGTTGATTAGTGTATATATTGGGAAATCCGTGTGTACGTATATGCCTATATATTAGGAGTAGGAGTTAGAATGGTAAGTAGGTTTAGAAAGATCATGATGATCATTGGAAAATGTGTGTCTATATATATATATATATATATATATATATATATATATATATATATATATATATATATATATATATATATATATATTAGGGAATAATAATATATATAATTTAATATTTAATATAATAATAATAATGATGTAATAGAAGTAAAATTATATGTTTTCAAAAAAAAAAAAAAAAAGATGTAAAATTATATTAGGAAGTAATGATTTAATATAAAACTATACCAATAAATGTGAACACAATAAGTGCATACGTAATGCTAGTCTCATTTGACCAATTTTTATTTTTATTTTTATTATTACTATTACTATTATTATTATTATTATTTTTATTATATTTTTATTATTATTATTATTATTATATTATTATTATTATTAGTATTATTATTATTATTATTATTATTATTATTATTATTATTATTATTATTATTATTACTACTATTTTTTATGCGCGATGTGCAAAAGATAGGTGCCCAATATTAATACATTATATTAAAATTGTAAATATATTTAAATTTTAGATATTTAAATTAGTTAAATAATAATAATAATAATAATAATGTAAATCATTTTTATAAATTTGATATTTATATTTTATGTAATAATTAACATATAACTCAAATATATAATGTGTATATATTATTATTAATGAAGAAGATAAGAAAATATATGATGGATGCATGTGCATGGTAACAATAGTGGAAAAGATAACGGAAGTCATAACGGTAGGAGTATGTTTGTCCAAAATATTTTAATGTATAACCTTTATAGCATAATGTACAAAAAAAACTTAACGGAAAAAAAGGGACATAAATCAGGGGTATAACTTTCATTCACATTTATTATGTTTTTAGATTATTATTATTATTATTATTATTATTATTATTATTATTATTAAATAATGAATAATTATTAGACAAAGTTTAGGATTCTCAGAATTATGGAGAGGGTTTAATAAGAATAATTAGTATTATTAAGGTAAGTAATTATTCTGTTTATTATTATTATTGGTAAGTAATTATTATTAAATAATTATTAGACAAAGTTTAGGATTGTCAGAATTATGGAGAGGGTCAAATAAGAATAATTAGTATTATTAAGGTAAGTAATTATTTTGTTTATTACATTGTGCTCGGGATCTGTATGTTGCTGAGTCCATGGCAGTAAAGGAGGCGCTAGCGTGGTTGAAGGAACGAAATGTATCTCACGTAACTATTAAGTCAGACTGCTTGAACTTTTGCAAGAACTATAATTCTGTCTCTTTAGATTTATCCTATGTTGGTCTAGTTTTAGAGCAATGTCATGAACTTGCTCGTGTTATTGGTGACGTTGTTGTTAACCATGTTCGTAGGTCAGCGAATCATGTTGCTCACGTTCTCGCGCGGGCGGCAGTTTCATCCTCTGTCCTTGGTGTGTGGGATATTATTCCACCCAGTTGTATTTGTGATTTGTTGTGATGAATGCAGTTTGTTTGGTTTTCAAAAAAAAAAAAAAAAGGTAAGTACTTATTTTGTTTATTAGTTTATTATTGGTAAGTAATTATTATTAAATAATTACTAAACAAAGTTTAGGATTGTCAGAATTATGGAGAGGGTTTAATAAGAATAAATAGTATTATTAAGGTAAGTAATTATTATTTTTATTATGATTATTATTGGTAAGTAATTATTATTATTAAATAATTACTAGTATGTTCACCCGTGCGATTCACGGAATGGATTTGTTATAATATATTAAGAATATTTGGGTCGTTATACAATTATTTAAATTATAACATCAAATATTATATAGTTCAATTGAGGATTGGTTTGGAACGTTTATGTCTGTTGATTCTATCATTGCTTGAATTCGAGCAAATAATTGCTCAAATTAATAGCTAATGTGTAAATGTACGCATGCGGTGTTGTAACTTTAGAGGTTTTAGGCAAATGTGCTCGTTCTCTAGCAACTTAGTTATAGTAATCAATTGTTATCCTAGTTCATTTGTATAAATGATATATTTTTGTCTAGAAATATAGCAATTTTGTCATTTTGGAAAAAAACATAATATCAACGATTGTATTTACACATTATTGAAAACCTCTTTGTAGACGAAATTGGTAGTCACAACACAATCTTGTCCATCCTCGTCTAGAGCTAACACCTTCAGGCAATCAGGTTGGGTGACTCGGGAGAAAGTCATGTACAATTGTCCGTGATTAAAGACCGGTTTGTTTTTAGTAATAACCCAGCATGAGTTATTGTTTGGCCTTGGCTTTTGTTGATAGTCATGGCATATGTAGGCATCAACGGGAATTGTTTACGCTGGAACGTGATCAACAATCTCGTATCAAAAGGAGTGAGAGACAATCGGGGTATAAGAACTTTGGTTCCTTCATGTGTCCCATTAACTATTCTTGCTTTGACAGTGTGATCTGCCAATCTAGTGATGATGAGTCGCGTCCCGTTACAAATACCAAGAGAGTGGACTATGTTTCACAATAACATAACAGGTGCACTGACCTTTAATGTAAATGAATGATTAGGAAGACCCGACAATCTCAAACTATTTAAGAATTCAGGAGTGTGTACTTTTAATAGATTTTCATTGTCTGATTCTGCCTTACACAAAGATTCACAACTTAAATATGTTTGTCCTTCTGCAGTATTCATGTCACGCATGTACTGATTAATTTGATCAACGACATCTAAAGTTGGCGAGAGGATCGCTCGGCCTTCTAGTTGTGACTCATCGAGCATATCATATCTCGAGCTTGGGAAAGTGCTTTCCGCTATAGTTGTTATGGGATCGTGTCCACACTTCACCAAAAATCGTGAGGGAATATCGATCTCAAATGAACCATCATTTACAACCCCTGTAATCACATCTCCGATATTTGCAATCCATTTTGAAAACCAATAAACCGTCTATCTATCTTCCTCTGAAGCTAAGGTCCGTAATCTCAAGTTCTTTGTGAGACTTAATACCTTACAATTTGTCCATAGGTATGAAGAATTAATAGTTGCTCTGACAACACCTGGTCTTGTTGCTTTCGAAATTACAGGTCGGATATGTATAAAATTGCCGCGCAAAACTATATTGTCTTTCCATCAAAAGTCTTTTCAGCACTACCCGGTATGGCGAACATCAATAGATCCCTCATGGTTTTGTCCAAAGCCTCAAAGCAGTGTTTATGCGTCATCAGTGCTTCATCCCATATTATCAATTTGCTCATTATTATAAGCTCATCAAGGTCAATGCCTAGCGATATATTGCACGTGGAATCTTCGTTCAAAGAGAGTAGTATAGCAAATCTAGAGTATAATGTGATGTCCTGCCTCTCAGCAAGAGAAAATATGCTATTCCACTGGAAGCAACATTCAGAACAATATCACCGCGGCCCACCATAAAATTACCATAGTAATTACACACAAAAAAAATAGAAATAATAATTTATTTACTTCTCATAGTATTATACCTTAAGCATAACAAAAAATTAGATTTATCATAAAATTAATTGTAATAATTATATAAAAAAAAATCCAACGACCCATGTTTAATTGTAATTATACTATTATTAAGGTAATTATTAACTTAATTACCATAATAATCATTAGTCAATTATACTAATATCTGTACACTTAATTCCTTAATTACCATAATAATTATTAGGTAAATATACTAATAATTGTGCAATTATACTATTACACCTTATGAATAAAAAATATAGAGAGAGATTAGCATAAACTTACCATATAAATTACATGGAATAATGAGAATGATAATTTATTTTATTCTCATTTATTATACCTGAATATAAATAAATAAATAAATAAGTATATATATATATATATATATATATATATATATATATATATATATATATATAATCAAAAAATTAATTGTAATTATAAATATATTCAACGAATCGTGTTTAATTCATCGTACGGGGCAAATATATGCGATGCACGGACATATGATATAGACAAAAGATTAACAATATTTAAAAAAAAAAAGAATAATATATGAAATAATTATTTAAAAACGATTAACATTGCAATTGTATTACCCATTAGTGAAAACTTCTTTATATACGACATTTTTAGTCGTACTTACAGATGGTACAATATGCCCACATATAAAAAATTTTAATCTCATTGATTTACTTACTCTTGAGACTGCTACGTATATTTGACCATGATTAAAGACCTGTCTTCTCATAAATAATCCCACGTGTGATAGTGTTTGTCATTGACTTTTATTTATTATCATGACATATGATAGGATCAAAGAAAAATGCTTTCTTTGGAACTTGAAAGACAATCTTGAATCAGAAAGTGTTACTGACATTCGAGGAATTAAAATCTTTGTTCCTGCATTCGTTCCACACATAATATGAGCTTCCAAAACATGATCAGCCAACCTTGTAACCATTACACAATCCTAATGAGTGATCTATATTTCTCAATAGCATCACAGGTGGTAGATTTCAGCAATCCACTGTGTACCTTGTAACCATAATCTATATTTCTCTTATTAATTGTGTTGCATATTCATATTTTGCAGTGTTATTTCTCAAAAAATTAATATAGAACATTATGACTTTATGTTTTCATCATTTCGTATCAATTTTTTGAAACCTGGAATCTTATCTTATGGCTTAAAGTCATATATATTTTTTTGGGTATCACTAATCAATTTCTGTTTCTTAGTTAACCTAACAAGAAGTGGAAATTTTATTCTTTAAGTTCACTTTGTTTAATACAATCTTGTGAACTACAAATTGTTTTTTATTTAGCATAAATACTAATTTAGTATGTAGTGTATTTGTGTTATGTGTAGTTCTAGAAGCATTGATAGAAGATATTATAAGTGTTAAGTAATGAAAAATCCTGCATTTTTTCCTATCTTTTTTATATTCATATACATAAATTTCAGTACAAATTATTTGAAATTGAAAAAAAATATATATTAAAAGACTTTTTGATAAATTATATGAAATTAAAAGTTTAATAAAAGTTGAGCTTGTTACTTGCAGATATTTTTTTTGAAAACCTACTTGCAGATATTTAAACTTACCATAGGCTGCAAACAGCGGCGGACCCAGCATAGGGGCAGTTGCCCCCACTCCCCACCCCACCCCTATATTATCCTTGTATGTATATATGTATATATAGAACATGTTTTAAGTATAAGTATAATAAAACACAAAAGTGTTAACAAGTGTTGGTTTGGTTTAGTTAGCATGGTGTGTATTTGGCCTTTGGTAAAGTTAAGTGTTCAAATCCTGTAGTACACAAATATTTGTTTTATGACTTTTTACTATTATTAATAGTTAGCCTATATATATTGAGATGTGTAATTTATAATGCATTTTCTGTTCTATTTATTTTATCAAATTAATTATGTTTCATATTTTATTATGAATATTTTTATAATGTTTTGATATGTTTCATATTTTATTATGAATATTTTTTATAAAGTTTTGATATGTTTTATTTTTTTACTCATATCTAAAAATATTTATGATTATATTTTTTTAGGTGCTTCATCTTTTTTTCCAAATTATCTTTCGTTGTAATGTCCCCCCCCCCCCCCCCCCCCCCCAGACAAAAAATCCTAGGTCCGCCACTGGCTGCAAATCAACAATATATAGGATATCAAGGTAATGTTCAAATTTAATTTTCACAGTGGGACACTGCAAATATGGTGTATTTTTTTAGTATAACTAACTATACCTTGTTGTACTAATTTTATGTAAAAGTATAGATTATTAACTTTAGGATTAAGTAAATGATGTATACAAATCATATAAGAAATAATTAGTAATATACTTTTTAAAGTTTAGAGTACATATTCTCAATACAATAGAATACATTTTTCAGTGTACTGGAGATCGAAGAACACAATTCCCTAAATATTATTGTTCAAAATAATAGAAACAATCTTAATACACTTGAAAAAAAACATATTTGTATATTACAGAATACTTGAAACCTATTGTAAAATGTGATACATATAAAAAAGGAAAAAGCTACACAATACTTGAACTCTTCTAAGTCATCACTTTATTCATCAATCCAGCACTATGCCTCAACATCAACCTAATAATAAAAGAAATTAGTTACAGATTGAAATAAGATTTAAAAAAAAAAAAAGATTGAAACTGTTAATCTGTTATTACCCAATAAAATTGAGAATGATGATCACCAATGCCTGGCTAGAATACTTTCTGCAATATGTGAAAATTCAAGAAAAACAACTATAATAGAAAACAGTTAATGAATAAATATAAAAGGAAACTAAAACATGAATATAGCATTTTATACTGTAAAAATTAAAAAACACAAACTGCATAATCACCAAAAAGGAACTTGTAATCCTTACTTCACCTATAGAAATTAAAGTTAATAGAATGGAATGCTCCAAATTGAAAAGCCAAGCTCCAAATTGATCTTCCTCAATCTTCTGTTTCAGTCTTGGCGATGGAGTATTGAGTTTTGGGCTATATTTATAGGTGATTTAGGAATGTTTGAGTACAACATGGAGTTGAGAGATTGAGTTTGATTTTACTGGGTTTATTAGTGTTGTATGGAAATACGTTTCTTCTATGTGATTGCCGAAAGATCCAGGTTGGGGAATTAATTAAGCATGCATGTTTTTTAAGGATTCTTTATTTAAAAATCTTAATAATTCAGCCAGAGAGTTGAGTTTTAATGGGAGTTTGAAATTTAGTAAATTTAACAAAGAATTAACGGAGAATTATAAAACTAATAATGAAGAATATAATTTTAATGGGAAAAGGAATAATATAATATTGTTGACTAGAAATATGAATTTGAATATTGTTGTATTGCATTACAAAAAGGAATTTTAATGTAGAATTGTAGTACGAATAGGAAAGTAAGAAACAATATATTCTATTAGGAATTGTATTACACTATTTTATAATATTAGAAAAATTTTAATATAGAATTGTAGTACGAATAGGAAAGTACGAAACACTATATTCTAATAGGAATTGTATTACACTATTTTACAATAGTATAGGACTGTTCTAGACGAGAAGTTAAAATTGAGGATTTTGTTTTTATATATAGTATAGATTAGACAAAGTTTATGATTCTCATAATTATTATGGAGTACTTATTTTGTGTATTATTATTACTAGTATTTTAACCGTGCGATGCACGGGGTGCATTTGTTGTAATATATTAAGAATATTTGAATCGATATATAATTATTTAAATTAGAACATCAAATATTATATAGTGTAATTAAAGATATGGTTTAGATCGTTTATGTATTTTGATGTTATCATTGCTTGATTTTGTGTAAATAATTGCTCAAATTAATAGCTAGTGTCTAGATGTACGCATGCAGTGCTATAACTTTGAAGATTTTTTTGAAGATCAAAGATTAATGTATTAACTCAAAGAAATAACAGTAAGTCTCGAGAAACAAGGGAGGGAAGATCAACCACTCCCCACACACCCCCCTAGCTATAGCATGAGCAGCACGATTCACAGATCGCTTAGGAAAACAAAAGATTACACCATAAATCTGGGAAGCAATATCTTTAATGTCATCTACAACTAAACCGAAAGAGGAAGTAAACGAATCAGACATTATAGCATAATAAGAAAGTTGTGAATCAGTCTCCACATCAATGTTTTCGTACCCGAGTTCCTTCACCCAACTTAGGGCCTCACGTATGCTGACTGCTTCGGCTTCTTGGACTGAGTAGTAACCAGTTATATTTGCCCCTTTTGCTGCAACAAACTGACCAAGCTCATCCCTGATTATCCAACCCAACCCCATAACTCTATTACTTGAATCCATAGCCACATCCGTATTTAATTTGACACGGCCATGCGTAGGGGGAGTCCAAATTTCCTGATCAGAAACAGCAATAGTGTTAGTGTCATCCAAATCATTAGCAGCCTTCCAATTAGCCCAAAAAGATAAAGCATTATGCATCATCTGATTCTTTATGTAGGAGAGGCCTTTCCATACACTGTCATTGCGGCTTCTCCAATCCCCCAACATAACATTGCTAACCTGCACAAGGAATCAGCAGATAGACACCCAACCAGCTTAAAGAACCAGTCAGCAGTATTACCATAAACATGCGGCACAACCGGAATCCCCACCAAGCTCCAAACACCCCTCACTTCGCAGCAGTCCACGAATATGTGATACGTAGACTACTCGACCTGACTGCATAGGTGACAAGACAACGCACAAGCAACATGTTTAGTTAGAAGAGCATCCCTCGTATGCAGAAACTCAGAGGCCAGCTGCCAACAGAAGTTCCTTACCTTGGGAGGCACTTGCATGTTCCAAATCTTCTGCCAATGCCTAGACTCCATAACCTCACCCAAAAGCTGTCTATAGCAGGTTTTGACAGTATAATTGCCCTTAGGATCAGCCGGCCATGTCCACGCATCTGGCAGCTTCTTGCTACTAATCGAAATGCTTAGGATTAGACTAGCATCTCTCTCCTCAAAACCATCCACCACATAGTCCACATCCCAGGTCGTGCCGTGCTCATTCATAAGGGAGGAAACTGGAGCCATGCTTACTGATTCATGTAGTTGCGTAACCACGTGGGGATTACCAACATCCGGCAGCCAGGGATCACAGGCTATTCTCGTTGATTTGCCATCACCAATACACCGGCGGCTACCCATCTTCAAAATGTCCTAGACTTCCACCAACCCCCTCCAAATAAACGATGGATAAATTAGTATTTATTTATCATTGTTTAGTATTTTTATAAATTAGGCAAATGTGCTCGTTCTCTAACAACTTAGATAATTATAAGAATGAATTGTTATCCGAATTTATTTGTATTGAGATATATTTTTTGTCTAGATATATATCAATTTTTCCATTTAATTTTTTTTTTTAAAAAACATAATATCACTGATTATATTTACACATTATTGAAACTTCTTTGTAGACGACATTGGTAGTGGCAACACAATTTTGTCCATCCTCATCTAGAGCTAACACCTTCAGTCCATCAGGACAGGTGACTTAGGTGAAAATATATAATGGTAGAATATCACTCAATCAGTGATCCTTTTATATTTTCAGTCAATTAGTAATATCATATTCATTTTTCAGCCAATTATTCTTTTTTATGCATTTACTATCTTACTATTGATGATGTAGATTGCAGATACTATTATTGAAATATTTCCATTCCATTTTTATTTGATGATGTATAATATTATTATTGAAATCTTTTCTTTTCATTTTAAATTTTTGTTCCATTTTTTATTTACCTTTACTATTTTTAAAAATATATCTTTACTATTGATGATGTAGAATATTATTATTGAAATATTTTCTTTCCATTTTTAATTTTCCTTTACTTGATGATGTAGAATATTATTATTAAAATATTTCCGTTCTATTTTTTAAAATTGTGAAAGATTTATGATATAATTGTGATTTGATTTATTATACTGTGTAATATTATTGTGACAAATTATAATGCAATAATTTGACCATTTCTTTTTCAATTTTAGTCCATTATGGATCGTTTTTTTTTTTATTTCCAGTTAATTATTAATATTTTCATTTCTTTTTTCAATTAACCTAATTTCCATTCCTTTTTCTATTTTTAATTTTCAGTCAATTATTAATATTCATTTCCTTTTTTCAATTTACATAATTGTCGTTCCATTTTTAATTGATGATGTAGAAAATTATTGTGACATATTTATATTCCTTTTTTAATTTACGTTCATTTTTTAATTTACGATTTACTATTGTTTGGGCTGGAAATCAAGTAAATAGGATTTTTTTTTAATTATATAGTATAGGTATAGATATAGATTATTTATTTATTATTATTATTATTAAGTTAATACGGTTTCCTTTTTCATTTTTCCTTTTCTATTGTTTGGGAAGAAGTGTTTGGACACGAACGAAAGAAGGATTTTGTTTTTTTTTTTTTTTAATTTAAAGGAGGGGGACACCCAAAACGTTTAGATACAATTGTTTACAGCACGCCAGTGGGGAAAGCCACAACAATCATCATCTACTATTCTTTGAACTTCATCCGGAGGTCTAGCGAAGTAATGGAAGCCTCTGGGCAGTCTTGTTGCTAATCCTGCCATAACATCAGCTGCACCATTCTGCTCTCGGCAAATCGCCTCGACCTTCCATGATTCAAATGACCGCAACTCACTTCTACATGGAAAAAGAATATTTTTTACCACAGATGTAGGGGGTGCATAGCAGTTGATAAACCTTGCAATCTCACTAGAAGGATTTTGTTTTTTTGATAATAAGTATGAGCAAATACCAATTTTGGTCCCACGAGTATTAGCAAAATAATGGTTTTGGTCCACATGTTTAATTTCTACCAATTTTCATCCACGACTATTGTTTTAGTACCAATTTTCATCCACGACTATTATATTTAGTACCAAAATTCATCACGCCGGTCACCCCTCCATCTAAGACGTGCCGAAATCTAAAAATTTTAAGGACATTTTCATCCTTTTCAACTTAAGACTCTAATTTGAGCATGAATAAAGGGATGCATGTAAGCCCTAAGATCAATCCCAATTCGTAGTTCTCCTCCTCATCCTACTTTAATTTGAGGAGAAAAACTGCGAATTGAGATAGATCTTAGGGCTTAAATCTTTTTATTCATGCTCAAATTGGGATCTTAATTTAAAAAGACGAAAATACCCTTAATAACTTCATATTTTGACATGTCTTAAACGAATGTATGACCCTATGTGATGAATTTTGGCACTAAAATAATAGTTGTGGATGAAAATTGTTACTAAAGTGATAGTCGTGGATGAAAATTGGTAGAAATTAAACATGTGGACAAAACTGTCATTTTGCTAATACTTGTGGGACCAAAATTGGTATTTGCTCTAATAAGTATAGATCCTTTCAAAAAAAAAAAAAAGTATAGATAGGTTTTTAGCTTAGTTATCATAATAATCTATTAGTCAATTATACTAATGGTGCGTTCGAAAACTCGAAAAATGATTCCATAAATTATTTCCTGGGTTTAAAGTGTTTGGCTTGAGAGAGAAATTTTCTGGAAAAATGACTTCCCCGCCACCCCCCCCCCCCCCCCCCCCCTTTTTTTTTTCTCTCTAGAGGAAGTCATTTTCCATTTGCAGCAATGGTGTAAACATATTCTTTATCAAATTTGCTCCAAACTGCTAAAAACTAAAACAACACATACACATTTTAGGGGCAGATTAAGATTAATCTTTTTTATTTGATAAAGATTATTTTCATTAATTAGTCTATATTCATAATATTCCGTGTCTTAATTAGTCTATATATATATATATATATATATATATATATATATATATATATATATATATAGTCCGGATCAGGTGAGGACCTAATCTTAGGTGAGGACGTGAGGACTAATCTAGACCATTAAATCAGAATGATGTATGATTGAGATTAAAAGAAACAAATCACACGGATTAAGAAAACAAATCCCTTTAAAATATTAAAATATATAAATTTAGGGTAAATCAGTCTTATTAAAAGATGTGCATTCTTATACAAAATGTTGTGCATTCCTATACTGAGTGTTGTGCATTCCTATACCGAGTGTTGTGCATCAATAACTTCATTGTTGCGCATTCAAATCCCGCCAAAAAATCATACAGTGAACATCCAATGTTCTACGATGCATTGAACTATGTGCTATAATGCACAACTCCCTAGCCTATAGTGCACAACTTACAACACTAGGTTGCACAATCAGCACACACGAATGCACAATCGTACTACCCAGGCATTTATACATATACACGACAATCCAAATATAGACAATATTATACTCAAAAGAACAAGCGAAAAAAAATAAAAAATGCTGATTAGTTTGCATGGGAGAACACTCAATCAATGATGAAGAAATCGCGGCTCCAAATTGCAACGGTGATGATCCAAGAAAATAGGAAACCAATTTGGCCAAGGATTACACATGCGTTCACACTTAAAAAAAATAGAAAAAGACACTATTATCCCACTTTAACAAAAAAGATCAATCCATGTCATCTCAAGAACTCAAATCTGGACCATCCAAATAAAAAAACAAACGCACAAGATTAGTCCTCACGTCCTCACCTAAGATTAGGTCCTCACCTGATCCGGATTCTATATATATATATATATATATATATATATATATATATATATATATATATATATATATATATATATATATTGTTAGGAATAAAGTGTAATGGTTTTGATATGCCAAATATGTATTTGTAGATCCCCCAATTTTATTTTATAGGTCTAGTAGAGTCTTAGACCATGATTGGGAAATTATTTAATTTGCAAAAGTGAAAAACAGAGGAAGATACATGAAAATAGAAGAAGAAGATATCAAGCCGAAAATAAAAAATATGTCTGGAGAAAATGACAAATTAAAGAAGAAGATGAATGATATGAAAATCACGTCAATGCTACTAAAAAAGATATCCCAGAAGAATTTCCGTGAAAGAAAATTAAGTTTGGAAGACGGCATGAATTTGACTTGGAGATCAAGCATCTATGGAAAGAAAGGAGTACATCAAAGATGATTGGAGATTTAACTAATAAGCTGTACGGATGAAGTGGAAGATACTTGATGTATTATGTGAAATGTATTATGTGAAATGGCTCAAGTTCGAATCTCTCTATTAACAATTTTACAAGGTAAAATTTGAGAATTGTAAAATTTGAGAAGCCAAAATTAATTAAGTTTGACGGAGATGGGCGCTAGTTTGGCTTTGGGCGTCAATTACAAGTGGAAATTGGGAAGCAATTTAATTTCACTTGGGTGGCAATTGATAAGCAATTGAATTAATTGAATTAATTAAGTCTAATGGAGATGGGCGCTAGTTTGGCTTTAGGCGTCAATTACAAGTGGAAATTCACTTGCTTGGCAATTGAGAAGCAATTGCACTTGGGAGCCAATTCAAAGGAATTGGGAGCCGATTTCAAAGCAATTGAAATTGGGAGCTAGTTTCACATGGGAATCAATTCAAGTTGGGAGCCAATGCATGAATTGAAATTGGGAGCGAATTCAAGTTGTAGTATGGGATGCAATTTCAAATTGGGGACCGATTTAAAGAAGACATTGAGATGAAATTGGGAGCCAATTCAAGTTGTAGTATGGGATGCAATTTCAAATTGGGGACCACTTTCAAAGAAGACATTGATCTGACATTGAGATCAAATTGAATTGAGATGAAATTCAATACCAGGAGAAGTCTGGGAGCCAATTTCGAAGTCAAAGTCAAATAATTCAAATTGGGAAGTAATTGAAGCACCAGGAGTAGATTGGGAGTCATTTACAAAGTCAAAGTCAATTGGGTGCCAATTACAATGGAGAATTCAAATTGGGTGCCAATTACAAGTCAATTGCAATTGGGTCTCAATTACAAAGGAGAAATTCAAAATGGGAGGAAGTTCAAAGCCAGTTTGAAGTCTGAGAACACCCAGACATGAGAATGAAGAAGACGAAGAAAAACTTACAATAAAAATATTCTCACAAGGAAAAATACTAGTCTAACTAGTATGAGATTAAATTGAAGAATATTTTGAAGTATTTAAATCCCAAAGAAACAAGAACCAATTCAGAGCTGATCAGAGAAGCCATTTTACACAAAACTGAGACCCAGATATTCCAAGAACGAGAAAACCAGAGGAATATCAGATGAAGTTTGGGAACTCATTTGCATGAAGTTGAAGCTCTACCAACGGCTAGCTTATCTTTTCTGACACTTTGCCAGAAGATAAGATAAGATCTCTGACAAAAGATACAAGAATTCAAAAATGAGATTGTCTCTTTCCAACGGGCAGATTCTCATTACCAGCTATAAAATTATGAAGATATGAAGACTTGAAGACGGGGAACATACGAGCAAAGATCTAAACAAGAGCAAAGAGCAAAAATCTCATTTGGTACAGAGCATACCAAAAATCTTCAAGTGAGAAGTGAGAAAAGAAAAAGAACTCTGAGAGCTTAAACAGAAAAATATTCAGAGAGTTCTTAAACAGAGCATAGAAATCAAGTGTTTTACTTGATACACTCAAAGAGAGAAAACACTCAGAGCTATCAAGAGAAATCATTCCAGAGTGTTTCATCTTCATCAAAGAGACTAAGCGCATCATTGAAGATCAACTACAGAGTCTCGAAGTTGGAAGCAAGACAACACTTGTTTTGGAGCAAAACAAGAGAAGGGAGGAAAGTAGCACGGAGCTTTGAAATCCTGGATTGTCACACGGAGCTGTGAGATCCGAAGCAGGAGTGTCAGAGGCACTGGGCGTGATTAGTGCGGGCTTTGTGATCAAAGCACTAGATCACGGGATACGTTTCTACCAGAGTGTGGAAGACAGGGGGAAAGTAACGCGTAGTCGTGAAATCCTGGGATAGTAGCGTGGCGACGTGAAACCCAAAGCAGCAGTGTGGTGTCACTGGGCATGATTAGTGCGGGCTTGGTGATCAAAGCACTAGATCACGGAAATTCATTATATCTTGGAACCAAGAAGTGGTGGATATAGTGAATTGCTCTTGGAGATAAGAGCAAGTGGAGTAAGAGGATTACACCACCTCCGAACCACTATAATTGTCTTGTGTTCTTTACTGCTTTCTTTACTTACTTCTCTTTACTTGCTCTACACGAGATATATCTATCACAATCTCACACACATTTTATCTTTATTTATTTCCGCTGTGCACCATGCTCTAACAATCTAGTTAAGAGTTTTGGTTTATCTCTGGCTTAGCAATTGTTATGCTGTGCGAAAAAGTTTGAAAGTCTATTCACCCGACTTTCACCTTATATCTTTTGGGACCAACAATTGGTATCAGAGCCTGTAGCCTATTTGAGTCAGCTTATACCAACCTTTGGTATTAAAACACGTTGCCTAACTGGGTCAACTATTTTTGACTGGTAGACTGATCCATTCAACAAAGTGTGTGATTAGATTAATCTTTCATATCTCTCGTGATGATGATGAAGAAAGATTTAGCTCAAAATTGATTATTCTCACTTGATAAATTTGATGATTGGAAAGTTCGTATGCAGGTACACTTATCGGCATTACACGATGAAATGTGGATAGTAATTTCCACTGGCCCTATCGAAATATTAAAAGTCAATACGGCGTTTTTTATATCCGCGGATGCTCCACAGTACGTACAAAAGCCTAAACCGGAATGGACATTGGATGATAGAACACGGAATAATCTTGACAATATCGCCAAGGATATTCTATTCAAAGCCGTGGATGATACATTATTTCCGAAGATCCGAAAGTGTGCTACTGCAAATGAAATATGGGAAACTCTCATCAAGATTGGCGAAGGAGATGAACAAGAAAAAGACAATAAGCTCACAATCGCCATGAAGAAGTTTGAAGATTTCAAAATGCTCTCAAATGAAAGTGTTGCAGTCATGGAAGCTCGAATGATCAAAATTCTTGGAGAGATTAATGATAAATTGCATCTAAAAGCTTTTGATGAGCGTGCAGATGAAGGAATTTTTCTAGGATATTCAGCTACCAACAAAGCGTTCAGAGTTTTGAATAAAAGATCAATGGTGGTTGAAGAATCCATACACGTGGTATTTGATGGAAAATCACAGATCAATAATGGCGCTCTGGACGAAGAATTCGAACAAAATGGTAACAAGTGTCATATTGATTTTTGTGATACTAATGATACGTGTGAAGATGATGTTTTGCAGGGAATGGATGAGTTGGAAATCAATTATCTAGGAAATCCCATCCCTCATCCAGAAGAAGTTGGAAATTCTTCTAATAATAATTTTGGAGGTGAAGTCGCACGTGAAAATAGAGATGCAGTACGGGTTGAAGTTGGTGATCCAATTAGTGATCAAGTTACTGGTGAAGTTGGTGGTCAATTCCAAAATGAATTAATTGAGGAAATTCGAACCAACACTGCCAGTTCAACAAATGGATCCACCCAGTACCATGCACCCATTTGAACCAGATTTAAGATGGCTCAAAAATCACCCTCCAGAATTAATTATTGGGAATATTCATGAAGGCGTGAAAACAAGATCATCTACCATGGAAGCATTGTTCACGTGTTATCTATCTCAAATTGAACCAAAACAATTTGACGAAGCTCTAAATGATCCAGATTGGATACATGCTATGCAAGAACAGCTCGATCAATTCAAAAGAAATAACATATAGGAACTTGTTCCAAGACCGGCGAACCACAATGTTGTAGGAACCAAATGGGTCTTCCGAAACAAAGCAAACGAAGAAGGCATGATTGTTAGGAATAAAGCAAGGCTCGTTGCAAAAGGATACTCTCAAGAAGAAGGAATAGATTTTGATAAAACTTTTGCACCGGTAGCCCGACTTGAAGCAATCAGAATTTTCCTAGCCTACACCGCACACAAAGGTTTCACTGTTTATCAAATGGATGTGAAAAGCACATTTTTGAATGGTCTACTCGAAGAAGAAGTTTATGTCGAACAACCGCCAGGTTTTGAGGTAAAAGGCGAAGGTGATAAAGTCTACAAACTTAAAAAGGCAATGTATGGGTTGAAACAAGCACCTAGAGTTTGGTATGATACTTTGTCAATGTTCTTGATAAGCTGTGGATTCACCAAAGGCCTTGTTGACAAAACTCTATTTAGAATTCAAGATGGTGATCATATTTTATTAGTGCAAATCTATGTTGACGATATTATTTTTGGAAGCACTAACAATTCTTTGTGTGAGAAATTTTCGAAGCTTATGCAGAATAAATTCGAAATGAGCATGATGGGTGAATTGAATTACTTCTTGGGCTTACAAGTCAAACAACTGAAAGAAGGAATATTCATCAATCAAGCAAAGTACACCCGCGATTTGATAAAGAAGTTTGGCCTTGATGGAAAATCATCGATCAAAATTCCAATGAGCACATCATTGAGGCTAGACAAAGATGAAGATGGAAAGGATGTCGACCAAACAAAATATAGAGGAATGATTGGTTCTCTTCTATATCTTACTGCAAGCAGGCCGGACATTTCTTATGCTGTGAGAGTGTGTGCAAGATTCCAAACAAATCCAAAAGAAAGCCACCTCACCGCAACAAAGAAGATCATACGATATCTGAAAGGCACAATCAATGTTGGATTGTGGTATCCAAAAGGTACAGATTTTACTCTAACGGGTTTTTCAGATGCGGATTTTGCAGGTTGCAAAATAGACAGAAAAAGCACTTCCGGGACATGCCAGTTCTTGGGGGGAAGGCTTGTTTCTTGGTTCAGCAAAAAGCAAAATTCCATCGCAACTAGTACTGCCGAGGCCGAATATATTGTTGCAGAAAGTTGTTGTGCGCAAATTTTGTGGATGAAGCAACAATTGAAGGATTACGGAGTTAATTGTGATGACGTTAGTATTTATGGTGATAATACTAGTGCAATCGCTATCACTCACAATCCGGTGCTTCACTCAAGAACCAAACATATCGACATTCGACATCATTTCATATGGGATCACATTGAAAAGAAGAATCTAAAGATCGAATATATCCCTACGGAAAACCAAGTTGATGATATTCTCACGAAGCCTTTACGCGAAACGAGATTTTCTACCTTAAGGCACGAGTTGGGAATGATCGAAATGAGCTAAGTATCACTGGACTTAATCTCTCAATTTAAATTGATACTTGTGCTCAGAATAAATTGTTTTACGTGTTTATGCATGTTTTTATTCAAAAATTTTTTTATAATAAAATTGCAATATGTGTTAGGAATTTATTTGTGTATTTGCATGTGTTATTTAACGTGAAATCATATGTCATGCAAATTAATTTAATAAAATGTGCAATTCGTGATTTATTTGACAATTTGTTTAAAATTGCATATTTTAATGTGTTATTTAGTCTACGAATATTTGTTCATGTTTGTATAATTTAAATAATTTGTTTGCATGAACAATTTGCTTTAAAAATCTAATTTAATATGTTTATTGCATTATATATGTGTTGCGTGCATATGTGATATAATTTGATATAAAATGTTTTAGAAATCTGAGCTGAAAGTTAAACATTTGTTAGTTTCTAAAATATTTTGGAATCTGATTTGTGTGCTAATTATGTGAAGAGGTTTCTAAATATTAATTTGGAAAATGTGTGATAAATTAGTTAATTTCCATAATGTGTTTAATTTGATTGGAAATTGCCGTGTATATGTTTAATGTATATGGTTATGTGTGATTGATTATTTATGATTATTTTTGCTATTAACGAGATGTTTGAGTGTGATTATATTTGTGGTACACGATTTTGAGAAGGAAATAAGGAGATAAAGGAGGAAAATCAGAGTTTAATTGAGTATCAAACCTCCACCCATAAACTCCTACCCTTTCTAAACCTCCACCCATCTTAAACCTCCCCCATAATCCTCTCCTAGATCAAATCTTTCCAAACTGATTCACTCTCTCTCTCAAATCGGCACCCCATACCTCCTCTCAGCTAAATAATATCAATCGTCTCCCACATAGAAATTAAAACCTAACCCCTCATTAAACTCTCCCCTCTAAATCGTTGCCCATCAAATCTCTTCCCATCCACTGCCATCCCGACCAATGAGAAGCCTTGCCGCTATCCGTCACATCCCGTAAATCTCAAAAGACGGCCAAAAAAATTAACTCCCCATCGGCAAGTGAACCGATAGTCTTCCTTGATGGCCCTATATATTGGGAGACAGCCGAGCAATATATCTTGTGGAAGATTTTGTTTGTTTGAACTCTTTTGCAGGTACAAGATGGTGTCCAACGAATCACAGGAAAACGAGGTGAGGAAGCCAACTCAGAGAACTTGGGAGGAGGTTCTCAAACAACCCCGAAGGGCAACGCGAACGGACGCATGTAGAAGAGAAGGAGAAACCCCTAGCAACCCTCTGATTTTAATATCAGAAGAAAAGGAGAATGAACCGGAGTCGCCACAAGTTCAAGCTGTACCAGAATCACCACCACGTGAACCTGGCTTTATATATGAAAAACATGATGGTGATAAGAAACCGTCAACGGAACAAGACAAGGTGGAAGGGTCTGAGCCTCCATTTATGAAGTTCTCACCAGTTGTTCAACCTGATCTGTATGCTGAAATTCTGAATATGAGTAATTCAGAATATCTCCATTATTTGAAGCAACTGACGTTTGGACCGGTTCTACCCCCTCATGGTTTCGAAGGGTTCTACCAACCTCCACCACTAGAGCTGTTAGGAAATAATTTTTGTGGCTCAAAATCCATTCAAATTCATGAAGACCATCTTCCACGTTGCATGCTTAAGTATATCCTCCACTACGCACATCATCCGACTTTGGCTCTCAAAGTGTTGCTGCCGCATGTCTCCCCACGTAGCTACTACTGCGCGTGTCCTTCCTTTTTTCCATGTACAAATCTCTCTTATAAATTGTATAAATAGGTTAGGCAATTGCTTTTGTAATACACACCTCTTACATCATTCATTCAATTTCCTCTCTTCTCTCGTACTTATTTATATATTTTTCCTTTCTAATTCTCTTTATAGAGATTAATATATATGTATATATATATATATATATATATATATATATAAAAAAAAAATATATATATATATATATATATATATATATATTTTCCCATCCTTATTAATTTATTTTGTCATTTTATATTATTTTCCTATTATTTAACTTCTATAATTCTCAATTTTCGATTCTTCGCTTCCGCATTATTCCGTTATATTCCTAACAAGTGGTATCAGAGCGGTTTAATTGAGAATTATTTTTAAAGATGTCGACTGTTACCAAGTTCGATATCGAGAAGTTCGACGGGAAAATTAGCTTTTCTATCTGGAAGGTTCAGATGGAAGCCGTTCTAACCCAGAACGGTTTGAAGAAAGCACTAGCTGGGAAGAAGAAGAAACCGGCTACAATGACAGATGAAGATTGGGAAGATTTGGATGACAAGGCACGTTCAACCATTCTTTTGTGCTTGTCTAAAGAGGTTCTACGTGAGGTAGTAAGTGAGACGACTGCGTCAGATTTATGGTCCAAGCTGGAAACACTTTACATGGCAAAAACTCTGGCGAACACGCTACGCCTGAAGGAACGTCTGTACACAATCCGTATGACGGAAGGTACTTCTATTAAATCTCACTTGGATGAATTCAATTCTATTTTATTGGACTTAGAAAATATTGATGTCATAATTGACGATGAGGATCGTGCTGTTTTATTTCTTGTCTCTCTCCCTAGATCATACAAGCATTTCAAAGAAATTATGTTGTACGGTAACAGTAGTGATACCCTTACTTTCGACAGTGTTAAGTCAAACCTATTGTCCAAAGAAAAGTTTGACTTTGAAATTAAGTCTGAGGACAAAGGTGAAGGCTTGACTGTAAGGGGTCGTTCACTTGAATTAGGGAGTAGCAATAAAAATTCTACATCCTAAGTCCAAAGGACGTAAGTCCAACAAATCCTGTAAGTGCTGCAAGAAGCAGGGTCACGATGTGACTGAATGCTTCAAGCTGAAAAACAAGCAAGATAGAGAAAAGAATTTTGCTCAAGCTAGTGTTGTTGAAAGTGATTCAGAAGGCGATGTTATGTTATCTGTTAGCTCCGGTTGCAAACGGAGCGAAACCGAGTGGATTCTGGACTCTGGTTATACATTCCACATGTGTCCTCACAAAGACTGGTTCGTCTCTCTAGAATCGGTTGATGGTGATGTTGTCTTGCTGGGTAATGATACCCAATGCAAGGTTAGTGGAATTGGAAGTGTTCAGATTAAAACTCATGATAATGTTATCAGGACTCTTACCAATGTTCGGTATATTCCTGATTTGAAACGCAATCTGATATCTTTGGGCACCTTGGAATCCTTGGGGTGCAAGTACATAGCTGAAGGTGGAGTTCTGAAAGTCATAAAAGGCTCTCTTGTTCTCATGAAAGCTTCTCGTTCTGGAAGCTTGTACGTCTTGCATGGCAGTACTGTGACAGGTTCAGTAGCGGTATCCTCATCGATGTCTGATGCGGATCTCACTCAATTATGGCATATGCGTCTAGGGCATATGAGTGAGAAAGGCATGCATCTCCTGAGCAAGAAATGCCTCCTTGGTGGTTCAGGTACGGGTAAATTACAGTTTTATGAGCATTGTGTTTTTGGGAAACAAAAGAGGGTTAGTTTCTCTACTGCTACACACCGTACTAGAGATGTATTAGAATATATACATTCTGATTTATGGGGACCAACTAAATTTCAGTCAATGGGAGGTTGTAGATATTTTATGTCTATTATTGATGACTTTTCTCGTAAAGTCTGGGTCTATTTCCTGAAACATAAAAATCAGGCATTTTCTTTTTTCAAGAAGTGGAAAATACTTGTTGAGACTCAGACGGGTAAAAAAGTCAAGAAGCTCAGGACAGACAATGGCTTGGAGTTCTGTAAGTTAGATTTCAATGACTTTTGTGCGGCAAATGGAATCGCCAGGCACAAGACCTTGCCTGGTAAACCCCAGCAAAATGGTGTTGCCGAACGTTTGAACAGGACTCTATTGGAAAGAGCTCGTTGTATGCTCTCTAATGCTGGGTTATGGAAACGGCGTGATTTTTGGGTCGAGGCTGTTTCTACTGCTTGCTATTTGGTAAATAGATCTCCACACTCATCCCTTGATTTCAAAATTCCAGAGGAAGTTTGGTCAGGTAATCCTGTTGACTACTCTATTTTAAGAGTTTTTGGATGTTCTGCTTATGCTCATTCCAGTACGGGTAAATTAAACCCGAGAGCTGTCAAATGCATTTTCCTTGGTTATGCTTCTGAATCAAAAGGGTATCGTCTATGGTCTCCTGATTCTCAGAAAGTCATTCTGAGTCGAGATATCACTTTTGATGAAAATGCACTACTTTCTTCTGGAAAAGTTCGCAGTACAGGTGAAACGCAGAGTACTGGTGAAAAGGTGGAGTTTGAGTTCAGGCCTATTGATAGTGTTACTACTACTGATGGTAATACTAAAGATGATGCATCTACTAGCACCGCACCTCTCGTCGAGCCACAACGAGAGTATTCCATTGCTATGGATCGTCCTAGGAAGACAATTAAAAAACCTGCTAGGTATGCTGATGATGAAACCAACTTGGTTGCTTATGCTCTTTCAGTCGCATAAGAGGTTGATGGTGATCCATCCTGCTGTTCAAGCAATGCTTGAGTTCAGTCGACTGTTCCAGTTATTAATTTCACAATGGATTTGATCCAAGGTGGAGATTGTTAGGAAATAATTTTTGTGGCTCAAAATCCATTCAAATTCATGAAGACCATCTTCCACGTTGCATGCTTAAGTACATCCTCCACTACGCACATCATCCGACTTTGGCTCTCAAAGTGTTGTTGCCGCATGTCTCCCCATGTAGCTACTACTGCGCATGTCCTTCCTTTTTTTCCATGCACAAATCTCTCTTATAAATTGTATAAATAGTTTAGGCAATTGCTTTTGTAATACACACCTCTTACATCATTCATTCAATTTCCTCGCTTCTCAAGTACTTATATATATATATATATATATATATATATATATATATATATATATATATATATATATATATATATATATATATATATATATATATATATATTTTCCCATCCTTATTAATTTATTTTGTCATTTTATATTATTTTCCTATTATTTAACTTCTATAATTCTCAATTTTCGATTCTTCGCTCCCGCTATATTCCTAACAAGAGCCTCTTCCGAAGTTTCCACCAAGTCTACCAGCTCTTGCACCTCTGCCACAAGAAGTTCCTGCTCCTCCACCGCCTCCTCAGCAGATGCCAATCAACCCGTTCATCCGTCCTCCTGTGGACTTTACTAGGTTTTTCAATCAAACCTACTCATCTCCAAGCTCAAACGGGTCAATGCTCGAGGAAAGTGAGTCCAGTGATGACTTTGGACCGGGATACGCTCCTTCACCGCTAAGAGGCTATGGAATAGGTTATGACTCAGATGATTGCATGAGTACTGGTTTCTCTGCCTGCTGAAAGTGTTCTGTTATCTCTCTCTCTCTCTCTCCTTCTCCCTAAGAAGGAGATAAATAAAAAAATTATGGATGTTTTTGCTACTGGTTCTTTCTCTCTCTATCTCTCTATCTCCTAAAAATGAAAAATCCCTACGGTATATAAAAAGATCACAAGTTTCATAGCCAAAAAGATACACAAAAAATATTTGAACATGAACAAAAAGGGAGAATAAAAGAAATAAAAAAAATTTATGGCTACAGGAAGGGATAAAAGAAGAAAAGAATTAAGAGGAGAAGTGTCAGAAGAAGTAAGAAGAGACATACCAGTTGAAGTTGCAGTAGAAGTTGCTACTGAGAATAGACAACAAATCAAAGAGGATTTATCCAGTGTATTGCCAGTACACCATACCGAGTCTACCATGCCTACCATGGACCCTGTTCTAGAAAATGAAGATTTATTTGCAGACAACTATACAAGAACAGAAGTCTTAAAAGAAGAGATTGGTGATCTCAATCAAGAAGTCGAATCACCTGAAGAAGAAGAAAGGATGCAACTCGTTGATACACCTGTTATCACCGATCCGAGAAGGAGTCCATTCGGATCTCCTCAAAATTTTGTGCAGACAAGTGATCAAGAAGATGACATTTTTACATCCTTATTTGCCAAAGTTGCCGAATCCGGTGATGTTGTTTGTCAAACTATTGGAGAGAAGATGATTGAACAAAATCAAAAGATGGATCAACAACACACGGATACACGAATCAATCTGAAGGAATTAATGGAGTATCAAAATATTTTGAAGACTCAGATTGATAAAGCTGAAAGGATCTTGAAAGGAAAATTAACAAAAGGCTTACTTGAAGTGATTCAACTGCGACAAATCAATGCGATTCAAGATCAAGAAAGCCGAATCAACAAACTTGAAGTTGAACTCACAATTGCAACAAACAAGCTGGAAAATTTGCAAGTTGTTTCCATTGAAACACACAATAGTGTTGAAACTGTGAAGGCGAACCAAGACCGAGATTGTAAAACCCTTGCATTTTTGGTTGATAACGCCAAAAGGTGGGAAGAAATTCTCAGTCACTTGGCTTTGCAACAACAAGAATTTATTCTTGGAAGCCAACAACAACCAGTAATATCGACCCAAGGTCGAGACCGAAGCCGCGGACAATCCTCACAAGGACCATCTCAGATTGGTTTTGCTCAGTTCGCGAATCCTAGTCTTGGTACACGTACATCGAAAGTTGCTGAAACTCGTGGCTAGTTTGAATGCTCTAAAGGTACCGTCACTCAAACAACAATATGGACTAAGGAAAATCTACCAAGCATGATCAAGAAATGGCCTGCAGCCGATCAAGCCCAATGGATCTCGGACAAGAATAAAGAAGAAGAGAATGCAAAAAGAGAAGAACCGAGATGTGGTATGAACTAAGAGATTTCACTGGAAATATGGGCATGAATCTTGGAGAAGAAAGAAGCTTCGAAGAATGTGTTTTATGCTGGGAAGCTGGAGTTCTTCAAGGCAATAATATCAAAGAAGCTTTTGGATATTACATGGCCGGGCAAGTTACAAAGAGATTTCATAATGCAAAGTTCAAAGATGATTTCTTCAAACTAAGAGAACATGTCAAGGAAATTTTGAAGAAAGACATGGGAGTGAAGAAACCCAGAAGGTAATCTGAAAAATCTCTTAAGCTGATGTTTTCGCTATTTTCGAACCTCTGTTGCGTTTTTCTCTAAATATTCGAAATATCTCAATAATAATTTCCCATAGTCTATTTTGAGTTTAATATTTTATTTGTCTTTTGTAATTAGACCTTCGTGAATTAAAAAGACAAGAAATGTCAAAACACACATAAAAATTAAAAAAAATGATGATTAAAAATAAAAAATAACTCAAGATGCGTTTAGGAGCTTGTCTAAAAATTAATTCACAAGTTTCTTTTGATTGTGTCTAGAAAACCATTTGTTAAACTCATCTTGGCTTTGTCAAATAAAATTGAGCAAAATGATTATTTTTCAAAGACTTAAAGCCAATGACTGAGTATAGGTTTTGGCATTATCAAAAGGGGGGAAATTGTTAGGAATAAAGTGTAATGGTTTTGATATGCCAAATATGTATTTGTAGATCCCCCAATTTTATTTTATAGGTCTAGTAGAGTCTTAGACCATGATTGGGAAATTATTTAATTTGCAAAAGTGAAAAACAGAGGAAGATACATGAAAATAGAAGAAGAAGATATCAAGCCGAAAATCAAAAATTTGTCTGGAGAAAATGACAAATTAAAGAAGAAGATGAATGATATGAAAATCACGTCAATGCTACTAAAAAAGATATCCCAGAAGAATTTCCGTGAAAGAAAATTAAGTTTGGAAGACGGCATGAATTTGACTTGGAGATCAAGCATCTATGGAAAGAAAGGAGTACATCAAAGATGATTGGAGATTTAACTAATAAGCTGTATGGATGAAGTGGAAGATGTTTGATGTATTATGTGAAATGGCTCAAGTTCAAATCTCACCATCAATAATTTTACAAGGTAAAATTAATTAAGTCTGATGGAGATGGGCGCTAGTTTGGCTTTGGGTGGCAATTGAGAACAATTGCACTTGGGAGCCGATTTTAAAGCAATTGAAATTGAGAAGCCAAAATTAATTAAGTCTGATTTACAAGTGGCAATTGAGAACAATTGCACTTGGGAGCCGATTTCAAAGCAATTGAAATTGAGAACAATTGCACTTGGGAGCCGATTTCAAAGCAATTGAAATTGAGAAGCCAAAATTAATTAAGTCTGATGGAGATGGGAATTGGGAGCCGATTTCAAAGCAATTGAAATTGGGAGCTAGTTTCACATGGGAATCAATTCAAGTTGGGAGCCATGAATTGAAATTGGTAGCCAAAATCAATTCAAGTTGGGAGCCATGAATTGAAATTGGTAGCCAATTCAAGTTTTAGTATGGGATGCAAAAGACAGCCAAAATAAATTCAAGTTGGGAGCCATGAATTGAAATTGGTAGCCAATTCAAGTTGTAGTATGGGATGCAATTCAAGTTGTAGTATAGTTGGGAGCCAATTCAAGTTGTAGTATGGGATGCAAAAGACATTGAGATGAAATTGGGAGCCAATTCAAGTTGTAGTATGGGATGCAATTTGATTGAGATGAAATTGGGAGCCAATTCAAGTTGTAGTATGGGATGCAATTTCAAATTGAGGACCGATTCAAAGGACATTGAGATCAAATTGAATTGAGATGAAATTCAATACCAGGAGAAGTCTGGGAGCCAATTTCGAAGTCAAAGTCAAATAATTCAAATTGGTAAGTAATTGAAGCACCAGGAGTAGATTGGGAGCCAATTACAAAGTCAAAGTCAATTGGGTGTCGATTACAAAGGAGAAGTCAATTGCAATTGGGTCTCAATTACAAAGGAGAAATTCAAAATGGGAGGAAGTTCAAAGCCAGTTTGAAGTCTGAGAACACCCAGACGTGAGAATGAAGAAGACGAAGAAAAACTTACAATAAAAATATTCTCACAAGGAAAAATACTAGTCTAACTAGTATGAGATTAAATTGAAGAATATTTTGAAGTATTTAAATCCCAAAGAAACAAGAACCAATTCAGAGCTGATCAGAGAAGCCATTTTACACAAAACTGAGACCCAGATATTCCCAAGAAACGAGAGAAAACCAGAGGAATATCACATGAAGTTTGGGAACTCATTTGCATGAAGTTGAAGCTCTACCAACGGCTAGCTTATCTTTTCTGACACTTTGCCAGAATATAAGATAAGATCTCTGACAAAAGATACAAGAATTCAAAAATGAGATCGTCTCTTTCCAACGGGCAGATTCTCATTACCAACTATAAAATGATGAATATATGAAGACTTGAAGACGGGGAACATACGAGCAAAGAGCTAAACAAGAGCAAAGATCAAAAATCTCATTTGGTACAGAGCATACCAAAAATCTTCAAGTGAGAAGTGAGAAAAGAAAACGAACTCTGAGAGCTTAAACAGAAAAATATTCAGAGAGTTCTTAAATAGAGCAAAACAGAGCATAAAAATCAAGTGCTTTACTTGATACACTCAAAGAGAGAAAACACTCAGAGCTATCAAGAGAAATCATTCCAGAGTGTTTCATCTTCATCAAAGAAACTAAGCGCATCATTGAAGATCAACTACAGAGTCTCGAAGTTGGAAGCAAGACAACACTTGCTTTGGAGCAAAACAAGAGAAGGGAGGAAAGTAGCACGGAGCTGTGAAATCCTGGACTGTCACACGGAGCTGTGAGATCCGAAGCAGCAGTGTCGGAGGCACTGGGCGTGATTAGTGCGGGCTTTGTGATCAAAGCACTAGATCACGGGATACGTTTCTACCGGAGTGTGGAAGACAGGGGGAAAGTAACACAGAGTCGTGAAATCCTGGGATAGTAGCGCAGCGACGTGAAACCCGAAGCAGCAGTGTGGTGTCACTGAGCGTGATTAGTGCGGGCTTGGTGATCAAAGCACTAGATCACGGAAATTCATTGTATCTTGGAACCAAGAAGTGGTGGATATAGTGAATTGCTCTTGGAGATAAGAGCAAGTGGAGTAGGAGGATTACACCACCTCCGAACCACTATAATTGTCTTGTGTTCTTTACTGCTTTCTTTACTTGCTCTACACGAGATATATCTATCACAATCTCACACACATTTTATCTTTATTTATTTCCGTTGTGCACCATACTCTAATAATCTAGTTAAGAGTTTTGGTTTATCTCTGGCTTAGCAATTGTTGTGCTGTGCGAAAAAGTTGGAAAGTCTATTCACACACACCCCCCCCCCCCCCCCCCCCCCCACCACCCTCTAGACTTTCACCTTATATCTTTTGGGACCAACATATATATATATATATATATATATATATATATATATATATATATATATTACATAATACCATATAAGGAATACACGTTAATTCAAAAAAAGTACACATTAATACCTAATTCATTAATTAGTCTATATTCATAATATTCCGTGTAATGTTAATTAATTAGTCAAAAAAAGTACATGGTAATACTTAATTCATTCATTCTGTGTAAGATTACCATAATTAATTACTCTATATTTTACAAAATTTAAAATATTTTTTCTTCAATTGACTCATTTATGAATTGGTTCAAACAATTCTGTGTAATATTACCATAATAATATTTTCATAATTAATTAGTCTGTATTTTGGCATATTTAAAATATTTTTTTTTCAATTGACTCATTTATGATTTGGTTCAACCAATTCCATGTAATATTATCGTAATAATATTTCTATAATAAATTAGTCTATATTTTGCCATATTTAAAACATTTTTAAATCAATTGACTCATTTATGATTTGGTTCAACCAATTCTGTGTAATATTACCATAATAATATTTTTATAATTAATTAGTCTATATTCTGCCATAATTAATTAGTTTATATTTTGGAATATTTAAAATATTTTTTTATTCAATTGACTCATTTATGATTTGGTTCAACCAATTCCGTGTAATATTACCATAATAATATTTCCATAAGTAATTAGTATATAATCTGCCATATTTAAAACATTTTTTTTATTCAATTAACTCATTTATGAAATGGTTCAAACAATTTCATGTAATATTACTATAATAATATTTTCATAATTAATTAGTTTATATTCTGCCATATTCTTCTATAATTTCAATTATCATAATTATTTATTCTATAGTCTAAATATTTTTTATTCAATTTACTCATTTAAAATTATCCAAAACTACATACTTAAAATTAGATTTCGAACTTATTTAATTTTTGGAATTTCGGAGTAAATATGTAATCATAAATATTGATTTTTTTTACCATCTTAAATTGGTTATTGTGGAAACCGAAAAACGTACTTGAGTTCTTCAGCTCATAATTAGTTTTATTAAAACTGTAAGTATAACTATATAATGTAATATTTAATATTTTTTAAAAGTTTAATTATGTTATTATTATGTTGATTTAAAAGTTTATTGTTACTTGTATTATTATTTGAATTTGAAATAACTACTTTAATGATATAACTAACCTATTTAAAGAAAATTTGTAAATAAAATAAAAGGCAATATTTGTTGAAAATCTCCACAAAAAATTTATTCATTTGAAAAAGATAAATTATGTAAGAACTATATTTATTTTATATCTAATTTCTCATTTTTATATATGTGGAGTCAAATTAATTATAATTGAAGTTTAAATGAATATATACACAAATTATATTAAATATAAAACTTTACCAATAAATTTGAACAGAATAAATTTTTTCCCTACTTCATTTTGCTTTAATATATATAGAGATAAAGATAGAGATAGAGATATAATAAAATATAATTTATAAAATATAAATACACATAATAACTTTTAAAAATATGTATAAATACATCTACACACACACAATTAATGCATTCACACTTGCTATTCTTGTTTCTATCAAAATGCATTCACACTTTGGAGGGAAAATTTTATGGATATCATTTTGCTTTAATATATACTAGTTTTTGCCCCGTGCGATGCACGGCATAAAATTTAAGTAACTTTATTATTGATAATATTTTAAAAACAATAAAATAAAATATTAATCATGAAATTAAAAATTATTCTGAAATGTATTTTTCTTTAACAATACTAAATTGGTTGTTATATCGAACATCACATACTGTTAACATATATTATAAAGAATTGTGTTATAACATACCACATGAAATTTAAAAAGTGTAGATTAAAATAATTATATATATATATATATATATATATATATATATATATATATATATATATATAGATATATACACACACACACACACACACACACACACATTTTTATAAAAAAAAAAATAATTTTAAATTAGGAAATCAAACAATATACAATAAAAAATTATGAAATTAAATTTTCTTATATATAAAAACATTTATTAATATGATTTGCAATTAAAGCCTATAGTACATATACTTTGACAATACATAAATAAAAAATACAGTATCATCATCATACATTGAAACTAACTACGAAAATCTTTTCTTAAACTTGCTTAATAATACTAATAATTATATACGTACAACATATATAAATCTAAACTAAATATGAAATATTTCATGACATGAAAGAAAAAATAAAATCTGCAATGCTAAGCCCAATAAACATTTAATTATCTATCCATATAACCCAGTTACGTTGCATTTCAGCCCAATACCCGAGCCCATTAACCCAATTATAAAACCTGATTACCAAACCCTAATCCATATTTTTTGACGATTGCGCTTCCGTCTACTCTGTTGCGTTCGTCATTCTCTCTAAAATGTTCACTGACTTACGCGAACCTTCTCTGTTTCCGGCGTCTTGACACACTCGATTTTAAATCATCGCACGTCCAAGTAATCCACTGCTAAAAAACTTTTCAGATAATCTGACCGTAGCTTTTGACCGTTGTGGAATTGCCTTCTTCCCCAAATGCCGATCTGAAAAATCGGGT
>NW_017617070.1:1575000-1877500 GCF_001879475.1 Ipomoea nil
GCTGCCATTGCCAATCCTTCTGCTACATCGTTAAATATCGAATTTCAACAGTAAGTGCTTCATATTATTCTCACAAAAAACTTGAATCTCCCCACCCCCCGAAAGGACCCCAAATAGGGATGTCAATCGACGAGGAAAACATAGGTATAAAAATGGCAAATTATTGTATACATTATACAATATAATGTACACTCAGAACAAAAATAATGTACATTTCCTGAATACAATGTACATTATTTTTGTACTGAATGTACATTATTTTTATACTGAATATACATTATTTTACAACAGACAAAATATGATCCACATAACTTGTGTGGACCATGGTCCACCCAATAATGATAGGATAAAAATAGGGAATTGAGAATGGGAATGAGGCAATTTTGAATTCCCTGCAGGGGACGGGGATGAAGAGTACTCTCTCCGTCTCTGATATATATGTATGGCCACACAATAAACATATGTATTACTTTGTATATAATATATATAATTTTAGAAGCATTCTTATCATTATATGTCATGCTTATAAAATACGTATTTAGATAACATGTTTAATTGTAAAATATTAAATATTATTTTAAGTTGGAGATTAATATATATGTATTATTTATTTTAAAGTATATGTGCTAAATATCACAAAACTATATGATACAATTACTTCATAAGTACTTTGACCTTCCCTCCCTCTCCACCTATTTATTTATTGTTTCAAGGATTTTGGTTGAGACATTTTGTTATTAATGAAGCTAACGTAAGAAATATTTTCTCATTTCCAGGGTGTGAATTCAAGAGGTCTTGGCTTTAGGTTATGGCAGACTTGGTCAATATATTGAAGATGTTTCTAGAAACCGTTAGATAGCCAATCATAATATCATATATTGCCAATGTATAGACTATTTGGAAGAATATATTGCCAATGTATAGCCTAAACCATTGACTAATGTCACAAATACTCTTCATAAAAAATGTGGGCATTAATTGAATTGATTTTTATTTTAAATAATGAATTAATTACTATTTGTGTCCATTATACATTTAACCATTGCTTGCTTCGAAAGTTTGAATACATTAAACATTACCTTTTAATTTAATTTTTCTAAATGTTCATCTCGGATATATTATATTTTTCTTTTAGATTTAGAGGTAAAAAATATATAAGTTTTTTTATCATGTGATAATTTTTAATTAGAACTTCTCAATAAGTTAATTCCATACTCTCTCTATACGTAAAAAAAAAATAAAAATAAATAAATAATTCTCTTTATAATAAATTAATTTAAAGGTGTCGGAAATCTTGAATGTGACACTTTAATTTCTTTATAAAAAGTAACAATGATGTGATCAAATCCTAAGGTACTCGGCCATATCCTTGACATCTGATGGATACCCTTGAGTAGGATATCCAATCAGGACGTAGCCGGCTGTCAGGGCTCGCAATATCGCTAGAGTAGGGAGTAGTCTGCCACCCTGGTCCCTTGCCTGGGCCTGCGGCCCATTCATCCGGCTCGGTTGTATGACCCGTTAAGACAGTCAGGTGAAATTCCGAACACATTCATGCATCCAAAGATTAAAAAAAAAAAAAAAAAAAAAAAATCCAACAAAGTAGACACTGAATTCTCTCTTGGCCTTGATCCCCAAAAACAATACATCCAGAACCAATAGAACTTCAACAGACTATATATATAGAATGCGTTTAATATCAATCTGCAGATTCCAATGCAGCTGGAGTTATTACCCACTTATTACCATCAATCAGTAGATTGTTATCATACATAGTTTTAACTGGGAAGCTGTACAGGGAAGTTGTGAATCTCGTCCATCCATAGATTCTTCTCCTTAGCAGGGTCTATAGTCTTTAAAGCCATCCAAACCGCACTGTTACACTTGAACCCAGACCCAAATCCTATCTTCCATGCCCTATCACCCTTCTTAACCCTTCCCTTGGCTTCCATATATGCGAGTTCGTACCAAAGCGAGCTGCTCGAGGTGTTCCCGAATCGGTAGAGCGTCATTCTTGAGGGCTCCAAGTGCCAGTCTGAGAGCTGGAGGTTCTTCTCCACTGCATCCAACACAGCTTTCCCCCCAGCGTGGATGCAGAAATGTTCAAATGCCAATTTGAAATCTGGGATGTATGGCTTAATTGTCTTCATCTTCAACAGCTTTCTTGCCAGAAATGTGGCGAAGAAAAGCAACTGTTCGGACATGGGGAGAACGAGAGGAGCCAAGGTTGTTATGTTGGTTTTCAGAGCTTCCCCGGCCACGGCCGTGAGGTCCTTTGCGAGAGAAACGCCCATCTCCCCATCCCCATCTTCTCTCTGGTACACGCAGGAATAGCATTTGTCATCGCTGCCTTTGTGGGTTCTCACACTGTGTACCAACTGGTATTTGGATCGTCTTCGATCAGATGCCTGGTGTAAACACGAAAAAAATTGAATATATTAAATTCAAATCCAATATTTTGTTTACAATGTGTATTTTCAGGATCATTGATGATCTCTGAATAAGCTTCAAAACTTTTCAGGTGTTTCTGAGTCATTGTATGATATGAAGACTTTTGGCTTGCATGGGCGGTTTAACTAATTTTTTACCAAAGATCAAGGATTGAGTCTCACTAGTCAGCAGTGTGGGAGAACCTCTCAAAACCAGCAGGGCTCCTTGTGCCAAGTAAATAAAAGTCTAACCTATGTTTGTCAGTTGAGTCACCATGGATTGCGGTGTGGGGCTCTGGGGTGGGCGATTCCACCTTCTTCTCCCAAATGGTTGAATCTTAACCCTAAGAGCCCCGCACCCCAACCCTACAGAGTATTTGGGAAAAGGTAAATTAAGATGATTTAATGGCTCAGCCAACATGGTCAAATACTAGTATGCACAAGAGATCTGCCCGCTTTGAGCATAATCCCCACACTAGCACCGCCTAACTTCGAACATTTGTCTCTTCTCCTAAATAGTTCTGGGCGATTCCACCTTTGTCACAAGGATATGAATAGTTTTGATATGTTCAAACTATTTTGTTATTATCAATTAAATATATACTCAAATATATCAATATTAAAAAAAAAAATCTTTTATCAAATTTTCAGTGTCTATACCTTGTTAGAAAGAAGAACGGCAGCCCCGCCCATCCGGAACAAGCAGTTGGTAAGCAACATTGATTTGTGGTTGCCGAAATACCAGTTGAGGGTGATGTTCTCCATGCTTAGAACCAAGGCATAAGTGTTAGGGTGGACTTGCAGAAGATCTTTAGCCAGATGGGTTGAGATTAAACCAGCACTGCACCCCATCCCACCCAGATTATAACTCAAAATGTTTTCCCCAAGCCTGTAATGGTTAACAATCCTTGCAGACAAAGAAGGGGTGGGATTAAACAAGCTGCAATTCACAACCAAAATCCCAATATCCTTTGGCTCAACACAAGTTTTATCAAGAAGCTCATCAATAGCACCAAACATTACCATCTCAGCTTCTTTCCATGCCTCTGCCATACACGGATTTGCTGGGATTCTGATAAGAGCGTCAGGGAGATAAGTCATATCACTCAGCCCAGACCTTTCAATAATCTTCCTCTGAAACTCAATGTTCTCATCGGTGAACGTTGTAATCGTTTGTGTCCTCACCATAAACCCCTCCCTTGAGCACGTGCTACCATCTTGTGGCTTGTAGCATGAGAAGTTCACTAGGTAGACGGGGCGAGGGCGGGCGAGGGAGTAAAGGGTGCACAGAAACACCAAGAGTGTGGAGCAAATGATGAATGATGCGAGATTGGATCGGAGATGGTGATCCGAAAGGGCGTATAGATCTTCCAGGGAGAGTGTGGAAAGGTGAGCAGCAAAAGGGACAAGCAGGGATGACAAAAATAGGGGTACTAGGATGTACATTCCGTGGGTAATGAGGTAATGGTACCCAAGTTTCACATACTTCAGTTTTACAGATTGTTTGAAATCAGGCAGCTTTCTGGAATATGTGGTTTCACTCATCTTCTTCTCTCTCATTGAGGAAGTCATTTTGGTTCGTTTAACAAGTTCTTCACCTGCCCAATTAATCAAATTCAATACGTTTCTAACACAATTAAATCCTCCAATCAACCAGCTACTATAATGTGTATGTACAGAATTCATACTCTTAAGTACAAAATTTAATAATACGGAGTACAAAAACTCACAACATAAGATACACGCACATGCACCAGGATCCATAGTATGGTACACTGTGAACCTGTTCCATGGCGTAAAGATTGTCCAATTGGGTGGTCACATGATTAAACCTGGGTGGAATGAAAAATATGTTATTGACTTATTATTATGTGTTTTCAATTTATCTACATACACATTATTTATTAATTGCAAACACATAATTTTTAAACCAAGGTCCACAATGCAAGGTGGACACTGATCCATGGTATAATAATTGTTTTTAAGCCGCAAAGGTCCGTATCTAAATAATAGTTATTGCGTGGACCATGGTAACAAGTCCTTAGAAGAGAAATAAGAACAAATTTCAGCTTTAAATTTGGAAAAATATAACGGATCAGATCAAATTTGTTAAAAATAACGCGGTAACATTTTTGTAATTATCACTGACTTTACTATGCAAACTTGAACACTAATATATGTAATTCTCAGAATATTTCAAGTTAGTACATATTAGAAGATCGCACTTGCAAAAAATGCAAAAATGCATTGCACTTAGGTTTTTGATTTAGAGTTTATGACTAAATTTTTTGTTTTATTTAGTTTAGTGGTTAACTTTTTACTACCTAATATCAATCTAGCATTTATTGTTTAGATTTAAAATTTTGTTTTTTATTTGTTGATTTTATAAAATTTACCAGGTTTGCATATTTAAGTGTTCAAATTTGCATAGTGAAGTTGATGATAATTACGAAAATGCTACTGTGTTTTTTTTTTTTTTTTAATCTGATCAAATTTGTCAAATTTTTACAGATGTAAGGTTAAAATTGGTTCTAATTTATCTCCTATGGTACTATTTTCACATGATCCTTAGCCTATATATATATATATATATATATATATATATATATATATATATATATATATATATATATATATATATATATATATATATATATATATATATGTATGTATGTATATGCAGCAACGGATCAAGAAATCTTGTCAAGTGGGGGCGAAAGATTAAAACTAACAAGATATTTTGAAAAAAAATTTGAAACACTTAGGGTCCGAGTCATAAATATTGTTGACTAGAGATGAAAAATCAAAATACATCAAGATAAAAAAAAAATTTAAAACAAATATAAAACATAATTAATTAGATAAAATAATTTGAATGGGAAACACATTATAAATCACTCATCTCACTAATAATATTTTTTTAAAAAAAGTTACAATATTACAAATAAAAAATTCAATTAGAATTCTCACTATTAAATCAAGTGCTTTGGGATTCAAACTATTGAACATTTCATAATATATTATATATTATATAAAAATAATGGTCTTACCATCTAAGCCAAATTAAATTAACCTTTGCTTAAATTCTTGGTATATTTAATATATATACAATATATATGGGGTGTGGGAGTGGGTGCAGCTGCCCCACCACTGTATATTTGAGTTGTTGTTGTGTAACCTTTGCGTGTATATATATATATATATATATATATATATATATATTAATATGAAAAGTTAGTAGGTTAGCCTGCGGCCCGCATTTTTGTGGGTCAAAATATTTAGGTCTTAATCCGTTTCATAGTTGGACGGTTTAAGATTAGTCCGCGAGTTTTGATTCATTTTGACACTCCAAACAATAGTTATCAATTTCCATCTATGGATACTCCAACATGCAACAAAAGACAAGTAAAAAACTAAAAAGAAATGTATAAGGCAAAACTTTCAGTCTGCATGCACAATATTAAATTTATCATGATTTCATGTTTAAATTAAAATAAACACTGGTTGCTGAGTAAAGATTAAGAAACCCCTAAAATATACAAACAAACACCTAAAAGAGTAGACCCAGATCAAGAAACCAACCTTGTTCAATGCAGATTGCACAATATAGTGTGGGAGGGAGCTGAGCTAGACAGAAAGTGAAGAAGAATATAGTGTGGTTTCAGAGACTGCTTAATCAGTGCATGCAGTCTGCCGTTTACAGTGATGAATTAGTGTTTTTTAAGGTGTAGTAGTTGTTCGCATAACGTAACGTGGGACCAACTTTTCTTTTTAAAAAAAAATAAAAATTTCGGTTTCCTTCACGTGAATTCGTTCACGATATATATAATACGGAAAAACATCGTTACAATGTGATAAACATCTCTCGAGTAGTAAGTGCCGTACAGGCGGCACAGCTAAATGATACAAACCAGTACATGCTGCCACACTATTAAATTTTTGAAATATGTCATATTCTTAACAATATTATATATTTTTCTGTTGAACAAAATGTATAATTTTAGCCAAAATTTGTTTAATACCATCTCACGGATAAGATGTGTCGGACAAAATGAAAATATAATACTTATATTAAAAAAAGAGTTAATACCTAAAATGGTCCCTCGACTATGTCATAATTACCAATTTGGTCCTCAACTACCATTCTTACCCAATTAAGTCCTCAGCTATGTAACTTTTACTCAATTAAGTCCTCAACTATACAATTCTTACTCAATTTAGTCCTCAACTATACAATTCTTACCCAATTTAGTACTCTGTATTAATTTGACTGTTTGTTGACTGTCAAAAGTCGGGATAAAATTATAATTTTACAAGATTTCTCCTTCCTCTCCATTTAGCAGCGCCAAACCATGCAGCAATACACTCCGATCAGATTTCGATCGTAAAAAAATCGTTGAAATCAAATTCATGGGCTATCCGATGCACAACCACTACTTCGATACTGACAGGTTTAGAACCCAACCGGAGCTTATTACTACATGGTTTAGCGCTGCTAAATGCGGAGGAAGGAGAAAACTTGTAAAATTACAACTTTATTTCCACTTTTGACAATCAACAAACAGTCAAATTGACAAAGGACTAAATTGGGTAAAAATTGTATAGTTGAGGACTTAATTGAGTAAGAATGATAGTCGAGGACCAAATTGGTAATTACGACATAGTCGAGGGACTATTTTGGGTATTAACTCTTACAAAAAAGTAATACTAATAAGAAATAAGTAGTTTGTTACTTACCAGGACTATGTGGTCCAATGGTACCCGGGTTGGACTTCTATTTGGAAGGTTGTGAGTTCAAGCCTCAATTGAGGCGTTATTAGCTCTTTGTGTTTCAGTAGGTTGAGAAAGTATATGAACACATACTACAATGTAATGGAACTACTAGCATTCAAAAAAAAAAAAGTAGTTTGTTACTTATAAGGGACACGGTACGTAAACCACAAAATATAATACTTTTACATTTTTTTCTCAAAAGTATTACACTTTTCACTAACAAACACTTTATTCATGAGTAGTATATATTACATTTTTCAGTATAAGTATTACATTTACATCTTGACCCAACCAGTCTTGTAGATAAGGATCCGTGAGACGGTCTCACAAGAGAGTCACTTGTAATTTTAATATAGCAAAAACTTGTGTGAGACTATCTCACGGAACCTTCTCAGTGAGATGGATCAAGTCAAGATGAAAATGTAATACTTTTGTTTTCAACAAACAATTATTGGTACTGGTGAATAAGTCGATACACAATATATATATATATATATATATATATATATATATATATATATATATATAATATTTTTATACGAAAATATAGAATTTATTTATAGAAAATTAATTCTAATCAATTTTGATACAAAACCAAAATAATATATATATACAAAAAATATATATATTAGCGAAAATAGAGATTTATTTTATGGAAAATAATCTCAACCAAACTAGTACTTAACTAGTACCAGTGGATTTAATTTTTTAGACAAATTAATCCACGAGTTTTTTGCACTTTTAGTCCCACGACTATAGTGGCACTGGCAGAATTGATCCACGACTTTTGAACCTTGCAATTTTAGTCCACGATTATTAATTTTTTTTGCAAAAATGGTCATTCCGGCCACTTTTCCGTCAAAATTTCACCGGAAAAAAAAAATTCTCTATTTTTAGTCGGGTTAAAATTGACATTTTACTTATCTCAAAAAATTAAAAGAAAAAAATTGATATTTGACTACATACAATATTACTGCGTTACATACTACTGCCCCAGGCAGCAGAGTACATGTACCACTTCAATGCTGCTGCCGGATAACCAACTAGCCCGGGGAACGCCATGTCCGCTCCGCCGCTTACTGACAGCCCTGCCTGCTCCAGGAACTCCGCCGCCTGCGGCAGTAGTATGTAGCCCAGTAATATTGTGTGTAGTCAAATATCAATTTTTTTCTTTTAATTTTTTGAGATAAGTAAAATGTCAATTTTAACCCGGCTAAAAATGAAGATTTTTTTTTTTCCGGTGAAATTTTGACAGAAAAGTGGCCGGAAGGACCATTTTTACAAAAAAATCAATAGTCGTGGACTAAAATTGCAAGATTCAAAAGTCGTGGATCAATTCTGCCAGTGTCACTATAGTCGTGGGACTAAAAGTGCAAAAAACTCATTAATCCACCATACTTGGTACAAAATCAAGAAACCCTTTACAATGCCCCTTGGCATAAACCTGAGCAATCCGTACAAATTTACAAAAGTGTTAGCCAGAATTTCCTTTTTTTTTTTTTTTTTTTTTTTTTTTTTTGGTAAGACAACGATTTTGAGAGAGGAGTAGTGAAAACAATGATTTTGCTAGTTCAAAATCAGCAACCAACAATTCTACCCAACACCTAGGTGTTTATATAGGATATCAGAATTAAATAGCACTAATGAATAACACATAAATCCAATTTAATAATTGGATAAAAACGTTTGAAACGGTCATACTTATTATCAAAATAATATCAACGGTTATAAAATTAATATATAATTAATTCGTATTGACCATAATAAACTGTTTTAAAATACCTGAATGGCCGAGAAGTCGTATAATTTAAACAAAAAGTTTAATGTTTCAGAACTTTTGAATTGGGACCGGAAACTGCACCCAAAAAGTGCCATTAGCACCGAATGGTGCTTATCTTCACAGCACTGAATGGTTCTACAAATCCCAAAACTTCAAATTAAGCTTTCAAAGATTAATCAACATAATTAAACTTGGTATAGTGCTTTCAAAATAGCACTTAAAAATGATAATCTTAATTACCACTTTACTTAAAAGCTTTAGTTTTTACTTCTCTCAAATAAGTTCACTTTGAGAATCAATTTCTCATTCACCTATTACTAATTTTGAGTGTACAATATATCAATTTCTTCGTCTCACAGCGAGTCAGCGAAGAACCCGAATCCAGTTTGACCTAACCCAAATCAGAAGTGGACCAACATATATTTGTACCACAAAATAGCCACTCATAAATTGTCATTTTATGCTAAAAATTCCAACAATCCCCCACGTGAATGAAATTTGATTTTCGGGACGTGGAAAAATGACACGAATGTGCTCAACGGTCGATCCCTACATAGCATAGGTAGGTGTTACCCTTTGAACCTAGCCTTGTGAAGATATGTTTACTCTACTGGCTGTACAATCGAACTTGTGTAGGTGATGACACATCACACACAATAACCTTCCAACCTTTGTTCTGCTCTCATGGGTGTGCCCGTTTTGGTCACGGGTCACCTTCCTAGATCTACGAGATTTTCTAAAGAATTGAGCCCAATCAATTCTCCTTTGAAGCAACCTCACTTTTCTCTCACATAGGTGATTCTTTTCGAGTATCCCGCATGCTCACGCATGTCAACCGACATTCGAATCATTAAACCATCAACGTGCTAGCTTCGTGTAATACCCAGTTATTTTATACGTATTATTTTGACATAAATATTATTTTATGAGACCCAAAACTATTTTAGACTAGTCTACTATTATTTTATGGCTATTACTATTACTTAAACTCATATTACTAATCTATATATATATAAAAGTAAAATCCTCCTAGCCAAATTTTCCCCCCAAAACTTAGAGGCATTTTTGTAATATCAAATAGGGAAAATGGCACTTTTTCCCCCTGTGTTATATACTTATAGCACTTTTTCCCCCTATATTATTTAAGTGGCAATTTTCCCCCCTGATATATTAAATGGACATATTTACCCTTAAAATAAATATTTCCTTTATTTTACTTCTCCAACAAATTATAACCACAATTTGAAAAAATAAAATACATTAATTGTTGAATTTAGAATACTTTAAAAATAAAAAAATAAAATTTTAAAATAATGTTTGAACCAACAGTTCAAATTGGATCCGAAATTGTGAAACAACGATTCAAAATAAAAACCAAATCGCGATTATATATACTTATATGTGAGAGTCAATATAAATGCGAAAAAAACATACACTATTTGCAAATATTATAATTCTAATTTTAAGCTATTGCTAGTAGTTGTTCTGATTTGAACCTCTGGTTCACGGTTCAGAATCTATTTTTTTCCACTTCACAATTTTAATAAACGGAAACCCAAATATTGGGTTATGTTATGAATCATAACCGAATTTTTTTTTATTTGATTGCTATAGTGTTCGGTTCAGTTCGAACCGAACCATGACCATCCCTACGTATAAACAATAATTTGTTGAACAAGAGAAATAAATAAAATATGTATTTAAGGGTAAAAATGTCTATTTAATATTATCAGGGGGAAAAACCGCCACTTTTATAATAATTGAGGGGGCAAATGTGGATGCATGAATAACTCAGGGGGAAAAAGTGCTATAAGCATATAACATAGGGGGAAAAAGTGCCATTTTCCCTATCAAATATTTAGACAAATATGGCATTTTAATAATATTAAAGATTTTACCTTTCTTGAGATCTCTTACCATTTTATAATTTCAATACTAAACCCTTTTGATCTCATCCATTGTGTATAAATACACCTTATATGACCATACACAACCCCAACTAAGGTTAATTATTTTATTGATTTTTGTTAATCATCCTGTGATCTTCCACAGTTGAGGTTGATACGTGATTTGCACTAGTGAGGTTTTCATTATCTTAGTTTCTTTAATTTTTTATTCTTTTTGGGTTTTGTTTTGTTTCTATTCTTTTGTATTTTCTGATTTTTAAACAACAAAAGTGGTTCGTAAGAAAAAATGTTGATATATTCTTTTCTTTTTTTGTCTATTTTTGTAGAGAAGATACGGATCTAGAAAGATTGATCGGGAAGCAATAGACTTCTAATCATCATGTGATCTTCCACAGTTGAGGTTGATACGTGATTTGCACTGGTGAGGTTTTCATTATCTTAGTTTCTTTTATTTTTCCTTCTTTTTGGGTTTTGTTTTGTTTTTATTTTTTTGTATTTTTTGATTTTTAAACAACAAAAGTGGTTCGTAAGAAAAAATGTTGATATATTCTTTTTTTTTTTTGGTCTATTTTTGTCGAGAAGATACTATACGGATCTAGAAAGATTGACCGGGGAGCAATAGACTTCTAATCATCATGTGATCTTCCACAGTTGAGGTTGATACGTGATTTACATTGGTGAGGTTTTCATCATCTTAGTTTCTTTTATTTTTTTCTTCTTTTTGGGTTTTGTATTGGTTTATTTTTTTGTATTTTATGGTTTTTAAACAACAAAAGTGGTTCATAAGAAAACATGTTGATATATATATTTTTTTGTCTTTTTTTTTTTTTTTTTTTTTTTTTTTTTTTTTTTTTTTTTTTTTTTTGTGGAGAAGATACAGATCTAGAAAGATTGATCGGGAAGCAAAAGAGTTCCTTGCTTATCAAGATGATAAAGTTTTGTGATCGAGGGACGAATTATGTGTATATGTAAATATATATAGACTTATAGAGGGAACCATACTAAGAATACGATAAAAACCAAAATGAAATTAAAAGCATTTTTTAGTTGTCAATATATCAAAGCATTGGACTTTATTTCGATTCAATTTCTCCGTTTTTAAAGTGTACATTTTTTGTAATAAGAGAGTAGTTTGTCTTTCCCTTCAAGGCGTTTTTCTTGCCATTTAAATTTTTTTTTTTTTAGGAAAAAAATGATTAAGTACTGTGGCTTTTTTTTTTTCAATAGAGTATTATTTTGATTTTATTCTTCATTTGACATTCCTTGATATAAAATCACTTTACTAATGTAAAATAATGTTATTGACTTACCATGTTTGCTTCGATATGCTAAGCCATTTAAAATTTAATACGGAGTAAAATTTATAATTGTAATACTTCCGTAATAATATTGAATAAATATTAATCATATGTTTAGATTTAATAATATATTATATTAAAAGAATTATTTATTAATTTAATATAGTGATGGTTAATACGGGTAAACCATATATAAGCAATATTTTACCTTAAGAATATTATACCTTAATTATAAAAATTCTACCTAATAATTTTAGTATTAAAAGTCATACAATAATTACCATAAACAATATTTAATAATTGCCAAATTCTATTATGCAATAAAAATTACTATTATAAAATTTTTTGTAATATGGACACATTATTTTTATTTAATTATTTCAATTTAATAATATTATATCTTATGTATAAAAATTCAAATAATACTTTTAGTACTATTGAATATTGATTGACTAACAATTATTTTAATTATTAAGGCAATTAATGGATATTTCGATTTAAAAAGTTTTCAAATATATGAATTATACATAGTAGCATTGAATCAATTAGTAAGAAATTATATTAGGTAATCTAATAAATAACTTACTTTTTAAATTATATCTCATCTTTAATCTTTAATAATGAATATTTTCTTAAAGTATATACATAGACTATGGTTATCAATATAAAATTAAAAGTATATATATATATATATATATATATATATATATATATATATATATATATATATATATATAATGGATAATATTATTAGTACAAAATAAGTTATACTTACCTTAATAATTAATTATTAATATTATTACCTAATAATTATATATTGTTACCTTTTTCAGTGTAATTATTATGGTAATTTATATACATATATATTTTTATACTTAATGTATAATATATTGGCATGAAAAAAATTATATTTATCTTAATATATAATTAATTTTTAATATAATTTCCTTATTTTTATAAAAGATAATTAATTTAATAATTTTCTTTCATTATTTTGTGTGATTATTATGGTAATGTATTTAAATTTTGGAAGAGATTATTACAAATATTATAATTAATATAAGTAATATAATTAATGAAATTATTATGGTAATTGTCACAATATTTGGTAATTGTAATTAATATAATTAAATAAATTGAGAAATATAAGATTTCTTCCCTAGAAATATTTGTGCAATTTAGTTAAATTACAATTAATAAAATATGAAATATAATTAAAGAAATGAAATTATTAAATTAACAAAACATGAATATTTCTAATCATACATACACTTATGCACTATAATAATCATGCAAAATTTAAATGCAACTTTTTAAATTTTTAAATGTAATTTTTTAATTATAAATCTATCAATATAAATTATAATTAATGAAATTATATTATAGAATTTTCCTATTTTCATTTTAATAAATATTATGTGTATATAAAATGAATTATACAATCATATAAGGAAATGGGTCGGATTAGAGTTTAAATTTATTCATACAAATTTTAGAATTTACATTTTTTTTTATAAAACTAATCAAATGTTAATGTTAATAATAATAATAAGAATTTTAAAATCAGATTTATAAATTAAGTATTAGGGTAATAATTAATCTATATATATTATATATTATATTATTATTATTATTATTATTATTATTATTATTATTATTATTATTATTATTATATAAAAACAAAATCATCCAATTTCATTTTCCCGCCCAATCTTTTGTAGTAAAGCTTATTTGGTAAGTAAATGTCTAATGGAAATTAAAAAAAAAATCTATTAATTGGTAATATTGCATAATTGGTAACATTATGTATGGTATTATATTCTATAATATAATAATATAATTGATAATATTATTGTTCAAGTATAATAAAAATCCTATGTAATAATGTAATAATAAAAAAATAAAAATAAAATTAAAATAATAACAATAACAATAACAATAATAATAATAATAATAATAATAATAATAATAATAATAATAATAATAATAATAATAATAATAATAAAAATAACAACAAATTTAATAATCCAAACGAAACTATATACAAAATAAATTTAAAATTTAAAAAAAAAAAAAAAATAAAGAGAGGAAGAAGACAAAGGTGGCTTCCCTTTGTAAATGATGTGGGATCATTTTGATTCCACATTGAAAATGTTTGGAAAGATGAGCTCTTAAACTCCTCTATATAAGAGGGGCATTTACAAACATATAATTGCTTGCCCATTAATATGGACAAGTATTGAGAAGTCCAAAGACTTTTTTATTTTTATTTTTTTATTTTTTTTATTTTAGTACTATTAACCTGACAAATTATGCTGTGGATATGTGTCCACCTTGCAATGTAGACACAGTTCAAAAATTGTTCATAATTATTAATATATAATTCAAAAAGTTATGAACATATAGTTCTATAATTATGAACATAGTGTTGTGAACATAATTATGAACATATAGTTATGTAATCATGAATATAGAGATTCAATAATTGTGAACATGAAGTTAAAAATTATGCATATATATCTTTATAATTATGAACATATAGTTCAGTAACTATGAATTTAGAGTTCTGTAATTATAAATATAGAGTTCAATACGTACTTATGAATATGAAGTTCAAAAATTATGAATATATAGCTTTATAATAATGAACATATAGTTTAGTAATTATAAACATAGAAATGTGTCCACCTTGCAAGGTGGACACAGTTTCACAACATAACTATTCGATTGACCCTGTAACATGTAAACTTTCTCAAAACCTATTGAAACCCAACGTGTCAAAAGGCTCTTATTTAAGAAACCTTATCTTAATGGCTTCTTATTTTAGTTTTTTTTTTAAATTTTTTTTTTAAAATTTATTAGGGGGTTTGAGAAAGATTAACCCAAAATGTATATGAGTTGTTTTAGTTTTTAGCAGTTTGGAGCAAATTGTTAAGTTATTAAATAATATTTTTGGTGTTTTGATTAAATATAATGTTAAACAAACGAATTTATTAAAATTTTGACGAATTTACCAAATAATCAGATTACAACAACAACAACAACAACAACAATAATAATAATAATCCAAAAAAAAAAAAACTATATACAAAATAAAATTAAAATTAACCAAAAAAAAAAAAAAAAAAAAAAAAAGAAGACAAAGGCGAGCCACCGGCACCCTTTGTAAATGATGTGGGATCATTTTGATCCCACATTTAAAATGTTTGAAAAGAGAGAGCTCATCTATATAAGAGGAGCAATGAGACTCTTATAAACATAATTGTTTGCCCATCAATGTGGTCAAGTATTGAGAAGTCAAAAGGTTCTTATTTAAGAAGCTTTAACTTTGTCTTCTTATTTTAGTTTTTATTTATTTATTATTAGTAGGGGTTGTGGAAGATTAACCCAAAATGTATGTGTTGTATTAGTTTTTAGCTGTTTGGAGCAAATTATTGAGTTATTATATAATATATTTTTTGATTTTGATATTTTGATGTTTTGATTAAAGTTAAAATGTTAAAAGGACGAATTTATTATAATTTTTGCGAATTTATCAATAATCAAATTACAAATAATAATAATAATAATAATAATAATAATAATAATAATAATAATAATAATAATAATAATAATAATAATAATAATCCAAACAAAACAATATACAAAATAAAATTAAATTTAAAATTAAAAATAATAAGAAGAAGACAAAAGGGATCCACGGGCTCCATTTGTAAATAATGCTAGATCATTTTGATCCCACATTGAAAATGTTTGGAAAGAGGAGTTCTTGAGCCCCTCTTACAAACATAATTGTTTGACCATCAATGTGGGCAAGTATTGAGAAGTCCAAATGCTCATGTTTTATTTTTGAGTACTATTGACCCGACAAATTATGATGTGAAACTATGTCCACCTTGCATGGTAGACACGGTTCCAAAATTGTTCATAATTATGAATATATAGTTCTATAATTATGAACATATAGTTATGTAATTATGAATATAGAGATTCAATAATTGTGAATATGAAGTTCAAAAATTATGAATATATAACTTTATAATTATGAACATATAATTAAGTAATTATGAACATATAGTTTTGTAATTGTGAATATAGAGTTCAATAATTATGAATATAAAGTTCAAAGATTATGAATATATAGCTTTATAATTATGAACATATAATTCAGTAATTATTAACATAGAATTGTGTCCACCTTGCAAGGTGGACACGGTTCCACAGCATAACTATTCGATTGACCTGTTACATATAATATATGTTCACCTATTGAAGCCCAACGAGTCAAAAGACTCTTATTTAATAAACCTTATCTTAGTGGCTTCTTATTTTAGTTTTCTTTTATAAAATTTATTAGGGGGTTTGGGAAAGATTAACCCAAAATGTAGATGTATTGGTTTAGTTTTTAGCAGTTTGGAGCAAATTGCTAAGTTATTAAATAATATGTTTGGTGTTTTGATTAAAATGTTAAACATTTGAATTTGTTAAAATTTTGTCGAATTTGCCAAATAATCAAATTACAACAACACCACGACGACAACAACAACAACAACAACAACAACAACAACAACAACAACAACAACAATAATAATAATAATAATAATAATAATAATAATAATAATAATAATAATAATAATAATAATCCAAATAAAATTAAAATTAACCAAAAAAAAAAAAAAAAAAAAAAAAACGAAGGGGAGCCCGTCCCTTTGTAAATGATATGAGATTATTTTGATCCCACATTGAAAATGTTTGAAAAGATAAGCTCTTGAACTCCTCTATATAAGAGGTACAAACATAATTGTTTGTCCATCAATGTCGCAAGTATTGAGAAGTTAAAAGGTTCTTATTTAAGAAACCTTAGATTTGTCTTCTTATTTTAGTTTTTATTTATTTATTCATTATTTATTATTTATTAATTATTATTAGTGGGTTGGGAAAGATTAACCCAAAATGTATGTATTGTTTTAGTTTCTAGCAGTTTAGAGCAAATTATTAAGTTATTAAATAATATTTTTGGTGTTTTGATTAAAGATAAATTGTTAAAATGACGAATTTGTTAAAATTTTGGTGAATTTTTCAATCTCAATTTTTTAAAATTGTCAATAATAATAATAATAATAATAATAATAATAATAATAATAATAATAATAATAATAATAATAATAATAATCATCATCATCATCATCATCATCATCATAATCATCCAAATAAAACGATATACAAAATAAACTTAAAATTAGAAAAAAATAAGAAGAATGATGTGGGATCATTTTAATCTCACATTGAAAATGTTTAGAAAGATGAGCTCTTGAAAATGTTTACAAACATAATTGCTTGCGCATCAATGTGGGCAAGTAGTGAGAAGTCCAAAGTTTTTTTTTTCTTTTTGTTTAGAAGTAAAGGAAAATTAAGAATAGAAAGAAAATATTTCAATAATAATATTTTACATCATCAAGTAGTAAAGACATATTTAAAAAAAATAGTAAATGTAAATTAAAAATGAAACGAAAATATTTCATTAATAATATTCTACATCATCAAATTAAAATGTAACGGAAATTAGGTAAAAATATCAATACATCTATATTCTAATTGACTGAAAATAAAAAAAAATAATTGACTGAAAATGAATCTAATATTACTAATTGACTGAAAATATAAAAGAAAATGAATATTAATAATTGACTGCAAATAAAAAATGCTCCATAATTGACTAAAAAAAAAAGAAATGGTCAGATCATTGCATTTTAATTAAAAATGGAATGAAAATTAAAAATTAGAGAAAAATATTTTAATAATAATATTCTACATTATCAATAGTAAATGCATATTTTAAACAATAGTAAAGGTAAATTAAAAATGGAACAAAAATATTTCAATAATAATATCTACATCATCAATTAAAAATTGAACAAAAAATTAGGTAAAATTATCACTACATTTGATATTCTAATTGATTAATTGACTGAAAATAAAAAAAAAGAATAATTGGCTGAAAATGAATCTGATATCACTAATTGACTGAAAATATAAAAGGATAACTAATTGAGTAATATTCTACCATTATATATTTTAATCCAAGTAATCCGTCCTGATGGATTGAAGGTGTTAACTCTAGACGAAGATGAACAAGATTGTGTTGTCACTACCAATGTCGTCTACAAAGAGGTTTCAATAATGTGTAAATATAATCGGTGATATTAAGTTTTTTTTTTAATAAAAAAATTGTTATATATCTAGACAAAAAAAAATATATTCCATACAAATGAATAATGATACCAATTCATTTCTATAACTCAGTTGTTAGAGAATGAGCACATTTGCCTAATTTATGAAAATTCTAAATAATGATAAATAAAATCTTCAAAGTTATAGCACCGTATGCGTACATCTAGACATTAGCTATTAATTTGACCAATTATTAGCATAAATTCAAGCAATGATAACATCAAAATATATAAAGGATCCAAACTTTATCTTTAATTGCACTATATAATATTTGATGTTCTAATTTAAATAATTATATATCGATTCATATATTTTTAATATATTACAACAAATTCATTCCGTGCATCGCACGGGTGCAAATACTAGTATAATATAATAACTAATTTTAGAATTCTCAAACTAATATGTTTTTATTAAATAAACTTAAACTTTTAGTATATATATGTTAGTCCTGTACGGTTGAAGTTTTAATATATATGTTATGTATGTTAATAGGTTAATATGTACCTAAACTACAATATATATATATATATATATATATATATATATATATATATATATGTGTGTGTGTGTGTGTATGTGTGTGTGTGTGTGAGCTTAAGCCTAATTGATATATAATTACTACTTGTGCCTAATACTTAATTAACCTAGGTTAGTATTCTGCCGAATGAAAATAAAGGAAACAAAAACCTTGAGAATCTACCTTTCGTTTCTCAATTCCCTAGCTAATCAGCAGCCGATGCCGACCTATTCTCCTTCATCACCAATTCTTCCTTTCTGTGTCATTGGAATTCAGGTAAGATTTATGTTCACTAAAATTCTTTTTATCCCAAATCAAAAATCACATTTCCTATGTGTTTATGTGATTCATGATTTTAATGAATTTGTGATATTTAATGTGTAAAGTTATTTGATTTGATATTATTGATGAAAATAAAATTGTTTAAGGGGTCATTCTAGATGCAAACTATCTGCTCCTATGTGTTATATGATATGTGCAAAATGTTTTACGGGGTGAAGTAGATCTTACAAGCTTAATGTTGAATTTGTGTGTTTCTTTGTTTTCTATTCTTTGATTATTTTTGTAGGAACTCTTGCATGAGCATTGGGAATGAGAACGAGCGAACCACCTTGAGAATTTATTATTTATTAGTTAGTCAGTTGAATTGTTAGTTGTTCTTGTACTAGTACGTACCTTGAGTTGTTTCAGTTAGTTGTTTTTAGCCTTAGCGTTTGGGTATAGAGAAATACCTGAGCGTGGTGGTAGCACTCTCCGTTTCTTTAGTTTTATATTCGCTTCCGCTATTGCATTCGTTTTCAAAAAAAAAAAAAATTGTATGTATTTTTAAGAGTTTCTCTAGTTTGGAAATGGGGGTGTTACACCTCGTGCAGGAGTCACTGTTCTAACGAGGAATGGTAGGGAGTCCGAGATCCCAACAGTGACACGCTTTGTTGGTCCTGGTAGGGTCGAAGGAGAGTCTAGAGGGGGGGGGGGGGGTGTGAATAGACTCTACTACAACTTTGAAAACAAATCGTTTCGGAGGATATGCACAACAGAAAAATGTAAGTTTATATTAGGATAACCTTTGCACGGTTTCTTTATGGAAAATCTTAGGGTTTGGTCGGTATGAATGCAATGCCAGATAGTTAGATATATGAAAGTAAAGAGAAAGTGGGAGAGAGATTTTTATAGTGGTTCGGCTATTAACTAAGCCTACTCCACTCTTCTTCCACAACTTGTGAAAGGGATTTCACTATCACTCCTAGTACAAACTAAACAAGCTAGCTTCTTTGATCACTAAGCCGGACAGCTACTTGTGTAGGTTTTTCAACTCCTCGAGTTTACTCCGCCTCTATCAACGTCTTCTTCAGAGTTGAGGGTTGGAAAGAACTGATGATGTTCTCCAACTTGTGAAATCTTGACTTGATGATGCTTGAATCTTCGATTATAAATTGCAAGATTTCCTTGTGTTGTGAAGGCTTGAAGTCTAGATGATCTCTCTTTGGAAATGCTTCACAACAACATGCTAGTTTGAAAGCTTTTGGATGACACTTGTTAACAAAGCTTTTATAGATGAAGATTGAGTGAAAAACCAGCACCTTCTTCAGTGGTGAAGTGAGGTATTTATACGTGAGGAAAAATTCATTCGTGGGAGGGAGATGAAAATTCAAAACTATTAACCAGTGTGTAATAACCACTGGGCATGAAGCATTTAATTCGGCTGTACTGTGTAGCCGTTGGTTGCAAAAGTGGTTTGTCCTTTTGTCCTTTTTCACTGACAAAGGTACTAATCATTTAATGCTTCTTGTTTTTTGTGAATGTCATTCGTAGGACTCCTTTTGTCTAGGATGATTGCCCAGCTGTGAGACATAGACTGTGACACCCCGAAAATTCACTCTTTAAACCCAAATTAATTTCTTAATTAATTCCTTCTTGCTTTACAATTTCTTTCTTAATTTCCCCTTTGAAATTACTTAAGGAACCTAGTTTGACCAATTCCTTAGTCTATTAATTTAGTCAATTAGTGGATCTTGTGCTTTATTTCTTGTACTCTAGACTTTAATTTCATTCTTGTCTTTATGTGGAAAGAAGGGGCCCCTTCACTTCTCTGGTCTGAGACGAAAACGGGAAGCGCAGCAGCATGAGTCGATCGGGTCAGCCTCCGAATCTCAAAAAGTACATGGACAAGAAACTCCAAATTAAGATGAATGCCAATCGCATGGTAGTCGGGACTCTTCGTGGGTTTGATCAGTTCATGAATTTGGTCATTGATAACACTATGGAGGTTAACGACAATGAAAAGAATGATATTGGCATGGTGGTTATTCGGGGAAACAGCGTTGTTACTATTGAAGCATTGGAGCCCGTTGCCAGATCGTAGCGCTAGTAGCTACTGGTGCAGTCAATCACCTTGTTAATTTCATCTATGTACCAATGCTGCTGCTTTGTGGAAGCATTATAGGTCTAGTACTTTTTGTAAGGTTTCCAAAGTATTGAAGCAGAACAAGTTATCATATGACTGAGCTGAATTTGATTGCTATTATGTACTTTGGTGGCAATGGATTTTAATTTTTAGTTTATCTAGTAAAAAAAAAAAAAAAAAAAAACCTACCCTAACCTAGACACCCCAAGTCATTTTTCAGGATTTCTCCTTCTTTCTACACCCTCCTTTCTTGCTCTCCACTCCTCCTTCTCTCAAAGAAAACCCCTAAAGTTCATCTTCACATTTCTTCAAGAAATGCAAGCCAAGATTCCAACTTTCTAGTACTCCAATACAAGAAGTGGTAAGATCTATCTTCCCACACCTTTCCATACAAGATTCCTCCATCTCTCTCTAAATCTTCTTTTATCTTGTTGGGTTTTCGGAGTTCGTAGAAGATCTAGTGGTGGGTGAGTTGCTAGGTTGATCTAAAGGAGCTTTTGGTCTTGCTTTGAGGTTGAAGAAGGTGTTCTTAGGATACAAGAGGTAACTCATGCTCTACAAAACCTACTTTATACTTGCTATGATGATTCTTGATGTTCTATTGATGTTCTTAGCATTCATGAGTGAAATGATGCATATTCTTAGACTTTTTGGTCTTGGGATCTATTAAACGAAAGATTGTCTTTATCTTCTGTTTTCCCTTCTAGTCAAGTGATCTTTCTTATCATTTGAAGTTTACACGAGAGTTAGATCCTTCCATGTTTCAGTCTAAGTTGTTCTTTCGACCTTCTCTTGTTCTTCTCTTGATCTTCTCTGAGTTGTGACTACTTTCGTCTAACATGAAATATGCAAAATAACGAGAGTAAAAGAGGGGTCTACATTCCTAGTAAGTTTGGTATCATCAAAATCTAAATACATCTGTTCCTAACACGCTTCGTTCCATAGTTTAGTTGTCCCATTGACCCTAGATGCAGCTAGGTTGAGTGTCTACTATAGAACTTTTATTCCATGGGCTTTAGAGACATTCCTCGTGCCAATTTCTCAACAACACCTTTGCTCAACCCTTTGGTTAGCGGATCCGCTATATTATCCTTTGACCTTATGTAGTCATCAACAGAGATAACAGCGTACCATTGTGAGAAACTGTTTAATGGTATTATGTTTACGACGTATAGGTCTAGACTTACCATTATACATATTTCTCTGATCTGTACCCTTCCAATTGCGGCTTGACTATCACAATGCACACTAATTGGAGGTACGGGTCTATCCCAACAAGGAATATCCTCAACAAAAAGGCATAGTCATTCAGCCTCTTCACAATATTTGTCTAAGGCTATTAGCTCTAATTCCATCATAGATCTGGCTTTCACGGTTTGTTTCGAGGATTTCCAAGAAACCGCTGCACCAGCTAACGTAAACACGTAACCACTTGTGGACTTAGAGCTCTTAATATCCGACATCCCGTTAGCGTCGCTATACCCTTCAAGTACAGCAGGATATCTCGTATAGTGCAGTCCCTAGTCACGAGTATACTTCAAGTATCTCATAACTCTCATTATTGCCTTCCAGTGCGCATCACTAGGGTTACTTGTATATCTACTGAGTTTGCTAACCGCAAAGGTAATATCAGGCTTGGTACAACTCATTAGATACATCAAACTTCCGATAATCCAAGTGTATTCTACTTGAGAGATACATTTTCCATGATTTTTGGATAGATGTACATTAGTATCTAACGACGTCCTAGCCACTTGATAATCATCCTTATTAAACTTTGCAAGAATTTTATCAACATAATGAGATTGGCTTAACACGAGAACATCCGGTCTTCTCACGATTTTAATCACGAGGATTAAATCCGCCGAACCCATATCTTTAATGTCAAATCTCGAATTTAACATGTTCTTGGTAGATTTGGTCATTCGATCGTTACTACCCACGATGAGTATATCATCCACATATAAACAAAGAATGACATAATCGTCTATCGTTTCCTTAACGTAGACGCACTTGTCACTTTCGTTTATATTAAACCCATTGGTTAACATCACATGGTCAAACTTCTCATGCCACTGCTTAGGCGCTTGTGTAACAACCCAAAATTTTATTTTATAAATCCAATTTTAAGAAATTCCAAAATAGCCATTTTCACTCCATTAAAAATTTTCGCGATCAATTGGTGTTTGAATAAATTATTTTGGACACATTTTAAATTAATTCAACACCAAAATTCCTTTTTAATCCAAAATCCTAAATTTTCGGGTAACTCGCGTACCAAGTTTTAAATTGAGAAACCAATCTGAGTGAAACCGGAAGAATTCTGAGAAGCTTTAAACAAGTGTTCATCTAGAAAACTTTTTGATAAAATTCCTTTTCAACCCCAAAGTATTTAAAATAGCAATTCTAGCCCTTGGGTCCATGTTGCTAGGTAAACCACAAGTACCCAAGAGCCTTTGCCTGATGCATTCTTTAGCCAATCTTTTGCCATATTTACCCTCCACCAATCATCGTGGATTCTCCTAGGGTTTAGTGCTGTTAGGAATTTAGCGGAATAATGCGGAAGCGAAGAATCGAAAATTGAGAATTATAGAAGTTAAATAATAGGAAAAATATATAAATGACAAATAAATAATTAACAAATGGAAAATATAAAATATATCATAAATATATCAAAAGAGAATATAAAAGGAATATATATATATATATATATATATATATATATATATATATATATATATATATATATATATATATGTATATGTATATGTATATATATAAATCTACGTGAGGGAGAAAGAAAGAAAGAAAGAGAATGAATTCAATAATTAATATTGATGAGTAATGAACAAAAACAAAGCAATTAGACTAAACTATTTATACAATGCAAATAAGAGAGAAATGTCATGTTGAGAGGAGCAAAACATGGAGAACGTGCAGAGCAAAACATGGAGCAACACTGCTAACGGTCGAAGGAAAATGTCTTCATGGATATGAGCCACACATTTATGTCCTAACAATCTCCACCTTGGATCAAATCCATTGTGGAAATTAACAACTGGAACAGCCGACTAAACTCAAGCACTGCTTGAACTTAGCAACAGGAAGAACCTTAGAAGTTCGACGGGAGATTGTTAGGATACAAAATTATTTGTGGCTCAAATCCAATAGGACAACATGTTTTACCATGGTGCTTCTTTTTCTTACATGTTTTCCTCTTTCTTCTCTCCTCCTTATGCTTGCCGCATTAGGCTCTCTCTTGCCATGTATAAATAGTTTAATCATTTACTTTGTATAATTGCTCATTTCAATCTAATTCTACATCTTACTTAATTTCTCTCTTTTGTCCCACATATATATACATATATATTCTTTGTCTCTCTATTATATATATATATATATATATATATATATATATATATATACTAGTATTTCACCCGTGCGATGCACAGACTAAAAATTAGAAATATTGTAAGATGTATATTCTTAGTCTTATTATAATTGAAGTATAAATATTTTTTGAAAACCGAATGCATTGTAAGATGTAAAATTAGTATTACATAAATACAGAATACTATTAAAAATAGGTTATGATATTGAAAATTCAAAAGTATTACAAATTATTGAAAATTTATTTGTAAATTACATTTTGTGTAGTGTTCAAATAAACGCTAGAGTCACCACATGTTAAAAATTTTGAGACCATTTGGATACTCATTGCTTGTCGGAGTGTTCAATTGTACACCTTGAATTGGCATGTCATCATTTTGAGAATTGATGCGATTACCAATATCCATATGCTCATGCAAATAAATTGATTGTCCTTGGATATTTTCATTTTCTGAGCCCAAAAATGCATAATGTGTATGAAGTAAAATATTGGGACCGTTTCTAAAACTATTCATAATTATGGATATAAAGTTCAAAAATAATATAACGTATGCAATATAACTTGCTTATATTATTTTTTTTCAATGTAAAAAAGATGTATAACAATATTTTTTTTCATACAAATAATGCAGAAATCAATCAAATGGTTGGTTAAAGTAATACTGTAATAGTTGGTTTATTATATTATTTCATTTTTTATTTTTAAATTCTCAAAAATGACTTGAAATTAAATAAATTAATGTAGATCATAAATGATTTAATTTGTTTAGAGTATAAAAAGTAAAGAAATCATTAACCCAATTGTTATAACAAACAGGAAGAATACTTAAACAAACAAAAAAAAACATAAAACTATATACGTGCTAATACTATACAATTAATACCCAGTACCACTATTATCTTTCTAATGCAGTTAAATAAAATATATTCAACAGATTAAACTTTAAATATAACATATTTTGTATCAAAATCTATTTTTTAAATGAGTAACATCAATATTTTGTGTGTGTGTGTGTGTGTGTGTATATATATATATATATATATATATATATATATATATATATATATATATATATATATAATCCAAATTAAATACACTTACCCATTACATCATACTTTCTGCCCAACTGTAATATGAAACCAAGTCGAAACCCTGAAAGTATTCTCTTTACATGTATTTATAATCATTTCAGTCTGTATATTTAGTTCAAATCATATTTGAAGAGAATACATTAATTGGTTGTTATTGGAGACTGAACAGTTAGGTAGTATAATTAAATGATGCAGCCTAGGGATTCTTCCATCAGGCCATCACTATTAATCACGGCTATTAACATACATTGTAATACAAATAACAATACACATTGAATAACGAAGAGTTTTTTTTTTTTTGAAAATAATAATGAAGAGTTTCAAAAATTAATTAATATAAATTGTATTAGGACATAATATAAAACTAATATAATATAAGTCTAATTATAGAAATACAACTGAAAATATTCGAAATTAAAATAAATTAGCTAGATGAATAATATTATCAAAACGATAAAGAAAGTACAAATTATTATTTTTCAAAAAATACAAATTATTAAAGATTTCTTAATATACAACATTTTTAGTCGTAATTACAAAATTCTCATTATCATCACATATCAAGACTTTTAACCCATTTGACTGTCATTGCATTCTCCCTCTGCAGACCGCGACGGGGCGACACATCTTCTTCTTTACGATTCTTTCTGATCCCTCCCTTTTTTCTTCCGATTTGTTGCGATTCCTTTTAATATTCTCCGTTCATCTTCCATTCTATTGAATTCTCCGGTGTTAGATTAGATGCTATGACTAAACATAAATAAACAACTCCAAAAAATTCGGACATACAAAAAGCTAAGTCAATTTCTCCATTTCTTATGTTTTTATATTTAATCTGCAATTTAGATCATCATTTTACAGAATCTGTGTTTACTCACTTTGTTTTGGTCATAGTTCTACCTCAATTAGACATTTTTTTATATCTTTAACAAAATCAAGTACTCGTGAAATCAATTACCATAATCAGAATCACTTTTGAAATATGTACTGTTTTATTTTACAGATTACTTTACAAACGCGACCAAATCTATAATACAATTTAAAAAATATTCGATGAGATAAAATTCTTCAAGTTAACTTTTTTGTTTTCAACGAAAATAAAAAATACATAAATTTTCTAATTACTTTATATCAGTTTCATATTATTTGTTTTATTTTACAAATTACATTACAAACTCCACCAAATCTGTAATAGAATTAAAAAAATATCCAGTGAGATAAAATTCTTCGAGTTAACTTTTTTGTTTTCAACGAAGATAAAAAATACATTATTTTTCTAATTACTTTATATCAGTTTCATAATTATTTGTTTAAATTTTTTCATCTCTGCGCAAGTATTGTGCATGCACAGTCTTTTAATTTAACAACTGATTTTAATTTTTAAAAACAAAAATTAAGTAATTGATCTAATAACTATTTCTCTCAAAACTGTGTATTAGAATGAACAATCAAATTGTAATAAATCATAATTATTTAAGTTTTTTCGTTTTCAATAAAATTGTAAGTATAGAAAGTAGATTAATCTCATTTTTTAAAACCAATAACCTAATTTTTTTTTATTTCAGTAAACAATAAACTTTTTTTTTATTAAAACGTAAACAATAAACTGATTTATAAAATAAAATATTTGTTTAATATATAATTTTTTTATGTAAATGCGTTTCTTTCCAACCTATTGAATTACCTGCTTCCTTTACATTAAAAGAATTACTTCAAACTGTTTTGATCCTACTTGAGTTCAATTCCAAAATCACTCCACTCCATTCACTGTATCTATCCTTCGAAAAATGTATGTACCCTAATAGAATAAAATAAAATAAAAACATTTTATAGAAAATTTTCACAAATAATACAGCTTACAATTAAAAAGATACTCCGTAATAAATAAGGTATGTTTACCTCATCATGAATAGGCAGTCATTGCTATAGTTAGATGTCCTCCGTCAGATGTCCTCACATTTTCTCACTAAACTAATTATTATAGGTTTTCTATTGTGTAGATGCGAGTTTGGCTTGCAAGTATGTATCAAGAATGCATTTTGGAAAGGTTTCTGCTCTGCAAGGAGTATTAATGTGTTATGCATGCAAATCTTCTCATCCGAGTGGTCATTATATAGGCTGCAATATGGAGGAGTTCACCCTTTAAAAAAAAAAATACAATATGAAGATTTTACCTTGCTTGACAATATGCACCTCGGTCCTCTTCCACCACATTTGTGAAGGGTCATCATGGAGTCAATGAGGCAGCAAATCAAAAAACTGAACCACATTTGTAAAATAAAGGTAAAACTGGTTCTCATCTATGGTGCTCGGCTTCCATGATTGCACACTTTTAGGTTGACAAAGGAGATAGAGGCAGACACCCATACAAATAATAATAAAACCTAAAACTAAAAACCAGCAACCCATTTTCAAAAAAAAAAAAAAAAACAAAAACAAAAAAAAAAAACAAAAACAACAACCCATCACAGAAAATATGAAATTATAAACTACATAAAACCAAGTTTTAGGATAAATATCAGATAAATGGTCGTAGGGCTTCAAAACAGATGGAATAGTATTGTGATTTTCTATGGAACTACACATCAAAGGAAAAATTGTTATAGCAAACATTGTTAATATACATATAATATACATATAAACATGAATCTTAAAAAAATAGTGAAATAAAAATAGACTACCTTTCTTGAAGATGACTTTCCAGATTACCTAAAAAAAAAAAAAAAAAAAAAAAAAACTCATCTAAATTATCTTCCTTAATGATGAGTCTATTGTAGATTCAAGATGATCATACCTGAACAAACCAATGCAGTTAGAGAAGAACTTCTATCATATTTATCCATGGCCATACCCTGCAGCCAAATCCCCAACTTAGAACCTATTTGTTTTCATCTTGGTAATGTTGAAAATGTATCTCCCTTGCTCTCATTTGTTATGCTTCAATTTAAAAAAAAAAAAAAAAAAAAAAAAAAAAAAAAAAAAAAAACCACTTCCTTTAAACCTTTATGTATTTCCAATCTGCACAATCATTGAGTGTTCATCTTTGCCGTCTTGGACCACCACCCCTTGCCATGCACCGAAACAGCCTTTCTATCACCGTATCTTCTCACACCACTGCCAAAGGAGACTCTCACCCTCTCACCTCTCTCACTCTCAGTCTCTCACCCTCTTGCCTCTGACTCTCACCATACTCTAATCTTGACTGCCAGAAGTGAGACGCCTAGAACAAAGCGGCCGGCGACCACCAACGTCTCCACCTGCTCCCTCGTTCTAGCATATAGCTCGTCTCTGTTATCTTTCTCTCCGCGTCGTCCTTCTAACGCTCGCCGCCGTCTCAGATTCTTTGGCTCCCTTCCGTGAGTTTGGCCACCGCCTTGCACCATTCATTCATATATATAAAGCTCTTCAAAATCTGAACACCCAAATGCCGCTATATATATTACTATCTAAACAATTGAAAAGACTCATTGAAAACTGAAAAGACTCCTTGAAAATAATATCTGGTCATTATTTTTTCTTTGGAAATATAAACAACTTATTAATAAATAAACTGCTTTCTAGAATATTCTTTCCTTAGTAGAGGATATCTGACAAATCTCTATCTCTATTTATTTTTATTTATAAAAAAATGTGTTCACACTAAGCGGGAAAATACTGCAATTTGATTGGTCATGGCTATATGGCTTTAATATATAGAAGGATATTCGTTTATTAGTTTGTCATTTTACTTTTCCCTATTATTATTTAACTTCTTATAATTCTCAATTTTCGATTGTTCACTTCCACATTATTCCGCTATATTCCTAACAAGTGGTATCAGAGCAGTTTATTTGAGAATTATTTTCAAAGATGTCAACTGTTACCAAGTTCGATATCGAGAAGTTCGACGGGAAAATTAGCTTTTCTATCTGGAAGGTTCAGATGGAAGCCGTTCTAACCCAGAACGGTTTGAAGAAAGCGCTAGCTGGGAAGAAGAAGAAACCGGTTACAATGACAGATGTAGATTGGGAAGATCTGGATGACAAGGCACGTTCAACCATTCTTTTGTGTCTGTCTAAAGAGGTTCTACGTGAGGTATTAAGTGACACGACTGCGTCAGATTTATGGTCCAAGCTGGATACGCTTTACATGGCCAAAACTCTGGCGAACACGCTACGCCTGAAGGAGCGTCTGTACACAATCCGTATGACGGAAGGTACTTCTATTAAATCTCACTTAGATGAATTCAATTCTATTTTATTGGACTTGGAAAATATTGATGTCATAATTGAAGATGAGGATCGTGCTGTTTTATTGCTTGTCTCTCTCCCTAATTCATACAAGCATTTCAAAGAAATTATGCTGTATGGTAATAGAAGTGATACCCTTACTTTCGACAATGTTAAGTTGAACCTATTGTCCAAAGAAAAGTTTGACTTTGAAATTAAGTCTGAGGACAAAGGTGAAGGCTTGACTGTAAGGGGTCGTTCACTTGAATCAGGGAGTAGCAATAAAAATTCTAGATCCAAGTCCAAAGGACATATGTCCAAATCCTGTAAGAACTGCAGGAAGCATGGTCATGATGTGACTGAATGCTTCAAGTTGAAAAACAAGCAAGAGAGAGAAAAGAAGTCCGCTGAAGCTAGTGTTTTTGAAAGTGATTCAGAAGGCGATGTTTTGTTATCTGTTAGCTCCGGTTGCAAACGGAGCGAAACCGAGTGGATTCTGGACTCTGGTTATACATTCCACATGTGTCCTCACAAAGACTGGTTCGTCTCTCTGGAACTGGTTGATGGTGGAGTTGTCTTGATGGGTAATGATACCCAATGCAAGGTTAGTGGAATTGGAAGTGTGCAGATTAAAACTCATGATAATGTTATCAGGACTCTTGCTAATGTTCGGTATATTCCTGATTTGAAACGCAATCTGATATCGTTGGGCACCTTGGAATCTCTGGGGTACAAGTACATAGCTGAAGGTGGAGTTTTGAAGGTCATAAAAGGCTCTGTTGTTCTCATGAAAACTTCTCGTTCTGGAAGCGTGTACGTCTTGCATGGCAGTACTGTGACGGGTTCAGTAACGGTATCCTCATCGATGTCTGATGCGGATCTCACTCAATTATGGCATATGCGTCTGGGGCATATGAGTGAGAAAGACATGAATCTCCTGAGCAAAAAAGGCCTCCTTGGTGGTTCAGGTACGGGTAAATTACAATTTTGTGAGCATTGTATTTTTGGGAAAAAAAAGAGGGTTAGTTTCTCTACTGCTACACACCGTACCAAAGATGTATTGGAATATATACATTCCGATTTATGGGGACCGACTAAATTCCAGTCTATGGGAGGCTATAGATATTTTATGTCTATTATTGATGACTTTTCTCGTAAAGTCTGGGTTTATTTCCTGAAACATAAAAATCAAGCATTTTCTATTTTCAAGAAATGGAAAATACTTATTGAGACTCAAACAGGTAAAAAAGTCAAGAAGCTCAGGACAGACAATGGCTTGGAGTTCTGTGAGTCAGATTTCAATGACTTTTGTGCGACAAATGGAATTGCCAGGCACAAGACCTTGCCTGGTAAACCCCAACAGAATGGTGTTGCCGAACGTTTGAACAGGACTCTATTGGAAAGAGCTCGTTGTATGCTCTCTAATGCTGGGTTATGGAAACGGCGTGAATTTTGGGCCGAGGCCGTTTCTACTGCTTGCTATTTGGTAAATAGATCTCCACATTCATCCCTTGATTTCAAAATTCCAGAGGAAGTTTGGTCAGGTAATCCTGTTGATTACTCTATCTTAAGAGTTTTTGGATGTCCTGCTTATGCTCATTCCAGTACGGGTAAATTAAACCCGAGAGCGGTCAAATGCATTTTCCTTGGTTATGCCTCTGAGTCAAAAGGATATCGTCTATGGTCTCCTGATTCTCAGAAAATCATTCTGAGTCGAGATATCACTTTTGACGAAAATGCACTACTTTCTTCTGGAAAAGATTACAGTACAGGTGAGACGCAGAGTACTGGTGATAAGGTGGAGTTTGAGTTCAGGCCTAATGATAGTATTACTACCACTAATGGCAATACTAAAGATGATGCATCTATAAGTACCGCACCTCTCGTCGAGCCACAACGAGAGTACTCTATTGCCCAAGATCGGCATAGGAGGACAATTAAAAAACCTGCTAGGTACGCTAGTGACGATGAAACCCACTTGGTTGCTTATGCGCTTTCAGTTGCACAGGAGGTTGATGGTGATCCATCCTGCTATTCTGAGGCTATTTCCTGTGCCAACTCGTCCAAGTGGTTGGTTGCTATGCAAGAAGAGATGGAAAGTCTCGATAAGAATGAGACTTGGGAGGTGGTAGAGTTGCCGAAAGGTAAACGCCCATTGAGTTGTAAGTGGATTTACAAAAAGAAAGAAGGCATTCCTGGGGTTGAGAAAACACGTTGGAAGGCACGGTTAGTTGTTCGAGGTTTTGATCAACGTGAAGGTATTGACTTTAACGAGATTTTTTCTCCAGTTGTTCGTCATACTTCTATACGTGTTCTATTTGCTTTTGTTGCTCTTTTTGATTTGGAGTTGGAGCAACTTGATGTAAAGACTGCTTTCCTACATGGAGAGCTTGATGAAGAACTTTACATGTATCAACCTGAGGGATTTGAAGTTCCTGGGAAGGAACGTTGTGTCTGCCGTCTACAAAAATCTCTTTATGGGCTAAAGCAAGCTCCAAGGCAATGGTATAAGCGGTTTGATGCGTGTATGTTGGGGCAGGGATTCTTAAGAAGCCAGTATGATAGCTGTGTCTATTTTAAAGAATTTTCTAATGGGTCTTTTGTCTATTTGCTCCTTTATGTTGATGATATGCTCATTGCTTCCCCTGATATGTCTCTGGTTGATGACTTGAAGTCTCAACTAAGCAATGAGTTTGAGATGAAAGACCTTGGTGCAGCAAAGAAGATTCTTGGCATGGAGATACACAGGGATCGTCAAGCGGGTAAACTTTATCTATCCCAGAAAAAGTATGTTGAGAAGGTGCTTGATCGATTCAATATGTCCAATTGTAAACCTGTGTCTACTCCACTTGGTGCACATTTTAAGGTATCCTCTGGTTCATGCCCTAAGTCTGATGTTGATGTGGCTTATATGTCAAAAGTTCCTTACTCTAGTGCTGTTGGAAGTCTTATGTATGCTATGGTATGCACTAGACCTGATTTGGCTCATGCGGTAAGTGTTGTGAGTCGTTACATGCATAACCCTGGTAAGGAACATTGGAACGCTGTTAAATGGATTCTGCGGTACCTAAAGGGTACTTCGTCGTTGGGCTTGGTTTTTGATCGAAATTCTTCTACATCTACTGATATTGTGGGCTTTGTAGATTCTGATTATTGTGGTGATCTTGATAGACGTCGGTCTCTTTCCAGTTATATTTTCACTCTTTGTAATTGTGCTATCAGTTGTAAAGCTACGCTTCAGTCTATTGCTGTGTTATCTACAACTGAGGCGGAATATATTGCAGCAACAGAAGGTGTCAAAGAAGCTACTTGGCTACGGGGTTTGGTTATGGAACTTGGTGTTTCACAAGGTCACACTATTGTGTTCTCTGATAGTCAAAGTGCTATCCATCTCACCAAGAATGATACCTATCATGCCAAAACCAAACACATTGATGTCAGATATCATTTTATTCGAGATGTTGTAGTTGCGGGAGATATAGTCGTTCAGAAGATTCATACATTGGAGAATCCAGTAGATATGCTCACCAAGCCTCTACCTATCACTAAGTTCAAGCAGTGCTTGAGTTTAGTTGGCTGTTTCGAATGTTAATTTTCACAGTGAATTTGATCCAAGGTGGAGATTGTTAGGACACAAATTATTTGTGGCTCAAATCCAATAGGACAACGTGTTTTACCACCATTCACGTTGCTTCTTTTTCTTACATGTTTTCCTCTTTCTTCTCTCCTCCTTATGCTTGCCGCATTAGGCTCTCTCTTGCCATGTATAAATAGTTTAATCATTTACTTTGTATAATTGCTCATTTCAATCTAATTCTACATCTTACTTAATTTCTCTCTTTTGTCCCTACACATATATATACATATATATTCTTTGTCTCTCTATTATATATATATATATATATATATATATATATATATATATATATATATATATATATATATATATTCGTTTATTAGTTTGTCATTTTACTTTTCCCTATTATTATTTAACTTCTTATAATTCTCAATTTTCGATTGTTCGCTTCCGCATTATTCCGCTATATTCCTAACAAGTGCCCCTATAAATAAGAACACAATCAGACTTTGCCTCTTGATTCCCAACCTCGTCTTCCTCCTCAAAAGTTCTACCAGACATCAAAGAAAAATCACAGTAAGTTTCATAGCTCATCTTAGCATTTCATCTCTTCTAGTTTTCCTTCCTAGCTTCCATCTCTGAGAACTTAGTCTTAAGGTTGTTGTATGATTTGTTTGAGATGTTTAGGAGGTGAACGTGGGTGTAGATAGCTTGGGAAGAAGGTGGAATCCCAACAAATAGGAGGAATCTACAAAGGTATAACCCCATGGACACCCTCTTTGATATTTGGCTCTGTGAAGCCTATTATTTTGAGTAGAAATGAGTAGAAATGGTGTATTTTTGTTGTGTTTGAGCTAAGAAGTGATCTAGTATTTGTCTTTGAAGTGTTGATAATGTTTTGGATGTGTTGGACTTGTTTGGGATTGATTTTGCAGATGAAATAACCTATCTCGTGCACACACAGTGTGCACCAGCCTATTGTAACGGCCCTAGCCGCGGCCCATCAGGAGGGCTGCCAGCTAGAGCCGGGCCAACCAAGCCTAGGGCACGGCCCTAGGAGAGGGCCGTTGCCTAGGCCCGGCCATGTTGCGGCCTTAGGGGGGCGGCTCATGAGGAGCCCCGCCCCAGGTCCCTGAGTATGTACTGAGTGTGTTTTGTGCAGTGGCCGGGCCCTTATGGCTCAGCTACGTGTTGTTTCGGGCCAGGTGTCATAGGCCCTTGTGGCTCGGTATCTCGGGGCCGTCTTGACGCACGTCTTGGCTTTGATTTCGTTGAATTTGGATTAAAAATGAGCATGTTATGTTGGATTTAGTGTTGATTTTGCTACACAGTATGTGTTTTGAAGTTCACTGTGAAAGAGAAATGCTTTGCCTTTTTGCCTGATGTTATATTACATTAATGAGATGCATGAGCGATATATATATATATATATATATATATATATATATATATATATATATATATATATATATATATATATATATATATATATATATATATATATATATATATATATATATATATATATATATATATATATATATATATCAATGAAGTTTTGGAGGACTCGTTTGGACTATGTCCTCTTGGATGATTGTTATGGACATTGCGGTCGCAGTACATGTAATGCGGTGTATTTCCACGTTACGAGGTTGGAACCTGCCCGCCAGGCTTGAAATCCTGGTCAGGGGGTGTGCACGCTAAAAGTTCGATACTTGATTCCACAGAGTTTGAGCATAGAACCAAGAGAGTGGTTCGGTGGACGAGATGGGTATTAGGCCGGCTAGACGCCGTGCCCGGATAGGTTCGTTCACGATACGGTGAAGTTCCTACCTCGTCTATTTGCAAAGAAAGCGAGTCATTGCAACTCTAAGAAAGAAAGAAAGCAAGCGAGTCTTTGTGGCTCTAAGAAACCTCCACAGAAAAGTATTTTATTTTACAAGCGAGTGTATGAGTATACTTATAGATAGCACATGTCTGCATAAAGAGAATGTTGCATGAGATTGCATTTGAGTATAATACTTGCACGAGTTGCACATGAGTATAGTATTGCATGAGATTGCATAATGAGAATTATTAACCGAGTTTGTTTATGAGTATGATTGCCTAGTGCATTTTGAAGTCTTTTATGTCTAGTTCTGCCTAATGAGAATTTGATAGCATGAGTTAGTTATGATGAGATTTGTTATGAGAAATATGTGTTGGTGTACTTATGTTGATGAGTTATTTGTAGTTAAAGCATACCTGTGGATATTATAGGTTGTAAGCATATAGAAAGTTTGTGATGTATCCATAGTTGCCTATGTGATGAGATTGTTGATTATGAATGTGATCAAATGTTTTTTTTTTCCAAAAGTATACTCTATAGTACTTTACAGGGTTGAGTGTGGTTATACTTAGCTTCGTGCTAACGGGCGTTTTCCTATTTGTCTATGTGTTGTCTGTAAAACCCCTTTCAGGCGGGACCAGCGTTGAGAAGTGAACGAGTTAGACTAGTCTAGTAGTTATAGAAGTCTAAACTCTTTATGTTTTGATTATGACTTTATTTACAGGATTTTAGATTTATGTTGTGGATGACGTTTGATAATGTAGACTTCGGGGTTTCTTTTTCCCCCTTATGACTCTCAGTTAATGTAAGTGTAAAAATTATTTACACATTAAACTAATTGGCTATTTTATTTAGTAATAGCTTTATTAGTTTTTAATTAAGAAATTAATTAGACTTGTTAGAATTTAGTCTATTTCGGACCATGTGATATCTAAATGTGTGGATGGTATGCATTGGTGAAAGAAGAGAAAGACAGCAGCGCATGAAGCTTTCAAAGAGACAAAGTGGTGTGGTTGTGATTTAATTCGAACAAAATAAGAGGCTATGATTAAGGATCACAAATGAGGCTTAACATCTACTATTTAAGGAAGTAGTTCGAAAGATGAAGATTGCGAATTTTGGAGATTAATATACTGAGCACACATCTGATTTACAAAGCTTCCTATTGTAATGAGTTTTATTATCTAATTCTTAAGAATATTTAATCTGTACTACATGATCAGTACGTGGTACTGCTGAAGCATCATGTGAAGATTGTTCGGGTATTCGTGTGTCAGTCCTATAGAGGTGTTAGAAAGAGTGGTAGTGGTAAAGGCTGGAGGTCATCTATATTTACTTCTTGTAATACTCCTTTTGGTGAACATCTATAGTGGATTGGGCAGACATGGGTTGCCCCGCAGACGTAGGAGAAGGAGCTCCGAACTGCGTAACAATTTCTTTGTGTTTTTACGTTCCTTTATGATTTCTGCTTTTATTATTTACGCTTGCTTAAACAAGTTTAATTAATGAACATAACTGGTGCATAACTTAAATAACAAGTAAAAATACATTGCTTTTTATTTTCAAGTCTCACGGTGCAATTTCAGTTAATTTTATGGATGTTAGTTATTAAATCTTTGTTTCTAGTTCTACCCCCAGCCTGTGCAATCACCACGGAGTGGTGATTGTGGCGGCGACATTCCCACTAGTTATCTTATTTAGTTGTTTATCCGCTGCTTAGTTTATGTTAATTGTGGTTTTGAATTATAATTAAGATTTAGAAAAAGTGGGGTGTTACAGCTTGTTTTAAACCATATAACGATTTAACAAACTTATAGACTTTCTTCTCTTGGCCCGGAACCACAAAACCCTCAGGTTGTTCCATATAGATTTCTTCATCTAACTCGTCATTCAAGAAGGCTATTTTTACATCTATTTGATGAACTTCCTAATTCCATAGTGCGACTATGACAAGCATCATGCTTATGAAATTTATTCTCATCACGTATTGAAGTAATAAAGGCCTTCATATTGTAATTCAGTCAGACCGATCACATTATGTGTTTGCACACTACTAAGTTGACTTGGGTTTATATATATATATATATATATATATATATATATATATATATATATATATATATATATATATATATAGAGAGAGAGAGAGAGAGAGAGAGAGAGAGAGGCGAGTTCAGGTGCGGCAATGTCTTACGGTGCGGCAACACCAATAGTTCAACAAATATGCACCATCAACGTTAAGAAAATACACCACACAAAACAGAGTAAACAGAGCCCCGCATCACCAAACCACACCATTAGGTGTGAGTAAAAACACCATACACTGTTCGAAAATACACCATTGGGGGTGGTGAGTTATATAGTGTATTTTTTTGAGTCTGTTGTGTATTTTGTGATGTTTTTATTGCATTTCATTGTGGTGTGTTTTTATTACACTGTTGGTGCATATCGTTAACATTGTTGGTGTATTCTGGAATTTCGCCGCACCGCCGCATGGGAAGACCCCGCCGCATTTGAACTTTATTCTATATATATATATATATATATATATATATATATATATATATATATATATATATATATATATATATATTGTGCGTATGAAGGACCGGAAGGTCCATAAGATTAGTAAGGGTGTGTTTGGTTCACACACGAAAATTGGAACCAGAATGAGTATCAAATACTTGGTAATGGTAATGGGTTTTAGTGAAAGTATTTTGCATGTTTGGTAGTATGGTGGAATGAGATGATTATCAATAATGTTGTTTGATTATGTATGATCCTATAATGGGAATAAAGATTTTAAAAATACAAGAACACAAAATCAAGACAATTGACTCTAATATAAAGACATCCAAAACACCAATCTGAACAAAAAAATAAAAACAAAAATTTAAAAGCACTAATTAAAGGGGATGAGAATGAATAAGGGAATAAATGGGGATGATACTCTTATTTTATTTGGGTATGAGTTTTTGAATTAAGGGGGTATTTGAAACTCATAGTAGTATTCTAAAAAATTATCAACAAAATAATACCAATCACTTTGATACCCATTCCTTAGAGCTATACCTGTCAACCAAACACACCCTAAATTCTTCTTGTAGCAATGTTCTTGACATCACGCTCAAGGATGTTTCTCATACCGTCAGGTGGGTGAATCAAAACCGATGTTCCCCAATCGTTGACTCGGGTTAATGGGATCATTTGAATCTACACAATTTTGTCCCAACCTTATCAAATCTATACATTATTGGCTATGTCTCCGGTTAATGAGATGGTTGAAAAGAGGCTCCACGGGTTATCCGGTTTTCTTGGTAAGGCCGACTTCTTAGTCTGACAAGTCGGGAAACACATCCAAGGTCGGAAACTAGTGCATATGCTATGCATATCCCTATCAATGCCATTGGGTTAGTACCTCTTTTTGGTGCATTTTGTTATTTAGAATATATAAGGCCTCCATAAAGAAAATTTTTCTTCTAAAAAAATCAATATATTGTGATTTTTTGATCAACAGATGCTATACTTTTGTACACAGTGCACAAAAAGTCCCTCCATTATCGCTGATTAGACTAGATCATTGGTCTCTTGTGACAAATTTCACCTCTGTGACCGGTTGAGATGCTCATGCGGGCAAAAAAAATCAATATATTGAAATATAACTCAATGCTTAATTATTAAAACATAGAGATTATATTATTAGGGAGTAACATATTTCAATTCACGATATTATTGCCGGTCGGTTCTAACATGGCATCTGCGTGCATCCAATTTACGTACAACAGTAGGACTAAAACCCCCAAAATACCTGCTTATAAGGAGCCTCCAAGTGAACCCCAAAACATAGACTAAAAACCATCATACCAAATGGCACTCTCAAAATGCCTTAACCTTCCATGGTTGCTGCTAGCTTGCATGGCCGCCGGCGTGCTTTTCACGGCACTCTCCGCCGAGCCCTCTGCCTACGATAACGCATGCTTCCTCCAGTTCGGCACGAACATCGAGCCGTGCTACGACTACCTGCAAAAGGGAGGGGAGACGGTCCCGAAGGTATGCTGCGACGCCGTGAAGTCGAACTTGAAGGTGTTCGGCAAGAGAACCACGGTCTGCGATTGCATCCAAGATCTAGTTGAGGGCGCCACCGAGGAGCAAACTGACCGCTTCTTTGCGCTGCCGGGGATGTGTGTAGACGACTCTCGTTTGAAGTTCACCCGCCACACCAATTGCTCCCTGGTCGAGTGATGAGATTTGGGAGCACAAAATGCATGGCACCAGCTAAGGGAGATCCATATATTTATATGATGATCGAGACAATAAGATATACTAATTAAAGATATATCCAATTATTATTAGTTATACCATTATACAATAATCTATATTTTAGCATACACGTTGATTAAAAGACATGAGAAATTGGAGTAGTTATTGAAAAATAATACATTACTATTATTTATTGTGAAATTTATTAAATCAAATGAAATAATTAATGAATGATGATACGGTACTCAAGTCAAGACCCTAACTCCACCACAAAAGCTAGCTCATGAGTGGATGTTTAGCCCCAACTTAAGTACCACTCCACAATCTCTTGTGGAGCCGATGTGGGATCGTATCATTACCCACCCCTTGAGAAGCCGACGTCCGCGGCGGCTCACACTCCGGACTCTTCTCGGCACCAGGTAGCCCTTTTCCCCCTTGGATGGCTTCACTCCGGACCTTATCAAGCACCAGGTAGCCCTTTTCTAGGTCGCCCCCTCCGCTAGGCCGGCACCGGATGAGTGGACGGCTTCACTCTGGATAGCTTTCACTCCGGACTCTTCTTGGTTCCCTTTGAACCTTATCAAGCACCGGGTAGCCCTCTTCCAGGTAGCCCTTTCCCACCACACTCCGGCCTCTCAACGAGAGCACCAAATGATACGGTACTCAAGCCAAGACCCTAACTCCACCACAAAAGCTAGCTCATGAGTGGAGGTTTAGCCCCAACTTAAGTACCACTCCACAATCTCTTGTGGAGCCGATGTGGGATCGTATCAAATGACAACTGTCAAAAACTCAAAATAGAAGATAATTTACAAAGGAACAACTCGGTCGGGCATTTGGTTTAGTAATCACAGTGTAACGTTCCAAATTTGATTTCCCAAGGGAACTATCTAATTGTCTTTTTTAGTTGTAGTAATCAGTTATGGACAACCTAAACTAGTTAATTTACCTCCTTTAGTGCTTTACCACCGACTAAGGTCACAGGCTCACACTCCTCATACTATGGATTTCACTCTAAGCACACTTTCAGGTAGACAATAAACTTTTCTGCAAGTATGACAAGATAACTTACAGTGTGTACATACATACATACATACATATATATATATATATATATATATATATATATATATATATATATATATATATATATATAGTAAGATTCAAGTGCGGCGATGTCATTAGGTGCGCCGTCACCAATAGTTCAACAAATATACACCATCAACGTTAAGAAAATGCACCACAAAAACACACATAAATTAGGTACGCAACACCGAAAACACACCATTAGGTGTGAGTAAAAACACCATACAGTGTTCAGAAATACAGCATTGGGGGTGGTGAGTTATATGATGTATTTTTTTTGGGTCTGTTGTGTTTTTTTTGGTGTTTTTTACATTTAATTGTGGTGTGTTTCCCTTACACTGTTGGTGCATGGTTTTAACACTGTTGGTGTATTCTGAAATTCCGCCGCACCAGAAGACATCGCCGCATTTGAACTTTTTCATATATATATATATATATATATATATATATATATATATATATATATATATATCTTGCTTTGAATTTTTTTTCTTCTTGCGTTTTTTTATTCAACTATGGACTCAAGTTCATTTTTACGTTTTTTAATTATTTATTGCTTGAGTATAATATTGTCTATATTTGTGATTGACATATGTGTAATTTTTGCGATTAATGTACTGGTGTGCACTGCAACTTCTATAGATGTGTATTTGCACGGTCAGTCCTCGATGCTTGATTTTCGTTCTATGCGCATTAGCTTCATGTCTTGATTAAGAGACATGAGAGATTGGACTTTTTGCAAATTAATAATAATAATAATAATAATAATAATAATAATATTATTATTATTATTATTATTATTATTATTATTATTTGTTGTGAAATTTATTAATTCAAAATGAAATAATTGAAGAATAACAATTGTCAAAATAAAAGATAATTTATAAATTAAAGGGACAACCCAGCTAAGTTGGTCAGACATTTGGATTAGTAATTACAACCTTTTTAAGTTTGACTTCTTATTTAATAGAGTCCGTAGTACTAAAAAAAATGTAAATTGTCTATTCGCTTTCTTAATTGCGTTAATTCTCAAAATGGTCCTCCAACTATGGACAACCTAATCAAATTTTCCTCTAATCCTCTATTGGTTAAGATCACAACACGAATTGCATACTCAGCGCATATTCTGATAGCGGCTGTAAGCTTTCCTATAAGCTTTCACGTAAATATGACAAGATAACATACAAAATATAATATTAGATGTACACAATTTGTTGGGGTAACATAATTTGATTTGATTAGACAATGAGTTCTATATATATATATATATATATATATATATATATATATATATAAATCAGGTTCAAAAGAGAACATCTATTAACATGTGAATCTATGTACCGTTACACCGTTGATCTTGTGGTTTATAATGATTTTGATCTGGTAATTAAATATATATCACTGCACTATTGCATCACATCACGACTGCACAATTGTACCGGATGCACCATTGCATCACTCCTTAGATCTTGACCATCCAATCTCACATTTCACCGGTGCATAGAAGTTCACAAGGTTCACACCCAAGAAGTAGTTCTCACCTAAACCGAACCCATATATATATATATATATATATATATATATATATATATATATCAGGTTCAGATGAGAACCACCTCATACGTTAGAACCTGTAAATTAATTTAAACCATTGAGATTATGGACTAGACGACGGAGATCTACCCATGCATTGGCCAAAATTAATGAAGAAATTCACACTTTGAAGGCAAAGAATAAATCAGGAAACGCAATTTGGTCACTCAACCAACTCCCAAACGGGATTAATACACCCGTTGAAGTGTAAGTAACATGTGTTAAAAGTGCAAGTGTGCAAGTAACATATTAAGATACCAATATTTTTGTTTTTTTTTTTTTGAAAAATAGGATATAAATATATAATTATATATACATGCCTACTTTATGAAGATCACTTCATAACATTTTGGGGAGATAAAAGCCTAAACTTAATAGAAGATATTACCTAGTTACAAAGATTGTTACAATTTCCAATGACAATTTTGATGAACTAAATATGGATGACGTACGATTTAAACTTGTGAGTCTACAACTCTACATTCCCAATTATCTCAAGAAAGAGTATGTACACCTCTAGTCCATCTGGATTAAAATGTCACCCTGATCACGACAAAAAGGGTTCACAATAAATGGTCCAAAATTAAACATGACCTGCTTTCAAATTCAAAAAAAAAAAAAAGACCTGATGCAAGGATTCATGTAACTAGGCGAAGCGCACATGAAGCCTAAACAAGTAGTATTACTAAAGCATGGGTATGCTCATTTTTACACTTTTGTTTTCAAAGGGGTGATACATCCTTAGAAATCTATAATTATAAATTAATTTTATTTATAAAAATAACTATTTGTAGGTTTTATTATATTAGTAGAGTTCGGGGAGATTATAATGGATTATTATATTGTTATAATCGGTAGAACATTATAATTAGTTGGGACTGAATAGGAATTATTAATATAATAGATTAGAATATTATAAATAACAGAATCCATATATCGTAAAGAACAACAAAAATAATAATACAATACAATATTTCTATATTTCTCCATCCTTCTTTGTCTGTATTCTCCCCTCCTTTGTTTCTATCTCATCCCCTTAGTTTTTTCTTCCATCAATTCTCTTCTTAAAGTAAACATAACACATCTACTCAAAATGGCACCTATTTGATAGGAAATTGTATTAGTTCTCCAACTTCAACTCAAAATCTAAAACTCCCCATCTCCTCGCAGTAGATTGCCTTCATCCTGACCGCACAAGCTTAACTCACTAGTTCGGTACGCAATATTTGAGAAAAGAAATTAAGGTTCAAAACTCCGCAAAAACGATATATATAATGTGGGATTATGTTCAAAATTGACATATTCCTTGTGAGCACCGGCATTTGATCATGTTTGCTGAAACACTGAGTTATCGTGATTTACATCCGTTCTGTCATGCTCTTGTGATTTATATTCTCTCACATGCTATGTCGAGCGAGTGTGGGAATACCCTTATGGGGTGTTTAGTTGGCATGAATTGCAATTCAATTAAATAATCAACTACATTGTTTGGTTTGAGGAAATTGCAATTCATAGGTCCCATATGAATTGCAATTTAATGAGTTCATCCATACAATGAAAAGGGAAAAGGAAAGAAATGACATATTTGTCCTTCAATTCATCCATACACAAGAGTATTTTAATCTTTATATCACTTCTCCCATTTCCATTATTCTTCCCTACCAAACAATGTAATTGTAATTCCTACTTTATTCCCACCTTATTCTTTTCCCATCGAATTATAATTCCTTTTCCCGTTAATTCCTTCCTTCCAGCCAAATGTCGCCCTGTTAAAGTTGGGAATTCAAACATTTGGGAGAAGATTGGTTTCATCCTTCACTTTACCAACTATCCTTCCCAAGCAAACACCTCTATAATCCCAAAGCTCTCTTGGGTCGTAGGACCCAGGCAGCTGGACCATAATCCCGCGTCATGAAAAGGGAAACAACAAAAAGAAAAAGATAAGGCCGGGAAAGGTGGCAAGTCCCAGTATTCCCTTCTATAATGTTGAAATCACACAAATATTTAATGAGAGTGAGCACTTGAAAATATTTCTTTCTATAGCAATTATTTTATCTTTAGGGGCTAAATATTATGTGTAAACATTTTCACCATTTTCCATTAACAAATAATTAACTGACAAAGAAGATCACCTTCGACAGTACGTTATGTTAAGAAATTAACAATTAAAGACACTAACAAAACACCAGGACTATGTGGTCCAATGGTATCCGGGTTGGACTTCCATTTGGAAGATTATAAGTTCGAGCCTCAGTGGAGGCGTTATTGGTTCTTTGTGTTTCAATAGGTTGAGAAAGTATATGAACAGAAATGTAATAGAGCCAGTAACTTACAAAACATTAAAAAGATTATAAAATAAATAAAATGATAAAATTTAAATACAATAATAAATTGATGCTTAAGCTCTTCTTGCACGCAAAAAGATGCGTGTACACTTGACTACATACTAATCAAATTAAACTCATTATGGAAATGACGACTAAAGGTTTGTCATTGTTTTATTTTAATTAATGATGAATCTCTTGTGACAACTATCATAAATTTTTATCTATGAGATGAATCGGATTAAGTTGACAATATAATACTTTGGAGGTCAAAAAATACGAAATAATACTTTTAAATCAAAATGTAATATTTAGGGTTTAAACAATTATTTACAAGAAAAAATATAATACTAATCATGAATAAATTGATTGATTATTATTTATGAGAGAAAGAGTACTACTTATGAGAAAAAAATGTAATACTTTTGATAAAAGAAAAATACAATACATTTAAGAGTTAATTTTATTTTTAGTCCTAGATTTATAGGTTGCAGTCCACTTTAAATCATTTTATATCAGAACATCCTAATTTGATCATAGTATTATTGTGCTATGATCATTTTTGGTCCTCCGTCAACAAAAATCGTTGAAATGTTGTTAAATACAATGACATTTCAATCTTTTTTATACAAGTAAGTTGACCCGCTATATTTTTTATATTTTTATTTTTTTGAAAATTCCATAATTCAAGACTGAAATGCCCTTACATTTAATGAAATTTAAACTGTTGTGTTGATAGATGACCAAAAAATGGTTACGCCACAATAATAATAATAATAATAATAATAATAATAATAATAATAATAATAATAATAATAATAATAATAATAATAATAATAATAATAATAGGACCAAAATTGGATGTTCTGAAAAAAAAAATTAAAAGAACTAAAAGTGGACTGACAGTTATAAATCTATGACTAGATGGAATTAACTCTATATTTGAAACAAAATAATATTAAGAGTTGAAAAGTTAGTTATGATGAGAAAATTTGTAATATTTATTAGTGAAAGTGTAATATTTATGAAAAAGTCGACATGTCTCACATATTAGAATTCTTGAAACGTTCTCGTAGGAGATTTTGTCGCATTTTAATTTCAATTCAATGCAATCCCTACCCATTAAATTCAAATTTCTCCTCCATTTAAATAATATCCTGATCACACAACACCCTAATTATATAAGAAAGGGATATATTTCTATTTTCATCCATATATAATAAATGCAATGTAAATGTTTTAAATAATAAATGCAAAAGGTTTATAAAGGATGTTCATATTGAGTAATAAAAGTTGTTATATTTATTGAAAGTCGAAATTTTTATTAGATATCAATCAAGAAATTTTAGTGACAGAAAGAGTATGAAAAATATTAAAATATGTCGCATAAAAATACTGATGAACTGTTAACCTAAAATTAACAATTTGTATTTAGCCAAAAAACCTTTTAAATTATGTGATTGCAGTTAACATATTCTGTATTTGCAGTAAACCGTTTATTTGTCGGTAAATAAATTAAAAGTACATAATATAACATGTTAACTACAAACACATAAATTGTTAACTGTATGTACAAAATATGTTATATATAGTAGAGTTCTGGTGCGGCCTTAGTCTCCCATGCGGTCATGCAGATATATTAGAACCATAGGATGAACTGAGATCAAACGACTGAAAATCAATGAATGAAGAAGAGAAATTACGCGGTGGAAATTTCGTAATTTCTTGCACCATGTATATTTCGATGGTGCATTACGTGCTAATGTGTGGTGCATTTTTGAGTGATTCATGGTGCATTGATTTGTATTACACCACTCAACGGGGGTGTCAAATCCGTCGACGGGTTCAATTGACCCGTTATCGGGGTGCTAGTGTGTGGTGCATATTTGAGTGCTCTGTGGTGCATATTTGAGTGCTCTGTGGTGCATTATGTGATCGGATGATACAGATAAGGCCGCACGACCGCATGACAGATGATGACCGCATATGAGCGCATTTATATATATATATATATATATATATATATATATATATATAATGGTAACAATATATTACGTGTTTGCAGTTAACAAATTTTGTACTTGTAGTTAGTCGTTTATGTTTTGTAATTACTATTTTATCTATTTGTTGTTAACATCTCTTCAATTTATTCACATGCCAGGTATATAAATTGGTAACTATAAGTACATAATATATCAACATCTAACAACAGATACATAATATTTCATGAACCATGGTCCACATCCCAAGATCGAACTTGATCCATTGTATAGCAATTGTATGAGACGTAGACAAAAAGTATTATACACCAACTCTTTATTTATATAAGGCCTCTAATGTAGGCCTTAACTTAACTAGTCTCCGCAAGTAATTAAGTACTTGTTCTGATCTAAAATCTTTGCACTGCAAATACAATGGCAGCTCTCTCAAGAAAGTTAAGTGGCTCATCCTCAGTCTTGGTCTTCCTCTTCGTGGTGGTGACCCTTGCACCGCGCGGCGAATCGGCGATCACATGCGACACAGTCTACGGGGACCTGAAACCGTGTCTAAGCTACATATTGTTCGGCGGGAATGTGTCGTCGGAGTGTTGCGGCGGGGTGAAGACGCTGGTTAGCGGCGCGCAGACGACGGCGGATCGGCAGAGCGCGTGCTCGTGCTTGAAGTCCGTGGCTTCGCGTGCCGGTGCAGCGCAGCTTAGCCGGGCGGCTGAAATCCCCGGAAAGTGTGGGGTGGATTTTCCTTACAAGGTTGATCCCAACGTCGACTGCTCCAAGGTCACGTTTGGCATTTGAGTATGCTGTGTGTGTGTGTGTGAATGTGAGGTAAAGAAATGTCACGTATTCTGTAATTTGTAGAAAAGTCATTGCCGTTTATCCTTGCTAGCATTGGTTTTGGAATGTTACCTAATAAAGTGCCTTGTCGCGGGGGTTGGGGGTGCCCATGATATGTTTTTCTTCTTCTTTTAAATGTTTGTTTGTAATATATATGTATGATGCCATGATGATTCAATCATATCATAACTACATATTTTGATGGTCAGAAATATTATGTTTTCACAGTAGCTTTAGTACTGTTTCTGCTTTAATAAACTCATGCATGTAGATTGTTTTGAAGCATGTGTTATATCTCAATTAAAAGTCTCTTCTCAGAGTTGGATTGTACAATTATGTTTATATGTGTACAAATCCGTCAAACCCTTTGCTAATCCTTATACCATGGACCAGGGTTCGTTCACAGAGCACTGTAGACCATGTGCATGTGTATATGTTTTAAGAGTATTTATGAATTTTTGTGTTTGTATTGTGAAATTTTGTGCCTATGAACACAAATTATGTACCTAAATCAAAATTGAAAAATAAGTAAATTTATGTGCTTTTTTATCTTGTATTATGAAATTATGTGCCATTGAGTATGAATTTTGTACCTCGTTACTTCGATTGATGGTCTATAATACAATGTGGACCCTGATCAATGATATAAATTGTCGCCCTTCACAACACGTGGACCACAGTGACATATAATTGACTTTGATATCCAATTGAAGTTTGTGTTTCATCTTAACTAGAGATGATAGTTGTTTTGTAAATTTATGTTTATATATTATATGTGGTCAATAGATTGAAGTTCCCGCTTCGGAGCTCATTACTAGCGCTCCAGTTTCGATATACCACATCTAATATGTATCTTTGCTTTCACTATTACAAAAATCAATTTCAATTACGGCTATCTTACACTTTTCACGTAAGTTTTTAGGTGTAGCATATATTACCGTAGTAATTAAAACAATAAAGAAACAACGTCGGTTTTGAAGCATCTTATGAAGTATTTTAATAAATACTTTTAACTCTGATTTTTTTTTTAAATTAAAATCTTAATCAAGACATTACAACCGTGAATCTGTGCGTATAAAAAGTTTTCGATTGGAATTTAAAATATATATATATATATATCCTTACTATAATATAGCAGAACCTATAGTTTTCCCGCCCAGCAAGAAACGACAGCGTTTAGTTTGTATTGTATTTATAATGATTTAATAATTTACCAATCTGATGCAGTGGAAAATACATAGAGACCGGCGGCAAGTTAATTAATTTTTGATTTTCAGTGAGTAATACATATAGACAAGCGGCTGTTCATTTACCAAAGAAAAAATTATTAATATAAGCATAGTACGGGGTAATATTTAATTTGGACGCTTGGTTTTTATCAACGTAATAAATGGCGTCAAAACGATTCGTTTCCTTTTTTTTTTTTGAAAACAAATGGATTTCAACAGACTGCTAAACAATTCTTCTCCCAAAGACTGCTAAACAATTATAAATACATCACTTTTGTCTTCAATACAAACACTACTAATCGTGAAAACAATCAGAAAGAATGGCTGTCAATATAAAAAATATAGAAAATATATCCATTGTACATTGTTGCACGTGAAATCTCTCCCATGAACACAAAGAGTGCAATACCCTACGCATTGTTAGAGAATATATGAAGTTTCTGAACGAAAAAGTTATTCATGAATTTAGTGTATAAAAGTTGTCTTTCATGATCAAAAGGTATGATTTAAATAAGAATTAAGATTTATTAGAATTAGACTGTAAGCAGTATTGTTATATTAATACTGTTTTTATGATTAAACTTCAACATTTTTCAGGGAACATTCCTTCATGCTTTTATTTTAAAGAACATGTTGAAAGGTTCCTTAATTGGTTTAAAGAAGGGAGAGTATATGGGATTAAAAATTCCTTTTTTTCTAAACATTTGATATGAATGAAAAGTCGGTGGTTTTTGATACAGTGTTCTAAATTTGTGATGAAAGGCAGTGAGATTCATTTGGAATGTTTTGGGTAATTGTGCCTTAATGTGATATCTGCATTGTTGGTGTGGATTTTACATTATTTGCTTTACTTCATGACTTATTCATTTTTCAATCATTACAAATTTGTGTGAATGATTGCTGATTACAACCGTTAAACTCAACTAAATTGAGTTTGGAGTTAATGATTTTCTACTGAATGAATGGTATTATCAGTTAAATCTATTTTATGTTATTTGCAAGGCTTTTTTTTTTTTTTTTTTTTTTTTTTTTTTGCAGATAGTTCAGCACACTTGCAATCATTAACAACCACTTTAAAGTGATTGACAATGTGAAGCAATCTGGAAGAACTGAAGAAGACAGTTAGTATTTAGAAAAACTTGGTTTTGCTTTGAGTTGTGTTCAATTTTGGTTGTATTGTGCAAGAAGAAGAATAGTCTTCTAAAACTATTCAATTTTTTAGTATTGGTTTTGTATAAGTATTTCTATTTTAAAGTGTAAATTGAAATGTATTTTTATTTTTAGTTTTAATATATATTCTTTTTCTAATTTGGGAGTTCAACGCATGATATCAAACTTTACTTTGCAACATAATTATGAAAAAAATTAAAAATAGAGTGTAATCTTCCTCATAATTTTTCCCTAACTGCTGTAAGAAATATTTTAGAAGATGGATACATATTTTTTTTTATACTTGACTGCTGTAAACAATATTTGAAAATAAGAAGTGCTAGAGTTTCTTGAATATAGTTATAGCACTATTTAACATAGAGGTTTCTTGATAATCCGAGAACATGTTGGTATGAAGGTACTATGAGTTTGGAATGGAATTTAAGAAGAAATTTATTCATGGCCATAAACTTTAAACGTTGTTAGTTAGATACAGATCTAACAATTCTGAGAATCCAGTCTTCTAGATCTGTAAATAAGAACCACTACAGAACGGTTCTTAAATTAAATTGTTTTATTAAGCTCTTATATATATATATATATATATATATATATATATATATATATATATATATATATATATATATATATATATATATATAGTATTAAAGTTGTGTAAATAAAATCCAGATAATATTCGAAATGTACTTACCTAAGCCATTGGCTTCAAAATTGACTTGAACACAAAGTTTACTTAACAGCTTCAAATATGCTCCGGCGAACTATTTTCTATATTAATGCATTTAGTATCTTTACATAAAACTTTTTATTTTTTAATATACTTCAACAATGAATATCTTTACAAAATATTCTCTAGGTTAATATTAAAGTAATTTTACTTAACATTGTATAAGTTTTATCCGTGCATCGCACGAGACAATTACTAGTATATATATATATAGGAAAAAAGTTCCCGTGCGGCGGTGCGGCGGGGTTACAAAATACACCACCAGTGTTATTAATATGCACCAACAGTGTATGGGAAACACACCACAATGAAATACAAAAAAAAAAAAAAAAACATCACAGAATACACAATAGACCCTAAAAATACACCATATAACTCACCACACCCCAATAGTGTATTTCCGAACACTGTATGATGTTTTTACTCACGCCTAATTGTGTGTTTATGGTGATGCGTACCTAATTTGTGTGTATTTTTGTGGTGTATTTTCCTAACGTTGATGGTGTATATTTGTTGAACTATTGGTGACACCACACCGTCGCACCTGAACCTAACTTTCTCTCTCCCTCTCTCTCTCTCTCTCTCTCTCTCTATATATATATATATATATATATATATATATATATATATATATATATATATATATATATATATATATATAGGGAAGGGATCAAGTGCATTTGTTGCTTCCCGTGCGGTTGTGCGGTGGATTAATGTGCGTGAGGTTTATACTTAATGTGCGTGAGTGTTGTTCTTAATGTGCGTGAGCTTTGTGTTTAATGTGCGTGATGTTAATATGCGTGAGTTTTGTACTTAATGTTCCTGAGTGTTGTGCTTAATATGCGTGTGATTTGTGCTTAATGTGCGTGAGTAGTTCAGAATTACGAACTCAGAAAGAAGCAGAACAGAAAATCACCATATAACTATGCTACTGAAATGAGAAGCACCCATATAGTCATGATAAAATGTTTGCACCAGCACCCTTTTCGCACCTTCATTCTTAAGAATCTGAGCTATGCTACTGAAAAGAGAAGCACCCATATAGTCATGATAAAATGTTTGCACCAGCACCCATTTCACACCTTCATTCTTAAGAATCTGAGCAAAAGCATCAAGAGAGCTCTTGTACTTGACGGCTTCACCAGATGTCATCATCTTTGGGTAAGAAGCAATACCAGCACCATTTGTGATAACCCATCCGAGAACAAAGCTAGCGAAGAAACTATCTTGTAGGTCTCCACTTTTCTGCTGTATTTTACACATTCACGCACATTAAGTACAAATCTCAAGCACATTAGATACAACACTCACGCACATTGAGTACAAATCTCACGCACATTAATAACCGCACAACCGCACGGGAAGCATTCACCCGCACGGGAACCTGAGTCTATATATACTTATAGCACTTTTTTCCCATAAATTATTTAGGTGGCAGTTTTTTCCCCTAATATGTTAAATGGACATATTTATCCTTAAAATAAATATTTCATTTATTTTTCTTCTCCAACAAATTATAACCACGATTTGGTTCAAACCGAACTGACACTATAACAACCAAACAGAGAGGTTATGATGACAATTTAGAACCGGAACCCGATTTAGAGTTTATTAAAATCACGAACCGAAACTTTCTGTTCATGTTCTGAATTGAAAAAATAAAATACATTAATTGTTGAATTTACAATTTTAAAAGTAAAAAAATAAAATTTTAAAAGAAAGTTTGAACCAACTGTTCAAATTGGATTTGAAACTGTAAATTGACTGTTCAAAATCAAAACCAAATCGCGGTAATATATACTTATATGTGAGAATCAGAATAAATGCAAAAAAAAAAAAAAAAAACACTATTTGCAAATATTATAATTCTAATTTTAAGCTAATGCTAGTAGTTGTTCCAATTTGAACCTTCGGTTCACGGTTCAGGATCCATCTTTTTCAGTTCACGATTTTAATAAACGAAAACCCAAATATTGGGTTATGGTTCTGAATCATAACAAATATTTTCGATTTGATTGCTATAGTTTATGGTTCAGTTCGAACCGAACCGTGGTCATCTTTATGTATAAGCAATATATTAGTGTTGGATTATTATTTTAGAATATATATCTTGGACTATATATATATATATATATATATATATATATATATATATATATATATATATATATATATATAGTGTTGTAAGTGTGGGGTAATTCTATTATATATTGTGATGAATGATTTAATTTGGATTATATAAATGTTGTGTTGGCAATTGAATTTTGTGTTGGATATTGTACATAGAATTAATAAATAAAAATAAATACTTTTTTAAAAATATAGCTTTAGCATCATTACTCACCTAGTATAGACACCGGAAGTATTTTAAAAAAGTATATGCATCGTCTTCACTAGGCTAGTAAAGACTCTAGCTTGTAATTAAAAAAAGAGTTATTACCATCTGAGGTCCTCCGAGTATAGTGGTTTTGCCACGTTTAGTCCTAAACTTTCAAATTGACCATTTGTGATCCTTCGACTTTCAAATTTAACCATTCGTGGTCCAAGTTAACCACTCATGGTCCTCCAACTTTCGAAATTTAACCAACTATAGTCCTTTCAAGAGGACCACGAGTGGTTAAATTTTAAAAGTTGAAGGACCATGGGTGGTTAACTTGGACCACGAATGGTTAAATTGGAAAGTCGAAGGACCACAAATGATCAATTTGAAAGTTTAGGACTAAACGTGGCAAAACCACTATACTCGGAGGACCTCATGTGGCATTAACTCTTAAAAAAACAATAGGCATCATTACTTTTAAATATAGACATTAAAAATTAGGTACAATTGGCGTCTTTACAAAACTAGCAAATCAGTAAAGACGCCATTGTCCAAAAGAACAAAAAATTACCCGTCAAGCTAGTAATGACTCGTAAAGATATACCATACACGCCTGGAGCGAGTTAATACCATTTGAAGTCCTCCGAGTATAATGGGTTTGCCACGTTTAGTCCTAAACTTTCAAATTGACCATTTGTAGTCCTTCGACTTTCAAGTTTAACCATTCGTGGTCCATGTTAACCACTCATAGTCCTTCAAGTTTTGAAATTTAACCAGTTGTGGTCCTCTTGAAAGGACCATGGTTGGTTAAAATTTAATAGTTGAAGGACCACAAGTGGTTAACTTGGACCACAAATGGTTAAATTTGAAAGTCGAAGGACCACAGATGGTTAATTTGAAAGTTTAGGACTGAACGTGGCAAAACCACTATACTTGGAGGACCTCAGATGGTATTAACTCCGTCTGGAGCAGTAGAGACCCAAATAACTCAATTTGTTGTAGAGATACTAAAATTACTCCATAATATATATTCATACTTCCCAAAAGGTTGAATTGCCGACCCCATAATATATATTTATTGTCAGATGTGTTATTGTATTAATTTTTTTATTTGATTATTATGTGAATGTGAATTTTGGCATATTACATCGTGGACTAGGGTACACCTTGCATCATGGACCCTGCATCACAACACAATCATTTTATATTAAGTGTCAACTAGTGTATCATATTTAATAATATCATTCTATACGTACTATGTTAATAATGTTTTTTATATATGTCCATAAACCTATACCTTAATATTCATAAACACTAAACTAAATGTACATCATATGTAATTCTATTCATTGCATAGTAGGTTTATAAAGTTCTTTATATATGTTCATAAAAACAATATAATGTTTATTAATTACAGACACATAATGTTTAATAACATTAATCTATTGCTATATTCATAACAGTTGTTTTATATGTCCATAAATTTAAATCTTAATGTCAATAAACACTGAACTATATAAATATACATCATATGTATTTCCATTTATTATATAGTAAGTTCATAATATTCCTTATATATGTTTATAAAAACTAAAAACAAAGCTTAACATACATAAACATTCAATACAGAGAAGAGATGCATCACGTACTATATACGTTCATAATATTTGTTCTGTATGTCCATAAATCTAAACATTAAAGTTCATAAACACTAAACTAAATGTAAATCAAATTAAATGTATTTCCATTCACTTTAAAGTTGGTTTATAGTATTCTTCTAAATTTATATAAAAACAAAGCTTAGTATATACACATAAACACTATACTAAAGTAATGACTTTATGTACCTATATATTTATTTAAAAAAAATTTATAATATGTCAATATGTGTTGATGGTTTTATGGGGACCGGGTCCCCATAAATTGGGTATATAGGTACAGAATGAGGTAGGAAAATAGTGACTTTATTGCCTTGGGCGTAAAGCCCAATTGAATAAATACAAAGCCCAAGAGACTGGCCTAAGAATGGCAGCCCAAAAGAATAAATAAACAAAGGACTAAATAAACAAAAGGGAAAAGGGTCAAATAAGCCCCTGAACATTATACAAGGAGGCAATTAGGCCCCTGAACTTTTAAAAGTAGCAATTAAACATATTAACTTTTGACTTTGGTGCAATTAGACCCAAAAATTGAATATTTACCTGTAATTGCAGGTAACCTCTTATGTAGCATCATTTAAGCTTGCCACGTATGCAACCTTAAAAAATAATAATAAAAAAGTATTTATTAAAATTAAAAAAAAAAATAATAATAATAAATAAATAAATAAATAAATAAACATTTGTGGTGACGATTTGCCCATTCTATGCCGTTCGCCGCTCCGTCCGGCGGCCAGAGAAGAAGAAGGCAGCCACGGGCATGGCCGCCTTCAACCTCTTCACTCTCTCAGTTTTTTTTTTTTTTTTTTTTTTTTTTTTTTTTTTTTTTTTTTTTTTTTTTAAACCCATCTTCGTCTCCAGATTTGGAGACGAAGAAGGAGAGAAGAACAAGGCAGCCATGGGCGACGGCCATGGCTGCTTTCAACATCTCGGTTTTTTTTTTTTTTTTTTTTTAAATTTTTTTTTAATATTTTTTTTTTGTGTGAATCTTTCCCTTCTTCGTCTCCAGATCTGGAGACGAAGAAAGGGAAAGAGGACCCTTCTTCGTCTCTAGATTTGGAGACGAAGAAGGAAGAGGAAGGCAGCCATGGCAGCCGGCCATGGCTGCCTTTGACAGTTTGACGGGTATTTTTTTTAATTTTAAAATTAAATATTATTTTATTAATAAAAATGACATGTAGGATGCCACATAAAAGATTACCTGCAATTACAGGTAAATATCCTGTTTTTGGGTCTAATTGCACAAAAGTCAAAAGTTGATGTGTTTAATTGCTACTTTTAAAAGTTTAAGGGCCTAATTGCCTCCTTGTATAATGTTTAGGGGCTTATTTGACCCTTTTTCCTAAGCAAAATAAAGCTAAATAATTTACCAAGAATTCGATCCTAGGTGTACCACCAAGAAGAAGGAGACCAAACCACTAGACAAAATGAGAAGTTGTGTTTTAATGTGTGTCTTATACAGACCAGACACTCCCCCACCCCTTTTATACTGTCAGTAGCTCAACCCAGACTACCTATGTGTACACCATCAATAGCCTGTGAATTCTAACCAGACACGCATCCCACGTTGTCCCTTGTCGTCAACCACCTTAACCACATTCTCCAGCCGCCAAATGCCACGCGGCAACATGCCCGAACCCCTCGGCTGTCCGCGAGGGGCACGACCGAGATAAGCCAAGCGCGCGTCAAGCGCCCGGACACCCCGGGCAGCACGACCAACCACCACCTCGGGCGACTAGGTGCGATGCCAGGGTGCTAAGGGGCGCAATTTGTGCCCCCGAGCGGCGATCGCGCCCTCTAACACCCCCACTAGCGCGCCGACAGCGGTCGGCGCTTGCCATCACCCCAATGCCCTACGAGCTTGTAGCCATGCGACCAACACCCCAAACGTCATGCGCCATGCGACCACTGTTTGCCATGCAACCACTCGCTATGCGATCATCCACCACCATACGCCATGCAACCACCCCCCAACATACGCCTTCAATACTGTGCCCCCTTGCCTTCTGGTAGGGTCCCGTTGCTACACCATGGGGCACCTTAGGCCCGCCGGGAGCGCCGTGGCCAGAGGTGGCCGGTCGTGGGGGGTTAGTGAATCTGCCTGCCTGCCATTTGAATAAATATAAAATGGAATGCTTTAGTTAATATGAGAGGGTGTTGCCTTGTGGGCAGGGTTGCGCGTGCTTAAAGAGATATCCTATGTTTGATTCTTGCTTGTGGTAAGTTTTATCCAATTTACTCCAAGCCCCTTCTTGTGTACTTTTTGGGCCACCTCCTTCCTTCATCACACCCCATTTGAAACAAGACTTTTAATTTATAATAAAATGGGTCTCATGGCCCCATCATGTGTCATTTAAAATATCTTAAATAAAACTTTTAATGATACCCCGCTTGGAACAAGACTTTTAATTTCTAATAAAATGGGTCTAATGGCCCCATCATGTGTCATTTAAAATATATTAATTAGAACTTTTAATGATATGTATTCTAGGAAAAATCACCTTCAATTGTTTCTGGACTGTCAATGTAGTCCCTAGTTTTCAATTATATTTCAACTAATTTGATCATCGAATTGTTCAAAATTTTGTCAATTAAACCCTTTCGAGAGATCAAAATAGTGATTTCCCCATCTTTAAAATTTCATCAAATTTATCCTCGAAGGGTTTACTTGATGAAATTTTAAACAATTCGAGGATCAAATAGTTGAAATTGAAAACTAGAGACTACATTAATAGTTGGAAAACAATTGAGGGACAAAATGGTAATTTCCTCTATTTCTATATATAAGGACAAAAATATGGATGTGTTTGGCTGCATGTAGCAACATGCACCCTTGTCTACGATATAACTATTAGTGATTTTTTTTTTATAGGAGACACATTTAAGTCCGTATCATAGTAAAACTAATACTCGCACTATACTTTCCAGTACGGAACCTATCCTATAACTCAAGCACGCTTAACTACAAAGTTCTTGCCATATGTTTCTTAAACAAATTTGTTATATGTAGATGAACATTAACCATTTAACCACTTCTTTGCATGGTAAGCCATAATGCCACGATTCAATAAGTGGATGCTGAACTCGGCCTCCAAGCGGCAGTCCCAAAACACCAAAAGATCAAAATGACAAGTTTTGCAAATACTTTATAGATCAGATATGTGTTTTTTTTTTACTAGTCAATTCAACGTATGTAAATTGCGGATACTTTCTCAAAAAACGAAAAAGAAAAGAAAAACAAAGAAAGTAGTTAAGTTGAAGTGTTGAACTGACTACAATTCTGACATTACTGAGAGATTACATGCCGTGACATGTGGTGTAGTGTATATAACTTTGGCAACACGAACAAATATGTCAGAAAACGATATGATCGATCCTCCACAGCCACCCACCTTGTTGCTTATAAATACAAGCTTTCACTGCATGCATGCCCAGCTGAACTACAATCCCCAATATTTACATTGCAGATAGAGACAGCTACTTAAATGGGTCTCTCAAGAAACCTAAACCTCACAATCTTGGTCCTTCTCGCAGCGGCGCTGATGGCCCTTTCACCGCACGGCGGCGAAGCGGCGATCACCTGCGACACGGTGTACAGCGACCTCAACGCATGCCTCAACTACGTTATGTTCGGTGGGAATGTGCCGGCGGGATGTTGCAGTGGGATGAAGACGCTGGTGAGCGCGGCGGCGACGACGGCGGACCGCCAAACCGCGTGCTCGTGCTTGAAGTCCATTGTTTCCAAAGCCAATGCGTCAGAGATTAGCAGGGCGGCTGGACTTCCAGCCCAATGTGGTGTCAACATTCCTTTCAAGATTGGCCCCAACACTGACTGCTCTAAGGTCAAGTTTGGGTTTTAAATAAGTGAATTCTAGCTTTGTGCCTGTATGTGGATGTAAAATTTAAGAACATGCATTATGATGTATATATACTACATTTAAAATAATATTTATGTTTCTTTTCTATATGTAATCACAAGTTTTTTTTTTTTTTTTAAACTCTCTTTGTCTCATTTTATCTGTCATATTTATATTTACTATTCATTAATTAGTCAAGCCAACAATCTTTGTATTGTTTATTTTCTTTATTACTTTTATTCATTCTTTTTTTTTTTTTTTTTTTTTTTTTTTTTGTGTTTAATAGTAATTTTAATATAATTTTTAAATATATAAATTTTATATATTAATATTAAACTTAATATTATGAAAAATTGAGTTAAAAATAATTTTAGTCAGGCATAGTTAATCAAACTAAACACATAAAAGGGAGGGGGGCCGATGGGTGATTAATTACAATAATATGTCTGCAAATATTTTTTCTTAATTATGCATAAATATTAATTATCTACTACTCGTTTTGCGATTAAAAATATTGCACTAATAAATAAAAGTAATACACCAAATAACTAATAAATATTGAACACCAATTACCACACAATCAATTTAAAAAGTAAACATAATGTTCAATTCATAAGATTCAAAGAATAAAATTAAACATTCTCATGGTTTATATATAATTTCATTTCCATATAAGAACATAATTCAAAATTTCATTGAATTGAAAAAGGGAAAAGAAAAACCATATCCGTAAAAACGTTAAAAAGTTGAAAAACGAGTCTTGTATCAAAATATATTTTATTAATTTGGGATAGAAATGCATTTCCGACATAGGAAATAAGTTTTTGAAATTTGATTAATTAAGAAATAATTCAAAACCTTTTTCGTAAAATTTTTATTAATTTGAAATTAACACAAAATTTTTTTATGCAAATATAAAAAAGTTTTAGAAATTAATGCGTGTTTAGTAAGTGAAAAATTGGAACAATATTCTTGATAAATAGGAATTGAAATTGGTGAGTTAGAAAATTGAAAATTGAAAAACTTTTTTTATTAAACTTAATAATAATAATAATAATAATAATAATAATAATAATAATAATAATAATAATAATAATAATAATAATACTCCGTTGTTGTTGTTGTTGTTATTTTTGTTGTTGTTATTTTTGTTGTTGTTGTTGTTATTATTATTATTATTATTATTATTATTATTATTATTATTATTATTATTATTATTATTATTATTATTATTATTATTATTATTATTATTATTATTATTATTATTATTATTATTATTATTATTACAATCAAATTAGGAAAAATTGTAATTTATGTCTCTCTATAATTTGTCAATTATCAATGTCACCCCTGAATTATTGGTGGTGTAAATGTTGTCCCTCAATTTTCAAAATGATACATATATTGCCTCTCCCAAGTGTAAATGTTGTCCCTCAATTTTTAAAACGGTACATATATTGCCTCTTCCGTACGGTAAGGGAGGGGCAATATATGTACTGTTTTGAAAACTGAGGGGCAACATTTACACCACTAATAATTCAGGGGTGACATTGATATTTGACATATTATGGAGGTGCATAAATTACAATTTTCCCATCAAATTATGTACTAAAATGGCTGAAATAACTATAATTTATTTAGTAATATGTTTTATAAACTTTTGCTACCTTTTACACTAGATTTAGTATTAGTGTATAAAATTTATTTTTGTCTATAAATTAAATTTGTCAAATGATATCAAATAATTAGAAAAATGAAAAATTAGAGAAATATAGAATGCAAATTAAAAAAAAAAATCAAAAAAAAAAAACAAAGATATCAACTAAATAACCCTTAGATCCTATTTGCTTGAAGTGTAGCTCCTCAAGATTAATATTTCTTAACCATACAACATGGCAAGCACATGTAGACCCAGATACGTATTCAGCGTTAGTTGTTGACAAAGTGACAATCGGTTGCTTCTTTGAATACCACGAAACTGCTGTTGATCCCATCATGAATACATAGCCTGATGTACTCTTTCTATCCACAAGATCACCCACATAATCACTATCAGTAAAGCCGTATAGCACTGGGTTTTCACCCTTTTTGTAGAATAAACCATATTCAATAGTTCATTGCAAGTAACGGAAAATCCTTTTGGTTGCTTGCAGATGTGCTTCTCTTGGGTAATCCTTGAACCGACTAATGAGGCTTACCCGCATGCATTATGTCGGGCCTTGTTGCAATCAGATACATTAAATTGCCTACAATCTGCTTATAAAGAGTACTGTCCACATTCCTACCTTTATGAACTAACTTCAAACCTGTCTCCATAGGTGTACTTGCAGAATTGCATCCCTTCATTCCGAACCTTTCTAAAGTTTCTTTCACATATTTCTTTTGACAAATAAAAATGCCCGTAGCAGTTTGCTTCACTTCAATACCCAAAAAATAATGCATCATTCTAAGGTCAGACATAGCAAACTTGAGCATCATTGACTTCTTAAACATTTCAAACATCACACTATCATTTCCAGTATAAACTAAATCATCCACATATAGACACACAATGAGCATCTTCCCCCCTTCACCAACCATAACAAAAAGTGTGTGCTCATATGGACACTTCTTAAAACATTCTTTTAAAAAATAAGATTCTATACGGTTGTACCAAGCTCGTGGAGCTTGTTTCAAACCGTATAAAGCCTTTTTTTAATCTATAAACTTTATCCTCATTTCCAGCCTTAATATAACCAGGGGGTTGGTGAACAAATACATATTCAACTAAATTACCATGCAAGAAGGCTGACTTCACATCTAATTGGAAAATAGGCTACAAGTTTTGCGTTGCTAGAGATATTAATAGTCTGACAGTATCAAGTCTTGCTACGGGAGCAAAAACTTCTTCATAGTCGACTCCAAATTCTTGTTTTTATCCTTTAGCAACGAGACGAGCCTTATACTTGTCAACATCTCCATTTTACTTCAACTTTGTCTTATAAACCCATTTAACACCGATTGCTTTCTGCCCTTGTTGAAGCTCAGTTAACTCCCATGTATTATTCTTTTCAATTGATTCCATTTCTTCATCCATGGCTTTCTGCCACTTCATATCTTTCACAGCAGTTTCAAACGAGATCACAATCTGAAAATAAAGCAAAATGAGTGAATGCATCTTAAGAATCAATGCCAGTTACCTCATAATCTGACATCCAGATCGACCATCTTCTATCACGTTGTGGGCGTGGCTCTATAATACTTTTGATTGTAATTCATAAGACGTTTCATTTTGTTGATTGTGAGGATCCACCGTAGGCACGTCATCTTCAGTTTCTTCAACAACTGGCGCTGGAACTTGTTGAACAACATTGCTATTCCAAGGCCAGAAACAATCTTCATCAAATACCACGTCACGGCTAATCACAATTTTCTTGGTAATAGGATTGTAAAGCATATAAGCTTTTGATTCATGATTAGTACCAAGAAAAATGTATTTTTTCTCCCTTGTCATCTAACTTTCGCCTCAGTTGCTCTGGAATACGGGCATAGGCAATGCACCCAAAAATTCTAAAATGATCAACATTGGGTTTCCGACCACTCCAAGCTTCCTCTGGTGTCATATTTTGAACAGCAAGTGTGGGACTTCTGTTCAAAATATAAATGCTCAAATTGACTGCTTCAGGCCAATGAGATTTTTGGAACATTACTCCTCCTCAAAAAACTTCACACCATATTTAAAATAGTGCGGTTTTTCTGTTCACTGATACCATTCTGTTGAGATGTGTAAGCTATTGTAAGCCGCGCCGCCTTTGAATTCCATGAGTTTTACAGAAAGTATCAAACTCTATAGAATTGTACTCTCCACCACGATCTGTACACAGTACTTTGATTGGTTTGCCAACTTCATTTTCAATAAGCACTTCAAAATTTTTAAATGCAGCTAATGCTTCTGAATTCTCTTTTAAAAATTGCACCCATGTTTTCCGACTAAAGTCATCAGTGAGGCAAGTAGATATCTCTTACCTCCATTAGATGATAGATTTATTGGTCCGCAAATATCATAATGAACCAACTCCAACAGCTTACTTTCCCTCCATGACCCTTTTTGTGGAAATTGATTACGATGTTGTTTGCTTAGAACACATTCTTCGCAAACACCTAGAGGCACGGTAATTTGAGGGAGGCCTTCCACCATATTTTTTTGCTGCAAAACTCTCAAACCGCTAAAATGTAAATGACCATAGCGAAAATTCCATAACCATGTTGCATCCTTTACTTTTGTAGAGAAGCAAGAATAAGTAGTATTATTGAGATAAAGTGGGAACATGCGGTTAGGAGTCATTTTAACCTGAGCAATCAATCCCAACTTTGCATCTTGTATACTACATACTCCTTCCTTGATTGAAATCTCATATCCCTTTTCTTGCAGTTGGCCCGACCCACAGTAAGTAAATTAGTCTTTAAGTCTGAACAAAAAGAACATTAGAGATAATGTGGGTGATGCCTTTGTTTTGAAGAGTAACGGTTCCCTTACCCATTACAGATACTGTGGAATTGTCACCAAACTTCACAGTATTCTGGAAAGTTTCATCTAACTGAGAAAACATTGTCTTATCCCCACACATGTGATTGCTACATCCTGTATCTAAATACCACATGTGTTGAGTTTCTTCATTCACATGGCATGCTAGCAAGAGAGATACCTCTTCTTCTTTTTTTACAAAGTTGGTTTTTTCTTTATTTGCTTTAGTCAGATTCATGCGATAATATGACTGATAGTGGCAAAATTTGTAACAACCATAACACTCAACATTTGACAAGTCTCTTGGTTTATAGGTTGTCGAGGTATTATGGCCACCTCGCCTTCTTCCTTTTCCTCTACCTCTACCTCTGCCATGTCCTTTTTTTTCCCTCGATGATGGATGATTTTTTGTTGAGATCTTCAGTGCTTATTCATCATTTTCCTGATGAATAAATTTATGCTCATGAATCATTAAAGAACTCTGTAATTCATCCAAGGAAAGGTTTTCAACATTGTTAGCTTCCTCTATAGAGCACACAACAAAATTGAACTTCGGTGTCATGGATCGAAGAACCTTTTCAACAATATCAGCTTGCTCTATTTTTCCACCATGATTTCGCATCTTGTTGACAATTGCGGTTGTACGAGAGAGATATTCTGTAACTGACTCTCCTGACTTCATGCGGAGTGTTTCAAACTCTGTACGAAGTGCTTGAAGCTGCTGCCTCTTTGTTTTCGTAGAACCTTCGCATGGAGTCCCATATCCATAGCCGATGCGGAATGTCTATGGATGCCTTGAGCTCTGCCTCCTACAATGCCTCTAGTCCTCTCTTTAGTGCAGAAACGGCGTCCTTGATATCTGCCTCCAGCAACGCCACTTCCTCCGGCGCAAGTCCGGCTTGCACCAGGTCCTCCGCTCCAACTCCGGCGATGCTCTTCCCAATTTTATCACGGTCGACCTTACAAATAGCTCTCTGAACGAATTTCCGATCGAGAGACATAGCCGCTGTGGCTGGATCGGAGGACTGCTCCATCTGCTTCAGACTGAGAATCTCATTCTGTAGATCTGAGATTTGGTGTGGATTACGAACTCCTTTCTTCCGCTGCGGAATGTCTGTGGAGGTCACCTGCACTGGAGATTGTGTGATCGGAATCGATGGGCATCCTTGGATTGCCTTCCGCTGCGGATCGGCTACGGACGTCTACTGCTTCGAACTCAGATTCCTCTGCGAAATCGTTGCTGATGCTGATCGGACCGGTGATCGAGCATTGGCATTAATGCTACTCTGCATTGCAATAATCCTCTGTGGATCGATTGGAATCCTCTACGGATTGATCGGAATCCTCTGTAGATTGATCGGCGATGCGCGAACTAGGGATTGAGCAATCGACGTTGTCGTATGAGCCTTTCTTTGATTCGGTTCTCCAGCGCTGATAGCAGCGGTGGCGTAGCAGCCTCGCCATTCTGATACCATGCCGGAAAGGACTACATGAATGAATGAGAGAATAAAAAGCAGATTGAAGAAGAAGAAGATTGTATTATTTCAGTCCACAAGTCAGCTTACACGTTGGTTTATTAAAGGGAAGATGAAGGCATTGAATAGAAAGATTAGGTTAGGAAAAGACAATAAAGCCCTATGCCCTATGCGAGAGTGGAGTTTTATTTTTATGCTCCAACACTTTGCAAAGAATTGTCTCCAAGATTGGACGTTCAATGGCCTGAAAAAGATAATGTTTTGCTTTGCGATCTTTCAGTTTCAACACCTCCAATCTTGTCTGATGCTCTTCTGGCATCCCTGTAGTTGGCTCCGCAACTGCAGTCTCAATAACACACCAAAGTTCTTTAGAACTCAGAAAATTCTCCATCAGCATGCTCCAATGGTTGTAGTAACCATCAAAACGAGGAATTGTAGGTTGAACAAAATTTTCAGCTGCCATCACTATCTGCTATGAGAAGAAACTCTCTCTCAATAGTCCTAATGACACCATCGACCCTTCATTAATCAAAATCTTAATATCATATATAGTTTATTTTTTATTATTATTATTTTTTGTCTTATTACACTAATTAATAAGCTAATTCAACAATTAATTTTACAAAATACTTTAATTTCAATTAGTTAATTTATTAGCTACTAACTTTTCAGTTTCACGCTTTAGCTATTTTTAGTTAGGTGTGCCAAATAGAGTCATTAGCTTGCCATGAATGTCATCTTTGTTTAAAATAAACATGTATTTTTTTTTTTCCTACTGAATTCAACGTAACTTGCACGTAATTTGCGGAACATTTCTCCAATAAAAATACAAAGTAGTTAGTTGAACGGTGTAGAATTGTGTCATTATTGAGATTACACGCCGTGACTTCTGCTCCAGTATGTTCAGATTAGACAACACGAACAAATATACACGAAAGTGATGGATCCTTTTCACCTCTCTAAATATAAATATAAAGATTTCACTGCTCACATGAACCACGTACAAGCTCAACAATAATTAAAGTCTTGAGATATTCGAAGTGCAAAGATTACTAAAATGGATCTCTCAAGAAACCTAAACCTCACATTCTTGGTCCTCCTCGCGGCGGCGGCAGCCCTTGCACCGGGCGGCGAAGCGGCGATCACCTGTGACACGGTGTACAGTGACCTGAACGCGTGCCTTAACTACGTTATGTTTGGTGGAAATGTGGCGTCGGGATGTTGCAGTGGAATGAAGACGCTGGTCGGCGCCGCGAAGACGACGGCGGACCGGCAAAGCGCTTGCTCGTGCTTGAAGTCTATTGCTTCCAATGCCAACGCCTCACAGCTTAGCAGGGCAGCTGGGCTTCCGGCCAAATGTGGTGTCAACATTCCTTTCAAGATTGGCCCTAACATTGACTGCTCTAAGGTCAAGTTTGGCTTTTGAATTAATATATATGTGCCATATGTTTGTGTGTATGCATGTAAATCTAATATGCTGTATACTGTGTTTTAAATAATATTTATGGTGATTTTCTTTGTGGTGTAATTATGTGATAGTGAAATTAGGTTGATAATGTGAATTTAAAGAAATGTTATGTCATGGAATAATCACTGTTATAGAAGTAAATTCGTCGCTATCGGTTCACAATAACAGTATTCGTGCACTCGAAAAGTAACACAACAATCCCTGTCTCTGAGCATTCGGAGTAGGAATGAGAACTTACACATCATTAGAGTAATAATTGGACGTACACATGAAAGAGACTAGACAATCTTGAAGTAAATATAAACGCCATACTGTATATTTATAATAAATGCTAACCCACAAAATTTTTCTTGGCTTGCATTTTTCTAAACAATCACCCACAAATGCAAGGGAATATCAAGGAAGACTCTTAGTGTAAAGATTTTACACTTAAGTGCACGCTAGTGAATGAATCACAAGTAGTGATACATGGTATCTGTAAGTGTATAAATGATACACGTAAAAAACCCTTAATATAAATTGGCTAATTTAATTATTAAAGGATTAGAATTATTTAATGTGAAATACTTTATGTTATACTCTTTGGACTATTTTCCATCAACTAATAATTAATTTGAATGGCTACAATTAATTGGTGAAATTAAGATTGAAAATGAAGGAAGTCAGCAATACAGTACACGTAATGAGGCTTCCAAATCAAATGTGTGGTTGTGGTTCATTGAAGATTATATGATGCTCATTATGTGGATGGGATGCTAATTATGTGGATCAAAGTGGGATTAATATTTTACTATAAAAGGAAGCCACCCCAATGAGGAAAGTCGTTGCTGATTTCGAACTACTATTCTCAGTGAAAGCATTCTCTATAAAGTTATAAAATTAATCTGATTATATTATTGTAGTTTAATTCTGAACTGCAGAGACAGTACCTGGTACAGATGAAGCTTCGCTTGAAGATTGTTATGGCATGCACGGTTCAGTACTGAATAGGTGTTAGGAAGGGTTGTAGTGGTAAATGCTGAGAACCATTTGTACTTACCTCTTGTAATACTCCTTGGTGAACATCTATAGTGGATTGGGCAGACGTGGGTTGCCCCGTAGACGTAAGAGAAGCGCTCCGAACTACGTAACAATTCTCTTGTGTTATTGTTTTGTTTTATGCTTTCAATTTTTGCTATTTACATTTGATTAACTAGTCTAATTAATGAACATGATTGTTGCATAACATAAAATCAAGTAGAAATATAAGTTACATCTTGCATTCAAGATTCACGGTGCAATTTCAATTGGTATCAGAGCCTGCAGACTTAATTTATTAGTCTGTCGATCTGGCTACTCCGTGCATCTTGAACTCAAGCTTTCAACGACTTTTATTGCTTTTCTTTATTCTGTTAATTTGTTCAATCTCACGGGTTGTTGAGTGTTACAGAATGGATCGTGTTAAGGTTCTTCCCCAGCTAATCGGCAATAACTACGCTTATTGCAAAGCTTGCACACGTACACATCTAAAAGCTCAAGGTGATGCAGTATGGCGGCCCGTGGTGACAGGTTGGACTCATCCGACTAAAGCCAGTACCAGTGATGATGGAACACGAGTAACTAAACCTGAAACCGAATGGTCCCAAACTGAAATAATTAACTAATGCTGGATATAACGATAAGGCCTTAGATACGATTTCTTCCCTTATGCATGAAATTCAGTTTTCTATAGTTGCAGGTATTGATTTAGCTAAAGGTGCATGGGAGGCTCTTGAGTCAACTTACGAAGGAACTACGTCAGTGAAACAATCAAAGCTGCAACTGGTCCAGTCCAACTTTGAAGAGCTTCGGATGAATGAGGATGAGACCATCACGAACTTTCACACACGCGTACAGGAACTGGCGAATCGTGCGATGGTCCTCGGTGAACCTTTCCCACAAGCAAAACTTGTTAAAAAAATTCTGAAGTCCTTACCACTGTGGTTCAGAATGAAAGTCACAGCTATTTAGGAACACGACGGCTAGGAGAACAAAACTGTTACTCAATTAATGGGAAATCTTAGAACCTATGAAATGGAAATTTTAAAGGATCACACGAAAACGAAAAAACAAAAAAATGTAGCTTTTGCCGCTGAAGGAAATAACGTTTTATCTGATTCAGACGAATTAGGCGATGATACAGTTGTTTTTTTGACTAAACAGTTCTCTAAAATTTTGAAACAGGTATCAACAAATTCACGCAACAGAAATCCACAAAGAGGAGCAACATCGTCCAAAGCTGGTCCCAAGACAGGTTTGTCAAACTTCAAGCAGTCTGTCTCACATCCAGGACAATCCAAAGAAAAACCTAACAATAAAGGAATCAAGTGCTATGAATGTGAAGGCTTTGGACATATACAAGCAGAGTGTGCCACCTATCTTAGACGCAAAAAGTCTATGTCAGCCATTACCTAGAGTGACGACGAGCCTGACGCTGAAACAACTGGATCTGATGTAGAAGAAATCTCGGGTAACTTTGTTGCATTTACTGCACGTGTTGCTGGCTGTTCAGAATCTGTTGAAAGAGCTGACTCAGATGGTGGTGAATATGTCTCCGCGAAAGACTTAAAACTAAATGCTTTATCTTTTGAAGTTGAGTTTAGTAAGTTGTATCCCAAATGAGAAGCCCTACGAAAAGCAAATCGTAAATTAGCTAGTGAGATAGAGATTGTAACAAATGCTAGCAAAGTGTATCAAACTCAAATAGCCGATAGGGATGTACTGCTTAAGGAAGCGGCCGACCGAGAAGAAAAACTAAAACAAGAAGTACAGACCCTGAAGCAGGAGCTAAGCACCTATAAACGGCAGATCCAAATGATGGACACCACTTCAACACTTGACAGAATCCTTGATTCTGGAAGAAAAAAATCTGCAAAATATGGTTTGGGTTTCACCGGAAGCAACTCAAAGGATAAAACGGTATTCGTCCAAGCGTCTAGACCTGATCCAGAGGACATTCCTGAATCCAGCTCAACGAAACGTACCCATGGTATAGTAAGATCAAATAAGCTACATTACAAACTCTATAACCCCGTATGTCATTATTGCAGGTTGCGCGGCCATACCAGACCCGAATGCTACTACTTCTACAAGGATCAAAGAATCGAGAAGTTCAGACACAAGAACATCCAACCCTTTACAAAACAAATTTGGGTTAAAAAGACTGACTATATTTTGTTTGTCTCTTTTCACTCTAAAAGTGAAGGAAGAGAAGAGAAATGGTACTTTGACAGCGGCTGTTCCTGTCACATGACAGGAAATGCCAAATTCCTAAGTAACACAAATGTCGGCAAAGGTGAAGTTACCTTTGGTGACGATATTAAAGGTCAGGTCACTAGCATAGGCACGCTAAATGTAGTTGGCCTGCCAAAACTAGAAAAAGTATTGCTAGTCAGTGGACTTCACGCAAATCTCATAAGTATAAGTCAACTATGTGACCAAAACTCGAACGTGTGCTTCACCAAAAATAACTGCAGTGTCCTGGACAAAACAAATCAATGCGTTATGGAAGGTAAAAGGTCAATTGACAATTGCTATATTCTAACTAACATATCGTCTATTGCAGGACCAGCATAGATGAAGCTGAGCTATGACACCAAAAACTGGGGTATCTGAGTTACAGACTACTTGATAAACTAATGAAGATAGAAGGTGTTCGTGGTTTACCCAAGATGAAAGTCGAATCAACCATTTGTGGTGCCTACCAAGCTGGGAAACAAACCAAATCATTTCATCCAGCTCAACATACCATAAACACGAGTCACTGCCTAGAACTGATCCACATGGATCTCATTGGTCCTACTCAAACAGAGAGTTTTGGAGGTAAGAAATACATACTGGTAAGTGTTGATGATTTTTCACGTTTTTCATGGGTATCCTTTCTCAGGGAAAAATTCGAAGCACTTGAAGCTTTCAAAACACTGGGACTGAAACTCCAAAAGGAAAGAAATGAACCTATTATTTGAATTCAAAGTGATCACAGATGGAAATTCTACAACAACTTGTTCGATTCCTTTTGCAATCAATCAGGAACTACCCACGAGTATTCAGCACCAAAGACACCTCAACAAAACGAAGTCGTTGAATGAAAAAACTGCACCATTCAAGAAATGAGACGAGTCCTGCTCAACGCCAAAGGATTACCTCAAAAATTATGGACAGAAGCTGTAAACACCGCATGTCACATCCCCAACCGAGTCTATCTTCGGCCAGACACAAGTTAAACACCGTATGAATTATGGAAAGGTAAGAAACCGAATATTAAATACTTTCACATTTTTGGCTCATGATGTTTTATTTTGAAGGATAGAAATCCAGTTGCAAAATTTGAACTAAAAAGCGACGAGGGGATCTTTCCAGGTTATTCAAGCAACAGCAGTGCATATCGTATATACAACAAAGTGACCAAGACCATCATGAAGTCTACAAATGTTGTAATTGATGATCAACCGAATGATATTGTTGAAGTTTCACAACCTGAGTTAGTGACAGAACGTGATGCAAACCGTTCTGAAACTCCTAAACTAGATCTAGAGTCGCCTACGCCATCGCCCACGCTAACTCAACTTGACCCAGAACCAGAATTAGAATCTGATACTGATCAAGACGACATTGACATTCCAACACACATCCACAATAGATCATCCATCTTCAAAATTAATTTTGCCATCATCTTTGGTGGTAAGGTCTACAGGTTCATTACTCTCTAATTCTTTTTGTTGATTTCATGAATATTTTAGGGTGTCTTTGTCTAATGTGTCCTATGAAATACCTGTGAATATTCCTATGTCTAAAGCTGAGTTTTTATGTGTTCCTTTACCTAATTTGGTGCCCCTCTACTTCAATATCCTTACATTCATCAGATCTTGACAATTCTTCATCTTTGCCAGTGTAATATTCTGCATCTGTGATATAATCTGTTTCAAGATAAGAGAATTTATCTTTTGAATTAATAGTTTTGTTCCTATATGCTCTCACACTGCATATATGTTTTATTTGGAGTGTGTCTATAATTGATTTTCCCCCTATTTTATCTTTTTTAATTTTCTCGCAATTAGTCCTTTTTGTTGCCTGCTACTCTATGTGTTTACTAAACTGTGGGTTAATTCTTTGCGTTTTGTTCTTGACCGTTTTCTATGTGTTTACTAAATGTTCTGCTTGCGTTGTTTTGAGCACTTTTGACCTGATAAACCTATTTTTTGCTTAGGTTATTTTATTGATGTTTCTTGTGTTGAATCTTTGAATTCTCTATGGTTACTTGAATGAAAATTTGATGCAATCTGTTTAATATTTGTATTCTCCTGTGTTACTTTGTGAATGTGTTTTTGTTGGTCCGGTCATGACTGTATCTGTGTTTGCTTGTGTACTTATTGTGCTAAACTGATATGAATTCTTGCCTGAAGTTGATTTATATAAATCTGTGCCTGATTTTGATCTATTTGAATCTCTGACTGAATATGCTTTGCATGACCGTGCTTGTTTTGTTTGTGTTTTACCGTGCTATCTAGTATGAATCTGTGTTTGACTTTGCTTTATATGAATCTGTGCGTAAATGCGCTTTATCTGAATGTGCTTACTGTCTTATTTACCAATCTGTCTTCTTGAGTGACCCAATTGTGTGCTTTTTGTGTTATTTGCCACGAATTTGTGCTTGAATGCGTTTGTTACTTGGTATGTTTTATCTACTTAATCTGCTCCAACTTGACTTGTGCTTATATGTTATTTGTTAAAATTGTTATCATGTTTTGCTTTTCTCGTTGTTTCTAATCTTCTTATGCAGGTTCAGTTCAATAGGGCACTCCGTCAAACTCAATCCACGAATATAGATGTTCACCTTTGTCAATTCATTGGCAAAAAAGGGGGAGTATGTACTGTTGGAAAAATAGCATTAAAATGGCATTTTGAGTGATTATTTTGTGGTACAAATATATTTGGGATCCACTTTCGCTTTGGGTTGGGTCAATGTGGATTCGGGTTCTTCGTAGTAAGACGAAGAATTTGATATAATGTACACTCAAAATGGGTAATAGGTGAATGAGAAATTGATTCTCAAAGTGAACCTATTTAGGAGAAGTCCAAAGTACGAAAGCTTAATAAATGGGAATTGAGTTTTAGCCCAATTCGTGCCCCTGCTTTCGGTCCTTTACGAAAGTAAGCTTAAGTGTAGTTAAAATTTGTTTTGAAAGCTTAAATATGTTAATTAATCTTAAGAGCTTAATTAGGCTTTGTTTTGAAGTTTCGTGCTCCTTTCATGCTTATGTGTGAGCTCCTTTCGTGGCTTTTAGATTCGGTGAGCACGAATCAATGTTATATGCATTGATTCGTGTTGCACCGTTTCGGTGCTTGCAGACCACTCGGGTGTGGTTTCCGGTCCCAATTCGTTAACCTTTCTGGTTTTTACGGACTTCTCGGTCACTCAGATATTTTTTGAACGGGTCGTTATGGTCGGTACGAATTAATCAGATATTAAGTTCGTGACCGTTGATATTATTTCGATAATAAGTACGACCGTTTCAAACGTTATAATTCAATTATTAAATTGAATTTATGTTGGTTAATATGTCATGATGATGCTATTTAGTACCAATCTCCTATATAAACATGTTGTGGGAGCAACCTTTTTGAAAAAAAAGTGATAGTGAGAAAGTGAGAAACAACACTAGAACACACACAAAGAAATTATACTTTTCTTCTCAAAACTCTGCTGCTACTCCATTCTTGAAGCTGTGTTTTCCCCGTGCTCTTGTTCGCTGGGTTCGTTCGGTTGGGTGCTCAAACGTCGAACCGTTGTACGTTTTATCCTGGGAAGCCTAGGCCACAACGCTCCTAGCACTCTTGGGGGGTGACAATTAAGGTTTTAAGGAAAAAGGCAGTTCGCCGAACTCGTACTAATCTTTCTACCTCTCCTTCTTTCTTGTTTTGGATTATGCTCTAAGCAAAAATCCTTTCCTCTTTCTTGTTGGATTGGAATTATAATCTGAGGATTATAAGTTCCATTTTTGTTTGATATATATTGGTATATCTTTTTATAGATATATATGTATATATAACCTTTGGATCCGTTATATATATATATATATATATATATATATATATATATATATATATATATATATATATATATATATATATATATATATATATATATATATATATATATATATATATATATATATATATATATATATATATATATATATATATATATATATATCGGATATTATATCCAATAATATTTTATATATATTTTTGTGTGTATATATAAATATTATTTTTGAGATAATAAACTGATTTTGGTTCATTATCACCAACAATCTTATAACCTTACAATTTTGATAATGAACAAGTCGATGGATTCAAGAGTATTGGAACCGTGAATGTTGCCGGAGGTGCACATTCAAATGTTAGGAACGGCAACGATGTTTCACATTCTGAGATGCCAGTTGATGGCAGCAACGTTGGAAATCATATTTCTATGGGAGTTGCTAAATCACACGATGGTGCTTCGGAGAACTTTGGTTCACGATCCGATAGACTAGTGGGTAATGGCACACAAGTGGTACCTATTGTGTTGCCTAGTGGATCGGCTAAAAGCCACGAAGGATCCAGTGTTTATGTGACCACTACATAGTCTGAGGACTATTGTAGTGTGACCAATGAAATCAACCGTAATCAAAGGAAAGGCAAGCGGAAGCTTAGCTTTCAAGAAGATTATGAGAAAAAGGAGAAATGCCACTATGAAGCGAACCGTCATCCTAGTGAAAAGGTTGAGGACAATTTCGCTATGTTTAAAACATGTGGATGGTTGGACGAGTGAAGTCACAACCGAGGTACCCCCGATGTGCGCTATGGACGGTTGAGAATGGAACAAGGCACACGGGTTTAAAGGACTACTACGAGATATGAATAAGGAATTTGTTTCTAATGTATTTTCCTATTTATTTATTTTGAATAAATGTTGTAGTATCCTTGTGATACATTTTATTATTGAATAAAATGAATTGTTCCATTTGTGTGTATTGAACTTTGTATATTTTAAAATATTCTTGTGTGATATTTTATTATATAAAGATTCAATACGGATGTCTAGACGTCTAGTGCATCAAGTAGCATTATTTGGAAAATGCTAAAATGGCTTAACGGCCGGAACGAAATGTAACAAGCGTGTTACATGTTTGAAATCCCGTAAAAGGACTTCGGTTCTGGTTCATGTAGAACGATAAGGATTTCAAGGGTCAATTTGTTAAAGATTGGGATAGCTATATAATCGTGAGCATCACAGCTCAATCGCTGAATATTTTAAATAATATTCTGAGTACGATTATACTAGCTTGATTCAACTAGTCGGAAATTTGGTTGATTTGTTCTTGTTAATTGTGTTATAATTAACTTGATCAAAATTCCAAATTATACTAGTATGAAATGTAAATTGAGACAAATTGTTGGGACGTCAAAATTAAGCTTGAGCTTAACGAAAAATGCTAATTAAACTTAGCATTGTTGAAGTTCTAATTGTAGTGCTTAATAGCACTGGATGTCCAAAATATTGAATTAGCACTGTGCAAGGGGCTAATTAAATTTAGCATTGTAAAAGTGCTATGTAATTAGCACGAAAGGAGTTTTGGTTAATTGTGTAATTAACTAATAATCCTAGTGCTAAATAGCACTGGAATTATAAATTAAGCAACGAAAGGTTGTTGTGTGTTTATAATTTAAAGCAATGGAAGATTGCTTTGAGATTAGCACTTTAAGTTGAAGCAATGATTCGTGCTTGGTATAGCATGTTTCATACTTCATTACTAAGCACTGATTCGTGCTTAAATTTCGGAAGCACTGGTTCAGGTTTGTGGCCTTTCGGTCAAAACCGAATGGATTTGTAAGTGCTGATCTATTTGCACCTACGAGATGTGCTAACGTGTATCACATGTTTATTCCTTATAAGAATAAAAGAGAAACCAAATTAATCGCGGATTAATGCGGTTACGAACGATCGATGTAGTGAATATGAAACACCTATTGGTGATTTCAGCGCAAGCGTTAGTATCGTGCTCAAGCGTACGGTACGGTATTCACCTCAACCGAACGTTGTTTCCGAACATAAATATCAAGACGTTGATACGTTTGGGTCTACCTCAAGGTATGTGGGATGAGACAATATTTTGGACAAGTAAGTACCTTTTAAATAAGGTTCCCGCATGAAATTCTTACGAATTGTGGGTACGTAGGAAATTTTCATACTAATGCCTAAAATGTGAGGGTGTCTTGCCAAAGGTGTGTAATGGTTCTTAGTACATGAGTCCTATAGTTTGGATGTACATAAGAACACAATAAATTGAATCAAGAAATTCATTGTTCTTCGAAGATGTATTTCTGTGAAGTGTTCAATATCGGACCTAGCACGTTGAAATGAACTTTCGACGTAGCTATGGTTGAAGGGTATGAAAGAGAACCCGAGCTCAAAGCTAAACGTAGCAAGAGAGCTAGGATTGAAAAATCCTTTTGGTCCAGATTTTCTGACGTACATGCTAGAATCTGACGCACATATTCTAACTTGTTTACTAGAAAATAATTTGGATTTTCTGACATGGTTGTTAGAAAACGAGCCTCGAACATATGTAGAAGTGGTGACTTCTACAGATGGACCCACCTGAGAGAGGCTATCGAGGTGAAGTAGATTCTATCTTAGAGAATCACACTTGGAACTGGTCGTCCTTCCTCCGGGTTGTAAAACCTCTAGATCTTAAGCAGATCATCAGTCAGAAGATAAAACCGGTTGGTTATATTGAAGTAAAATGGTCGGGCTTGTAAGTGTAGATTACATGCAACACGAGTACCACGATTACTTCGATATGTATTCTCTGGTGATGAGAATGAAATCCATTAGTATGAAACTTGCCATAGCCGTCTAACGAGACTTGGAAGTTCATCGAAATGGATGTATCGCTTTCTTAATAGACATGGAACAACCTGAGGGTTTTGTGGTTCCACGCTATGGAAATAAAGTGTGTAATTGGTGGGATCATTGTATTGTTCGAAACAATTGCCTTAGTGTTTGGCATGTGAGGTTTTGATCATGCAGTGATGACCAACGAGTTTAGTATAAACGAAAGTGAAAGTGTGTCTACATATTGCGCACGATAGACAGTGATATCACTATTTGTTTATATACGATCAACTCATCGTGGGTAGTAACGATCAAATGATCAGTTCTACTAGGAACATGTTAAATTTGATATTTGTATGAGAGCTGTGAGTTTGGCAAATTTAATCTTTGAGATTAAAATTGTGAGAAGACCGTATGGTTCCGTGTTAAGCCAATCTCATTGTGTTGATTGAATCCTTGTAAAGGATGATAATCAAGTGGCTTGGACACCTTTAGATACTAACGTACAACTAGCTAATAATCACGATGATTGAACTTCTCACGGAGAATACATTCAGATTATTGGTAGTTTAATTGTATCTAATGGGTTGTACTAGGCCGGATATTGCCTTTGCAGTTAACGAACTCGGTAGACATACAAGTAACCCTAGTGTTATGCACTAGAAGGCAATAGTGAGAGTTATGAGATACTTGAGGTATGCTCGTGACTTTGGACTGCACTACGTGGGATATCTAGTTGTACTTAGAAAGTATAACACGGATATCAAAGGATGCTAAATCCATTAAAGGCTATATGTTTACGTAGGCCAGTGCAGTTGGTTGTAGGAAAAATTCTCGAAACAATTTGTGATAGCTAAGATCCATGACGGGATCTAAGCTGAGAGCCTTAGACTCGTGTCGCGAGTGTGTAGGCCGAATGGCTATGCCATTTTTCGAGAATGTTCCTAGAGATAAACTCGTACCTCCAATTTGTGTGCGTTGCGATAGTCAAGCCAAAATTGTTTAGGTACAGAGTTAGATGTGGAATGTAAGTCTAGACTTATAAGTCGTTGACATAATACTATTAAACAATTTCTCACAACAGGGGTTATCTCTATTAACTACGTGATGTCAAAAGATAACGTAGCAGCCGCTAACTCGCTAACCCGAGGGTAAGCAAATAGTTGTGGAGAAGTTGGAACGAGGAATGGGTCTAATGCCCTTGGTGTAACACCCCGTGTTACGGCCCCTAAACCAATTAATTATTTAAACATTTACCCAAAAGAAAGAATTAAATTTCATTAATTAATTTGGAAGGGTCCACCATAAGCCCATTGACCCTTATCCCTAAAGCCAACCCTTAGTCCTATAGGAAATAGAATTAGCTAAATCCATACCGTTTAGATCCTAAGTAGGAATCTTAGATATATAAATAGGGACATAGGAGGCACCTAGAACTCACACCACAATAACTTTCACCACACAAGAATTCCCATAGGAGAAATCAAGAAAGAAGAAATCTTAAAGGAAAGATCCTTCATAGCCAAGGAATTTAAAAGAGGTTCTTGATATTTATGTGATGATTCTTGATAAATCTTGATGGTTCTTGATAATGAAAATAAAATATGATTTTGATGATTTGGGTGGGATTAGAGCCCTAGGTTGGAGTGGGAATTGATATTGTGATGTTCTTGATTTATATTTGGATGGGAATTTGCATGTTCGGGTGTTGTTCGTGTCTAGAAGTCATGTTAGGATTTGTTCAATATAATTCTTGCTTTCGATTCATTAAATGCCTATGTGGTGTCGTTAATTGCGTATAAAAGTGTCTAAGCATGGTTTCGGGTTCCCCGAAGGATCCCGGGACGCGTATTTGATAAAAGAGTCAGTGGGGGTAGGGGTACCCGCCACCTACCCATTGCCCGAAGTAAGACCGCCAGGCAGCGGGCAGCCGCCGGGTAGGCGTTCGCCCGCCGGCAACCCGCTGCCCGGACAATGATTTTCGGCGGGCAGCCGGCGAGTGGCCCTCCACCCACCGGCTACCCGCTGGTTTGTAACCCACCCCGAGTCTTTGTTCCCCATTCCCCGTGGTGTCCCAACAGACCCCGTTTGTCGTGCTTGAGTCTAGTTTGATGTTTCGGGTACCGTTCGTAGGATAAAAGAGTCTAGGAATTGCATGCTAGTTGAATCGGTAACCCGTTGGCCTAGGTGGAAGTCGTATGAACCCCTTAGAACTATTCTTAGTATGTGAATGACCACACGTAAGCTTATTTATGCGTCCCCCCCTTCCCAATGTGCTATTATGTGTTATGTGATGCATGATTCCCCAATTTAGTTGCGATCAAATTGGCTATACAAGCATTTGGATGGGTTGAGAACCATCCTAACTGTTAACCAGGCCGGTTGCGATCGGTCAGGTATGTAAATATTATATAGGGCTGCGGTCCACTGTTTGGTTGTACATGAGCTGCGGTTCATTCTCTTGGCTGCGGTCAGTGATTCACTTCTTGGGCTACAGCCCATGGGCCTCGTGTGCGGATGGTCCACCGACTGGACACGCCAGCGGTGTGTAGGGCCACCAGCCTGAGGAAGGCCATAGCCCACCGACCGTGTGATCGGCGGTGTGTAGGGCTATGGTCGGCTGCGACCCACCGACTGAGGGCCAGCGGTGTGTAGGGTCGTAGTCTCCGAGGATCATCGGCCACCGACTAAGATCCTCAGCGGTGTGTAGGGCTTTCGCCCACCGACTAAGGTTCTCAGCAGTGTGTCGGGCTTGATTCACTACGATCCACCGACTGTGCTTATCAGCGGTGTGTAGGGTTGTAGTCCCCGTAAGAGGATCACAGTCCACCGACTGAGCGGTTCCCGTAGGGTTGTGATCTGCCGTCAAACTATTGGCGGTCTGTACGGTTGGTTGCGATCAACCCCTTTATGCTGCGGTATGAGGTAGGGTGCTGCGGGGCCATGTTAGTTCTATACGCACTAACCCGCATGTTCGGGGCATGTGACTGGTCCCGTGGCGCCACTAAAGTGTGCTTATGTGACGTGAATAATGATTTGAATGATGACTTGAATGACGAATAAATGATGATTGAATGATGATGTGGATGACTTGAAAGTAAACTGTGACCTTAGATACATGTTCTTTATGATGTTGTCTTTATATAACTGTTTATCTTGATTGAATGTGCTTACCCCTACTTGTTGAGTCTATCCCTGATTTTAAAGCTAGAGTTCCCTAAGTATATATCTTCCTGCTTCAAAATGATTTTGGTATATATATATATATATATATCTACCTATATTGTATTTCAACGCGTTGGAGTGGGTTACAAGCATCATTCGCTGAACAAATATATTTGGCTTTCAGGCATAGATGAGTAGACACCGGAGCGCGCTAGAGATCCGGAGCGTAGACTAGTTAGTTTCCCTTTTGGCCTGCATGCCATGATTATGTACTGACATTGCTTTGAGGTTGTTTAGTTAGTTTAGCCTGTGCACCTGAGCTTTCCAGCTCAGGTGTGGCATAACACCCCGTACTCTTATGTTAATTTTGGGATTTAATGAGAATTCGTCTTTATTATATAAGCTTTAAAAAGTTTCAAAATTTCGGGGTGTTACACTTGGACTAAAAGTTCTATAGTGGATACCCAACCTAGCTGGCACCTAGGTTCAATGGGACAACTAAAGTACCACTCCTCGTTAGAAACAGTGACTCCCGCACGAGGTTAGCACGTTGATGCTTTAATGATTCGAATGTCGGTTGACATGCGTGAGTATGCGGGATACTCGGAAAAGAATCACCTATTTGAGAGAGAAGTGAGGGTCGCTTCAAAGGAGAATTGATGGGCACAATTCTTCACAAACTCTTGCAGAACCAGGAAGGTGACCCCCGCGACCAAAATGAGCACACTCATGAGAACAGAGCATGGTTGGGAGGTTCCTTTGTGAGATTGGTGGGTGTCGAATCCAACAAATAATAATTTAATTACTCTAATAAAATTGCAACAGTGATGAGTAAGGTCGTATCCCTAGAGATTGGTTCGATTTAATTTTAAGCCAAGATTAAATTAAGAATTGAATGAGATGAGAATTGAAAATTAAATAGCAACAATAAAAAATTTAAAAAATATCAAATATCAAATAATCAATAGCAATTAGTATCCAACTCAAGACATAATATCAATTTAATTCTAACAAGACAGATCATTGATTTCAAGACAAAATTACTCTACTCTTTACCAAATTGGTTATGGTTATTAACAAGCTCTAATAACCTATCTTTCCTTACTTTGTCGATAATCAAAACAAGCTCTTTGATTACTTCCCTAGCCAGTAAACAATCCTAAACAGGCTCTTAGGATTTAATTTACTAACAACATTAAAAATTAGAAAGATCACCAATTCTAGCCAACAAACACGCAAGCTCGGTTCATTTAAACTAGATTATATATCTCCATAACATAGATTGAAAATCTCTCTTATAATCAACTATATTAATTTAACACTAAGGTTTAGAACACTTAAACAATTACGGGTTCAAGCATTGAATTGAAAATTGAACAACGAATCCTTTTTGTACAATTAATCAAAACAGTAATAGCAAGATAATAGAAAACATTATAAATAATAAGAGATAAAAATAAATCAAGCTAAATAAATCTCACTGGACTTGAAGAATCAAATATCAATAATCCCTTGAATTGGAAAATTAAAACTCAGCAGTACATTGCAGGGAGTGTTTACAGAGTAAATAAAATTATTCTTATAAAAACTGACTATCCTCTACTGAAAAATCCAGCCATATTTATACTAGTTTAGGCTCCCTAATCAACTCAAAATAACCCTAATTTCCCTAACATCCACAAATTAAATTCATATCTTAAACCACATAAAATCTAGAAAATAAATAATATTTATTCTTCTAACCAGAGAAATTTAACAACGTAGGCTCCAATTACTCTTAGCTTCAATTGATTTCGTCCGGCGAAAGAATTTGTGGATGAAGTTCGTCCATGGAAACATTCATGGCAGCAGATAGCGCCACCTGTGGAGTTCCCACAATTACCGTAACAACAGTCACGGAAGATGTCGTAGAAGAAGTTGTCGACGTAGCAATCGCAGAAGCTGATTGTCGTTCCCGTTGCCGAAGCCGTCGCTGGAGTTCATGGATGCTGTTCGAAGAAGAAGTTCCGCAGTAATTCTCTCTAAGCCTACCATACGTACAAAATAAAGGCATAAGAGGGACTTGGGCTTTAAATCATATAAATAATTAATTAATTTAAGAGTAAGCCAACTAAATACTAAGCTTATTTTATGCCACTATCAACTAATTAAGTCCAACATTTATTAATTTGTTCATTAAATCTAATTATTCAATTAATTATTATATTAGTACAAAATATAAAATAAAGTTTAAAATAAATATAATACTAAATAAATAAAACTAAAAAATTAATTTATTATAGAAACTAATCTAAATTAAAGATATAAATTGTGCTTATCAGAGATATGTCATCGTCTACACAAACGGCAGTCGGTTCAAAGACATCGCGTTCTACCGTACAGCCAGTAGAGTAAACATGTCTTCACAAGGGAAGGTTCAAAGGGTATAGTGATCCCTACCTATCCTATGCAGGGATCGAACGTTGAACACAGTTGTTTCCGATTTCAAAATACCCTGAAAATCAATTTTCATTCATGTGGGGGATTGTTGGAAAAATAGCATTAAAATGGCATTTTGAGTGATTATTTTGTGGTACAAATATATGTGGGATCCACTTCCGATTTTGGTCGGGTCAATGTGGATTCAGGTTCTTCGTAGTAAGACGAAGAATTTGATATAATGTACACTCAAAATGAGTAATAGGTGAATGAAAATTGATTTTCAAAGTGAACCTATTTAAGAGAAGTCCAAAGTACGAAAGCTTAATAAATGGGAATTGAGTTTTAGCCCAATTCGTGCCCCTGCTTTCGGTCCTGTACGAAAGTAAGCTTAAGTGTAGTTAAGCTTTGTTTTGAAAGCTTAAATATGTTAATTAATCTTAAGAGCTTAATTAGGCTTTGGAATTGGGAATATAGCAATATGCATGGACGAATGTTGCATGGACTTGAAAGCTTAAGTTTCGTTCTCCTTTCGTGCTTATGTGTGAGCTCCTTTCGTGGCTTTTAGATTCGGTGAGCACGAATCAATGTTATATGCATTGATTCGTGTTGCACCGTTTCGGTGCTTGCGGACCACTCGGGTGTGGTTTCTGGTCCCAATTCGTTAACCTTTCGGGTTTGTACGGACTTCTCGGTCACTCAGATATTTTTGAAATAGGTCGTTATGTTCGATACGAATTAATCAGATATTAAGTTCGTGACCATTGATATTATTTCGATAATAACTACGACCGTTTCAAACGTTATAATTCAATTATTAAATTGAATTTATGTTGGTTAATGTGTCATGATGATACTATTTAGTACCAATCTCCTATATAAACATGTTGTAGGAGCAACCTTTTTGAAAAAAAGGTGATAGTGAGAATGTGAGAAACAACACAAGAACACACAAAGAAATTCTACTTTTCTTCTCAAAGCTCTGCTCCTACTCCATTCTTGAAGCTGTGTTTTGCCCGTGCTCTTGTTCGCCGGGTTCGTTCGTTTGGGTGCTCAAACGTCGAACCGTTGTACGTTTTATCCTGGGAAGCCTAGGCCACAACGCTCCTAGCTCTCTTGGGAGGTGGCAAATAAGGTTTTAAGGAAAAAGGCACTTTGCCAAACTCGTACTAATCTTTCTTCCTCTCCTTCTTTCTTGTTTTGGATTATGCTCTAAGCAAAAATCCTTTCTTCTTTCTTGTTGGATTGGAATTATAATCTGAGGATTATAAGTTCCATTTTGGTTGATATATATTGGTATATCTTTTCATAGATATATATATGTATATATAACATTTGGATCCGTTTTATATATCTTTGTGTGTATATATATATTTCGGATATTATATCCAATAATATTATATATATATATATATATATATATATATATATATATATATATATATATATATATATATATATATATATATATATATTTTCGTGTGTATATATAAATATTATTTTTGAGATATTAAATTGGTTTTGGTTCATTATCACCAACATATACAAAGGGGGAGTATGGATTAAGGGGGAGTTTTGGTAAAACTGTTGGAATTGGAGTCACACTAATTGTAGCAGTTGGCTGATGGTTGGATGGTGGTTATTTTTGGGTTCTGATTATTATTGGATTCATAATTCATATTATTGGGATTTGGCTTCTGATTATCATTGGATTCATTGCTTATATTATGGGATTCTTATCTATATCTTGTTACTCACATCAGCTCCGCGGATTATCTATGCATTATTTGAGTGTGATACAACTTGGGATACAGTTGTCCTTTGGGATGATTATCCGTGGATGAAGCTACAGTCCATATGACATGGTAATTTCTCAAAATAATTCTAACCCATAGGTTTACATGTCAAGCAAGTATACTAAGGGTCACCTATTAATAAAACTATTTGAAAGTGAATTTATTTTGGCCCTAAGTATACATGCATTAGTTTTTGCCAATTAAATTGTCAAAGGGGGAGATTGTAAGTGTATAAATGATACACGTAAAAAACCCTTAATATAAATTGGCTAATTTAATTATTAAAGGTTTAGAATTATTTAATGTGAAATACTTTATGTTATACTCTTTGGACCATTTTCCATCAACTAATAATTAATTTGAATGGCTACAATTAATTGGTGAAATTAATATTGAAAATGAAGGAAGTCAGCAATATAGTACACACGTAATGAGGCTTCCAAATCAAATGTGTGGTTGTGGTTCATTGAAGATTATATGATGCTGATTATGTGGTTGTGATGCTAATTATGTGGATCAAAGTGGGATTAATATTTTATTATAAAAGGAAGCCACCCCAATGAGGAAAGTTGCTGATTTCGAACCACTATTCTCAGTGAAAGCAATCTCTATAAAATTATCAAATTAATCTGATTATATTATTGTAGTTTAATTCTGGACTGCACAGACAGTACCTGGTACAGCTGAAGCTTCGCTTGAAGATTGTTATGGCATGCACGGTTCAGTCCTGAATAGGTGTTAGGAAGGGTTGTAGTGGTAAAGGCTGAGAGCCATTTGTACTTACCTCTTGTACTACTCCTTGGTGAACATCTATAGTGGATTGGGCAGACGTGGGTTGCCCCGCAGACATAGGAGAAGCGCTCCGATCTGCGTAACAATTCTCTTGTGTTATTGTTTTGTTTTATGCTTTCAATTTTCGTTATTTACATTTGATTAACAAATCTAATTAATGCATGCGATTGTTGCATAACATAAAATCAAGTAGAAATATAAGTTACATCTTGCATTCAAGATTAACGGTGCAATTTCAGTATCATCTAGTCTTGTGAGTAGTGAGTGAACGAATATGCATCACACCTTAGATTTTATTGTGTAAGTTTCAAGATAAACTACATATATTTTAGCCCAAGTGAATCGTAGGATGCTCATGAGTGCTTTAGAAAGATAGCGCATTATCTTTCGTAAAAGGCGACTAACTCTTTTCCACCTCAAGTAGGTGATTTCATTAAGTCTATTATCATCTAATTAATATATACCACCCAAATTAGGGTATGAAATCATTAAGAGCAATTTATTATGCACACCCTCTCAATTACTAAGTAGTGAATCCATTAAGTCTGTCTCAATAGGACCAACCGTCTCATAGGATTATGAATTCATTAAGAATAATAGCTCAACCTCACAAGTAACCCATTGCAAGAAGGACTAATAAGTGTACTACTTTGTGATTCTATCCATGGTTTTGTTTGACTACAAAAGTGAGATCAACCACGAATTCATCACCTCTTGGGCTTTAAGTCATTCTATCAGAACTTCAATGACTAACTGCCTGTTTGGTTGGATGTAATTGAATTGCAATTACAACTAATTCGTTAAGCCCCTCAATTAGCAATCATTATACCGTGTGTTAGGAACAAGTGTATTTAGGTTTTGACGATACCAATCTTGCTAGGATCGTAGACCCCTCTTGATTTTCTTTATCTTAGAACTTTCGTGTTAGACGAAAGAATTAGCAACTCACCATGTGATTCGGTTAAATGGCATACATACACGAATTTGAGTTGTGTCTACTAGTTTAGGTCTACGAGAAGAAGTGAAGAAGAAGAGAAGACCGAGAGAACCGCACAGACCGAAAGATGGAAGGGTCTAGCTCTCGTGTAAAATGATAAGGAAAGACATCTTATCATTCAAGACAACGAAAGATAAAGACAATCTTTCGTGTGACACCTTTGAGACAATTAAGTCTAAGTCAGACTTAAAAAGACAAAGTTAATACATGAGCAAAGGGAATGTTGTCTATGTTTCTTAGAGGGCAATCATCCTAGACAAAAGAAGTCTTAGGAATGATATTCATAAATTCAAGGAGCATTAAATGATTAAGTACTTGTTATCAAAAGAAAGGAACAAAAACCACAATGCTGTTGGACTCCAACGACTACACAATACAGCCGCAATAAATGCTCCATGCCCAATGGTCAATACACGCTGGTTAATAGGTTTGAAATTTCATCTCCATCCAACGGATGAATTTTTCCTCACCTATAAATACCTCTCTTCACCACTGAAGAAGGTGCTGGTTGTTAAACTGATTTTATCTAAGAAAAGCTCTTCAAACAAAGATCATACCAAAAGCTTTTTATAACCAGTGATTGTGATTGTGAAGTTTTCAAGAAGTTCATCCAGATTCATTCTTCACAATCATTAAGGAAGTCTTGCATCTTTACAAGAAGATTCATTTGATCAATCAAGTCAAGTCATGACTAGCAGTTGGAGAAACTCATCAACATCATCCAACATTCAACTCTGAAGAAGAAGTTGATAGAGGCAGAGTAAACTCTAGGAGTTGAAAAACCTTCCAAGTAGCTGTCCGGCTTAGTGATCAAGGAATCTAGCTTGAGTAGTTTGTACTAGGTGTGATAGTGCAAACCCTTTCACGAGTTGTGAAAGAAGAGTGGAGTAGGCTTTGTTAATAGCTGAACCGCTATAAAAATCTCTCTCTATCTCCCTTTACTTTCGCATAACTATCTATCTGTCATTGCATGCATACTAGCCATAACCTAATCTTTCAAAACGAAATCGTGCAAAGTTCATTCTAAAACGTAGATACAATTTCCGCTGTGCATAACCCCGAAAGGAGTTAAATATGAAAAATCGATAAGATTCTATTCACCCCCCTCCCTCTAGACTCGCATTCGACCCTACCGGAACCAACCCCGTGCACCAGGGCGCAAATACCACTGTGCTCCCTGCACCTCCCAAAATGACGTCGTTTTGTTATGTTGTTAAAAAAAAATTCCCTGTTTCGAATGCACATAAATTCATAACAGAATGCACATAAACTCATAGAAGAATACACATAAACTCATAACAGAATACACATAATCTAACATAATACATAATACACATAACCTCATAACACAATACACATAAACTTTTAACTGAATACACATAATGAGTTTGGTTAACATAATACACATAAACTCTTAACTGAATACACATAAACTCATAACACAATACACATAAAATTTTAACTGAATACACATAATGAGGTTTGGTCTGTTCGGATGGACGGAGTGATGTCAGTCTGACGTCAGCATGAAACGTGCGCGTTTTGTGCCTGGGCGCACATTGCTATGTGCGCCATGGTGCACGATATAAATTACCCTCAATTACATTACAACATAATTTGTTAAGCCCCTCAATTACACTGTTTTGTTGAAGGGAATTGCAATTCCATCAAATTGCAATTCCCTCCATTTGAAGAATTTCAAATTGCAATTCATAGGGCCCCCTATGAAAACCACTACTACTACCACTACTACTACTACTACTACTATGTCAGTATGACGTCAGCATGAAACGTGCGCGTTTTGTGCCTGGTCGTGGTGCATGATATAAATTACCCTCAATTACATTACAACATAATTTGTTAAGCCCCTCAATTACACTGTTTGGTTGAAGGGAATTGCAATTTACACTGTTTGGTTGAAGGGAAGTGCAATTCCATCGAATTGCAATTCCCTCCATTTGAAGAATTTCAAATTGCAATTCATAGGGCCCCCTATGAAAACCACCACTACTACTGCTGCTGCTATCTCTGCCGCTACCACTACCACTACCACTACTACGGCTACTACGACTACTACTACCACGACCGCTACCACTACCACTACCACTACCACTACCACTACTACTACGACTACTACGACTACTACGACTACTACTACTACGACCACTACCACTACCACTACCACTACCACTACCACTACCACTACTACTACTAATTATTACTTTATTTCCACTTCTTTTCCCACCGAATTACAATTTCTTTTCTTCCAACCAAACGCCCTAATAATCCTATCTCATAATTAGTCTTCTCTATTAGAGTAAGTTGATCACCTCGATCAAAACTTATGTACTCTTTAATGAGTACGTACTTTATTTACTCAAAAATAGTTTCCTTGAGACTGTCATTCTTAACAAGAAATTTTGTCTTTTATCATTATTCTTAGTACTATAAATAGAGATATTTATAGTAGAGAAATATAAAGAGCTAATTACCCCCACATTAGCTTGGTTTTTAGAGTCTAACATTGGCTCCTTAGTAGACTGAGCTATGCAAATTTGTTTTGTGAAACTTTATAGCAATTCTACACTTCGTCAATACATACTCAATAGTGAAATATATTTCAACCAAATTGATTACCTCAATCACTAAGGTTTCCTTTTAGACAAGAATCCTAGATTTTCAAATAACTCAATTAAGATTTTAATTAAATAATAATAAATGCTCATTGGCAGCAAGCCATAAAGATAATGTTTTTTATTGCATAATACTTTGAGTTGAACAACATAATCATAGGTTTCACATAATATTCTTGAGAGAAATTAATCTCATATGCAAAGAATATATTCAAACTAGCATTTATTAGAGAATAATTTATCTATAGAAATTTCAATAAAGTGAATTCAACATATAGCTCTAACATCTTAAAATTATATAAACCTTATTTCTTTCTTTTATTTTTCTCATTTTTAAAGAATTTAGAAAGTAACTAATACAAACTATTCAATTCACAAGACTTAAATTTTTAACATCCTTTGAAAGTTAATCTCACTTTAGGTTATTGAGGATCAAGTGACACTTTAACTAGCTAGCGTGCATGATCAACACACTACTTTGTTGAAATTCACTGCTCGAGTCGTGAAATCGAAATTTTCTTAAAAATCACATTCCTAGACAGAGAATTTAAGAATAATTTTAAACTTTCCACTAAGGAATTATAATTTTTAAATTATAACCTTTGAAATATGTTAGTCACCTTTATACAAATAATTTCAGTATATCATGTAAATCTCTACAATCATGTGACAATAATATCTATGCATCTCATATTAATTATTGAAAGAACAAATAGTCTCTAATAATAAATAGTAAAATTGTAATCTAAGTCTTTAATTGATGATTGCAATATATGCAATATCTTCATGTAACAAATTAAAGATATTAAAGATTTTTTACTTATTTTTCTCATTCACTTTTATTGACAGCCAATTATAAATAAACATAAGGGAAAATGACATTTTTCCTCCTAAGTTATATGTATATAGCATTTTTTCCCTTGAGTTATTTATTTATCCACATTTGTCCCCTAAGTTATGTTAAAAGTGACAATTTTCCTCCTTTTATGTTAGATAAACATTTTTACCATTAAAAATAAGTATTTCATTCATTTTTCTTTCCAACAAATTAATGCTTATATGTATAGATGACTACGGTTTTGTCGAACCTAACCGTACACTGTAGCAACCGAACAGAAACAATAGAGATAGTTCTGGTTATGATTCAAAACCGAAAAAATAAAATAAAATAAAATAATTGTTGAATTTAGACTATTTTAAAAATAAGAAATAGAATTTAAAAAAATATATAAATAAATAAATTTTGAATCGGTTGTTCAAACCGAAATTGAAACCTTCCTAAACGGTTCTAGTACTGATTTATCATTTTCAAGAAACGTGAACTGAAATTTTCCAATTTTGAAGGGATAAATTCAGCCTTAGTATATAGAATAGTATATTTATTATATATCAATTTTTTAAAATGATGACATGGGTTGTAAACTTGTAACTGTAGCAAGTTTGCAATCTCGACAAAAGCTTGCCATAGCTCCTTCTCTAGGGCAGCCTTTTGCACATTTTTTTTATTTTTTTATTTCTTTATTTTTTTTTTAATTTTGTTTTGATGTGATATGAAAGTGGAACCCCTTTTAAAAGTGAGAGATTATTGTAAGAATGTGAAGAAAATAACAAAGAACCTGGAGAGTGTGGTCGAGTAGAAGGGACTCATTCACTCTTAACCAAAGGTTAAGGGTACCATCCTTGGCTTTGGAAATGAAGCTGTCTTAAATCTCCAAGTCAGGAGGTGCCTACAATCCAATGAGGGGACCCTGGGTTTGTATGCCAAAAAAAAATAGGGTTCAATCATTGACTTTAGAATGGAACAACCTAAAATCTGCAGTTCAACTGTCCCACTCCCACTCAAAAGAACGAAGAATGAGGGGTTCGTATGCCCACAAAAAAAAAAAGAAAATACTCAAAAGAACGAAGAATGAGGGAATGGAGCAAACGATCAGAAGGAAAAGAAAACAAAGAAATTACAAATATGGTGATGTAGAAATAGAATTCACAAATGAGAGAGTATGTATTGGAAGAATAAATTCAGCCTTATTATATAGTATATTTATTATATATCACTTTGTGTGCATAGCACAACACATAAACAGAAGGAAACCCGAGAGGTTGAATACTTAACCGCAAGTACCCTACGCCCCCCGCTCCACTGAAGGCGGGAATGCATTTTTATTGGATATTGTCGCAGTTCATATCGCCTCCAAACTGAAAACCCAGATTAACACCACACTTCCCTGGGATATCCATGGCGCGGCTAATTTGCTCCTCACCCACACCGTGAAACACGGTTTTCAAGCACGCACAGGCCTTCTGCACATCCTCCCTGCCATAATCCCAGCTCAGCAGGTTCTTCAGGCCGCCACAGCAGGGCGTTGGCACGTCCAGTCCTCCACCGACCACATACTTGTAGCATGGTATGAGCGCGTTGAACACCGTTGAACAGGTTATTTCCGCCACCACTGACGGCGGAGTTGGTGCAAGTAGCGCCGCTATGGAGGTGAGAAGCAGCCATGCTAGGCTTAGGTTCACTGAGTGTGCCATTCCGATCCGGTCCGCTGTTTTGTTTTACATTTTCATTTTGGTTTTCAATCCAAGGTTTTAAAGCATGGATGCAGGGTTATTTTATTCACGTACACGTCTTGTTTTGGTATTCACGTAAATGCAATGTTCATAAGTTGCAGCTACTTTTCTGTTAGAATCCACTATTCATATATGTATGGAAAATAATAATGCACTTAACTAGTTTATTAATTTATTTTGGGAGAAAATTGCATTTTTTCATCCCTAGCTAAGTTATAGGGTAATTGTAGAATTCGTTCCTAGATAAGTGTTGATGGTGCTCATTTTTCACTCCTAAATTATCATTGGTGTTGCAGTTTCATCCTTTTATTAACATTTTTTTACTCACTTTTCGTTCCTAAGCTATACTAAAGTTGTACATCCCTAATGTTTTGCTATAGTAAAGAGATAAAAAGTGTAACACCAATGATAACTTAGAGACCAAAAGTGGGCATACCAATAATTAGAAACCAATTATTCAATTATCACATAATTTAGGGATGAAAAATACAATTTCTCTTTATTTTGGTGCCGACGTAAACTACCATTACTTTGAGATAAATGACCTTATGATATAAAAATTATGCTTTACACACTCTTCTACCGTCCTTTCATATATTGGGGATTTAAATTTTTGTAGCTGATAGGTTATATGTCTTGGGTCCGTGCTAGCGTTTATAGTCAAGTCGGATCGAGTGGTTTGGATTTTGGCCTACGGGTCGGGGTCAAACCCAAGATGGGTCAAACCAATAGTTATGCTGTGCAATCGAATGTACCATGCGCATGGTGCATACGGTTCAAAACGACGTCGTTTTGATTAAAAACGCGCGTCCCACTTTAAAAAAAAAATCAGGTTCGACTCTCAGCAATAGCATTATTGTGGATATATAGTTATGAAATTGTGGATATATAGTTATGAAATTATGGTTATATAGTTATGAATTTATGGATATTTAGTTCATTCATTGTGGATATTTAGTTCAATTATATATTGTGGATATTTAGTTCATTCATTGTGAATTTTTACTTCATTCATTCATTCATTGTGGATTTTTACTTCATTCATTCACTGTGGATATATAGTTATGAAATTCTGGATATATAGTTATGAAATTGTGGTTATATAGTTATGAATTTATGGATATTTAGTTCATTCATTGTGGATATTTAGTTCAATCATATATTGTGGATTTTTACTTCATTCATTCATTCATTGTGGATTTTTACTTCATTCATTCATTCATTGTGGATTTTTAATTCATTCATTCACTGTGGATATATAGTTATGAAATTCTGGATATATAGTTATGAAATTGTGGTTATATAGTTATGAATTTCTGGATATATAAAAATGCTATTGTCGAGAATCGAACCTGATTTCTCCTTTAAGTGGGACGCGCGTTTTTTTAACCAAAACGGCGCCGTTTTGCAACCGTATGCACCTTGCAAGGTGCATTCGGTTGCACAGCATAATTTGCGGGGTCAAACCCGCCACCTCTTGATCCTATAAAAAGGCTTCTAGCCCACTAATTGAGGGACTTTTGGTTCATTCTCCATGATCCCCCTCTCTCTAAGCTATGTTTCTCCCCCTTCCCTCTACAAAAATACAAAAGAACATATATGAATAAAATACCAACTTTACCCTATATTCTTCTTGTTCATACACATTCATATTACATACAGTACATGCACGTTGGAATTAGTACTATCAAATGGCGCCGTCTGTGGGGAACCGAGCAAAGAGCTCGGTTCCTACCATCAAAGAAAAAGCTACACAAAGAGCTGCTGGAAAATTCTGGAAATCAGCAAGAATTCTGGGAATTTTCTGGGAATGGAAGGTTTGAACCCAAGTTTTCTCCCGTTCAGGCCTGTGCCCCGATCACTGCACCACCCTATCTATTGGTGTACATCCTCTGTTCATTGCAACTTGAAGGAAAATCGCTGGAGCCGAAGGAAGACATGCCCGCCGTCCACGCCAAGGCTTCGTCGTCATCATTGCCACAATCCTCTTTTACCTCGCCGCCGATTGCTTGTCAACGACCAGTGTGCCTCATTGCTGTTGTCGCGGCCTACATGCACCACCGCTCGCCATCGTCGCCGCCATCATCGGACCAGTCGCCGGGTTCGAGGTGAAGAGTACCACCGCCATTCCCTCCCTCTCTCGCCACTTCCAAAAGTGCCATGCATGTCATCCACCTTCATCATCCGCCCGCCGCCGTAGAAGCCAAAAGCTTAGGAGCCTTCCGTCTCTAGCTGGGTATCTCTTGATCGTGTTTTTCCTCTCCACGCATTTCCAGTATGGGCTCTGTGTCAGTAAATATATTTGCAAGCGCATTAGCATTTGGATGAGAGTCCAATTGGAAATTCGTACGAGTGTATTTGTAAACACCGTCGGTTCTTGAAGGGATTGCGATGATGGTGATAAAGCTTGGTGGTGATCTGATCGACAGCATACTTCCGGCGGAGCAGCACCAACACCATGACCGAGATCCTACTTTCATCAAAGTTCTATTTGCTGGAATTTCCTAGTGGCCGACAAGAGTGTTGGAATGATCAAGTATTGCATGTGAATCCATTATTAAAAGAAGAAAAATTAGAGGTGATGGGGCGGTGGAGTGAAAAGCTAGAAGAAAATTAAAGTGGGGCTTTATGGTGGTTGGCAGTCTGCACACATGCAACGGAAAATGTAAATTAAATAAGGATTTTAGAGTTTATAGCTCTATAATGTAATTTTTAAAAATTGTAATTTTTAAAAATGGTAATTAGAGTTAGCCGTAGAATTCCAAAATGTAGAATGTAGAGGCTAACTTGTAGTTTTGTACAAGTTATACGCTTGTACTTGAAAATTGTAATAACACAGTTAATTGTAATAGGTCCGGTTAGGTTGGTATTTTCACCACCGGCACCCTAAGCTCGGACAGGTCGGTCTGGCTTACGACTACAATGTCGTTAAACTTTTTCCGGCCCCAACAGATGAGGGTGACAGCCCGACGATCACAACGTCGCTTAAACTTGACCGGTAACACCAGTGACAATTTTTCCGGTCCCAACCGAAGAGGGTGACAGCCCGACGACCACAACGTCGCTTAAACTTGACCGGTAACACCGGTGACAATTTTTCCGGTCCCAACCGATGAGGGCGAAAGCCCGACGACCACAACGTCGCTTAAACTTGACCGGTAACACCGGTGAGAATTTTTCCGGTCCCAATCGATGAGGGCGATAGCCCGACGACCACAATGTCGCTTAAACTTATCCGGTAACACCGGTGACGGCGATAACCCGACGACTAGTAATGTCGCTTGAACTTCCACCGCACCAAGATTGAAGTAGACAAGGTTCCTATAGCTTCAGTTCCAGATGGGTTTCCAAGTCCGGTTAGGTCGGCATTGCCACCACCGACTTGGTCAGTTCGAGATCACAACTCGGTTTCAAGCCCTACAAGTTAGGCATTTTAAAAAACCAGTTAGGGTGGCCTTGCAACCACTGGCACTTTGAGACCGGATAGGTCAGCATTGCCACCTCCAGCGTTCTAAAGACCAGTTAGGTTGGCCTCGCCACCACTAGCACTCTTAAGTCCGGACCGGTCGTCATCATTACAACCACCGGCGCTCTAAGTCCGGTTAGGTAGGTATTGCCACCACCGGCTTGGTCAGTTCGAGATCACGTCTCGAACTACGCATTTTTGGACTGGGTAGGTTGGCTTTGCTACCACTGGCGTTTTAAGACCAGTTAGGTTGGCCTCGCCACCACTGGCACTCTACGATCGGTTAGGTTGGCTTTACCACCACCGGTGTTTTAAGATCAGTTAGGTTGCCTCGCCACCACTGGCACTCTACGATCGGTTAGGTTGGCGTTGCCACCACCGGCGCTTTAAGACCAGTTAGGTTTGCCTCACCACCACTGGCACTCTACGATCGATTAGGTTGGCCTTGCCACCACCAGTCCAGGTAGCCGAGATCGTATCTCGGCTTCGAGACGTACGAGTTAGAGATTGTTTACCCGATCTCATTAGAAACCCGATCACTTGATCGGTAGCCCGTAAACCCTCTACTCGACTAGAGGTCCGATCACTCGATCGGTCAGTTCAAAATTCGTAAAGTTCCAAAAGTCCTTTAAATTAGGCAAGTCGACCGGTAGTGCACCGACACTTTGAGCACGGTCGAGTCACCTCCCGGTCATCGACGTTATAGGTGTAGCCTAGTGCACTCGCACCGCGGACACGGTCAGGCCATTTCCCGATCGTCGACGTTGTGGGTGTAGCCTGGTGCACTCGCACCGCGGACCCGGTCGGGTCATTACCCGATCACGATCAAAGTTAGTAAGGCGAACTCGATAACCCATCGTATCTACTCCCTTATACTGACGAGTCTCGCACCTAAGGGAGTGGGGGCTACATCGATAGAATAGCTCGTTCACTTCTTAGTTTTACCAAGTGGATCGGTCGAACTGCGTTCGTTTACCGAAGCGCTTAGCTCGCTCGTCAATCAAATCGCGTTCATTTTCACCAAAGCGCTTTAGCTCGTTCGCCGGTCGAATCGCGTTTGTCTCATCAAAGAGCTTAGCTCGTTTGTCGGTCGAATTGCGTCCTTGTCGCCAAAAGCGCTTAGCTCGTTTGTTGGTTGAATTGCGTTCGTTTTCACCAAAGCGCTTTAGCTCGTTCGCCGGTCGAATCACCTTTGTCTCACAAAAACTCTTAGCTCGCTCGTTGATCGAATTGCGTTCGTATCACCAAAAGCGCTTAGATCGTTTGTTGGTCGAATCACGTTCGTTTTTCTGAGCGGATATGTCGAATCGCATTCTTTTTCCCGAGCGGATATTTCGAATTGCGTTTGTTTCACCAAAGAGTTTAGCTCGCTTATCGATTGAATCGCGTTCGTGTTCGTGTCGCCAAAACGTTTAGCTCGTTCGTTGGTCAAATCACGTTCGTTTTCTCGAGCAAATCGGTCGAATCGCATTTGTCTCACCAAAGCGCTTAGCTCGTTCGTCGGTCGAATTGCGTTCGTGTCGCCAAAAGCGCTTAGCTCGTTCGTTGGTTGAATCGCGTTCGTTTCGCCCAAGCAAATCCAGTATCTCGATCGTAAGCAAATCCAATCTCGTAATTGGTAAAATAGATCTCCAGAATGCAATCAGTTCAACCACTCGGTCACGTTCAACAGTCTAGTCGTTGTACCAGCAGAGTTTGACCATTTTCAAATCGCGTTGCAAGTCTGACCCCTAGGTCGGGCAGCATCTTTTGGTCCACCAGATTGTGTTTAGCGTTGTACTCTTTTTTCCTTGGCTGAAATTTTTTCCCACTGGGTTTTTTGTTAGCCTAAGGTTTTTAACGAGGCAACCGGCACATGTCACGGACCGTGTAACCAGTTTTTTCCAGCCCGAACCCTTCCTCGCTAACTCGTCGTCAGGACACGGGCTGGAGGGGCTTAATTATAGGTTATATACCCCGGGTCTATGCTAGCATTTATAGTCAGGTCTAATCGAGCGGTACGGGTTTTGACCTACGGGTCGGGGTCAAAGGTGACGGGTCAAACCCGAGATGGATCAAACCCGCCACCTCCTTGACACTATAAAAGGGCTTCTAGCCCACTAATTGAGTGACTTTTGGTTCATTCTCCATGATCCCCCCCCCCCCCCCCCCCTCTCTCTCTATGCTATGTTTCTCCCCCTTCCCTCTACAAAAATACAGAAGAACATATATGAATAAAATACCCACTTTATTCTATATTCTTCTTGTTCATACACATTCATATTACATATACGTGGGAATTAGTACTATCAGTAACTATTAATGATCACCACAATACAATTGCAATTTCTTGAATATATCTCATATCTCATATCTTGATAGGTTAAATGGATAACGACTTAAAGCTTAGGCAAAAGCTAAGTGCAAGATATGATTATAGTTTCAAGGGCTATAGCATAGAGAGAGAGGGGGATCATGGACGCATAAGAGGACGTGGACGGGGTGTACCACCTCCTGTGGAACCTATTGTAGCACCTCATCGTACTGCAGTATCTCCACCTATTGTGTCACCTGCTTCTATTGGTTCACCAAGTGATTTGCCGATTACATCACCATCAGACTCTACTGCTCTACCCACATCCTCATCAGTTGCAGGATCATCTATTGGTTGTGATTTGCCTACTATTCATGTAGAGGCTGATAGGTAAAAATGTGTTATTATGTTAACATTTATGTGTATATTACTTTTATCTTTATTCATCTCTTATATATGTACAGGTTGATACCTTCTAACCCATGTTCAGCTACAATGTCAAAAATATTCATGAAATTGATTCATCCGAATCGATATAATTGGAAGAATGTATCTACTGAGTACAAAGAGTCGTACTTTGAGGAATTTAAGGTAAATTCTGACTTTTAATATTTAATTTGACAAGATTTTTAGATTGGTTTACTTGCAAATGCAACTAGAATACTTAGTGTGGGAAATGCTAAAAAATTTGCTGAAAATTAGATTGGTTAACGCTGAAAATTAGATTGGTTAGTGCTGAAATGCTGAAAATTAGATTGGTTAGTGCTGAAATGCTGAAAATTAGATTGGTTAGTGTTGAAATGCTGAAAATTAGATTGGTTAATGCTGAAAATTAGATTGGTTAGTGCTGAAATGCTGAAAATTAGATTGGTTAGTGCTGAAATGCTGAAAATTACATTGGTTAATTTGTGCATTTTGCTGGTAAACTATTTTGAAAATATTCAGTTTCTGATGTAAAAAAATTGGTCAGTTACTTGTCAATCTCTTTTGCCCAATGCATTTTATGAATGGTGTTATTCTAATTTATCAACTGTGTTTTGCTTTAATTTGATGACGTTGTAATGTTACAGAAATTTTACAAGTGGGATGCAACCATTGACACACAAGTTCACAAAGCCTTTTTAACACAAGCAGGCTCACGCTATTCAGATATGATCTCCAGATTCAAGACGAAACGGACTTCAACTGGGAGGCCAGCTTCTGTACCTGAAGAAACATGGCGCATTTGGGAGGCATATTGGGATAGGCCAGAGGTGAAAGCTAAATCTGAACAAGCACGCAAGAATAGAATGAGTGAGGTGGAAGGACCTGGTACGAGATGTTCTCGACATACCGGAGGATCTAGATAAACTATTGAGCATTGTCACAAGTTTGGTAATACATTTAACTTAAACCAATTTATTATTTGTATATATTTTACAAGTTAAGTATCATTTTATTGTTCGTGCTTGTTTAATAGCGGGATGATCTTCAAAAGGAGCCTAATCTGTTTGAGTGCTTCGAGCAAATCCACAAAAAGAAGAATGGTATGTTCGTTGATTCGAGGTCAAAGAGAATCACTGTAAGTATAACGTAACAATCATATATATTGTTAAATAGATAAATTTTTTATATGCCTTTTTATATTTCTTTTATTTTGTATATGTTTTTAATTGTAGGACGAAATACAAGCACGACATGCGGCTGCAACACAAGAAGCTGAAGGGTCAACTGAGCCACCAAGTATAAACATGTCACAGCTATATGTGGATGTTGTTGGCGGGATAAAGAAACAGCGTATTTATGGCTTAGGGACTAAGGCATCCTCATTTATCCGCGAGAATAGTTGTGGATCATTTGCTACTTCACAACTTCGCCAAGATGAAATGAAGGAGATGGTCAATCAACATATAGAGACTATGCGAGCTGAGATGGAGGCTGAGATGGAGGCTAAAGTGCAGGCTAAAATTGCAAGTTTGATGGATGAGTTGCGTCGCAATGGGATGTTATCCACGTCTATGTCATCACCTCCAACTACTCAAGTTGAACAATCTGCTAATTCAAATGATGAAAACTTAGGAGATGATTAGTTTATGTTTATTAATATATTTGGTACTGTTGTTATTCTGAATGATTAGATTAACATTATACAGCGGTTTACTTTTGTTATTGTTATTGAGTACGATTGTTTTCATATAATATATTTTACAATTATATTATTGGTGTAGTATATTATATATATATATTTTGCAGGTATGAGATTTTTATTAACACCACCGCCGGACCACCGCTACACCCTAACCCTAACCCTAAGCCTCATCCCCAACCCGTGAACACCACCGCCGGACCACCGCTACACCGCCGTCGCTACAGCCGGAGCTACCGCCGCCGTTGCCGGTCTGCTGTTCGCCGTCGCTGAGAGCGCGCGCGAGAGAGAGAGAGAGCTCGAGAGAGAGAGAGAGAGGTAGCGTGAGTGAGAGGTATGATAAGTGCTTAATTGTCTATATTTTCTCCCCTTTCACTAAGCCATTTTGCTCATATATTCTTCCAAATTTCATGAGATTAGGACTAAATTGTGTTATTTTGCAAGGAGTTTGGTTTGAAAAGCATTGGAAGCAAAGTTGAGTATTTTCAGGCATTTTGGTGGACATTGGAGTCAAATGGAGCGTTTTGGATGCATTAGAAGTCAATGGGAGCCAAGGAGAAGCTAAGAGGATGGCTAAAACACTTCAAAAGGAGCCTAAGAGTGGTGTTTTCAATGGTGTTGGTCATTTGGGCAAACCAAAACAAAAGAGGAGCAAAAGATCAATGCATTGCAATTTTCGCTCATTTCGACCACTGTTCGGTATTTTGACTATATCTCAGCCTAGGAGTGTTGAAATGAAGTGATTCTTGTTCCATTGGAAAGAAGACTCAAAGGGATACAATTCTTATAAATACATCAAAGTCTAAAAAGGAAGCCACAGGGGTCCAAATTGTCCTTGAAGTTGAAGTTCCAAACTGACAAACCAAAGCTGACCACTGTTTGGTTTTTGGACCATATCTCGGCCTAGGAATGTCCAAATGAAGTGATTCTTGCAGCATTGGAAAGAAGACTCAAAGGGCTACAACTTTCATGAAGACCATAGTTCCAAAATCGGACGTTTTGAAGGCCAAAAGACACGGCCAAGTGCACGGCCGTGTCTGTGGCCGTGTATTTTCTGTGCATTCCAGTAGCTACTGCTATTTTGGACACGGCCAGGGACATGGCCATGTCCCTGGCCGTGTCACCTCTGCTGCAACTTTTTATAAGCTCCGTTTTTTGTCATTTTTACTTGGTTTTGACTCTTGTTAGAACCCTAGACACTCTCTTTCATTCTCCTTCATATTTTTAGGTTAGAATAGGCTTAGATTTATGTTTCTTAACACTTTTGAAGCTTGTAATCTTGGATTTGAAGCTTGGATTCCAACATTTCAAGATTCCACCATCCATTTTCAATAGAGAAGCTTTTCTTCCTTTTATCTCTTTATTTTGCAAGATTTATGTTTGTTACTTATGCTTTTGTGTTCTTTATGCTATTTAATCATGAGTAGTTAGTTTATGGACTTGAGTTAGGGTTGTATTATCTATCTTGATGCTTGATTTGTGATTATTGCAAAAATGGGAAGAACTCCAACCTAGGGTTCATGTGTTTGTGAAGGTTTTGTATTTATATCTTGTTAATGTTTGATGTACACATTCATTAGCTTGTTTTTGGAGGATTCCTTGCCTCAACGAGAGTTGGGTGATGAATCCAAGCCACCCCTTGCATAGACCCGATTTCTTCCTACGAAAATAGGGGAAATTGGGGGCTTTAGATGCTTTTGTGCTTGATGGACTTGGAATTGATTCACCACGAAAGTGGGGCAATTTCTTGTTCTAATCCTTGTTTATTAATCACGAAAATGGTTCATAGACTAGGATACCTACGTGCATTCCCGCTTGATTCCTTGCTTACTTGTTCTCCCTAATCCCTTAGGTTGTTAAAGCATCTAGATGATAATGCACCCTAGCTTGAGTCCTATTTCTTTATTTTGTGTTTATATTTGTGTATATGTGTTAGTCTTATCATTTCCTTAAACTTGTAATTTGCTTAGCTTCTTGTTGATTTCCTTATGCTAGTGCCTAGTTTATTAGAATTGCATATTGCGTTCCATATCCCCCAATCCCCTGAGGACGACATTACACACCCGAGCTCACATCTTATTTTTGCTACACATCAAGGTAGAAGTTGTGGGCACCTTTTGTTGAGCTTTGGGTCATCTCCTACCATGCCTAGAAGGTCAAGCTTTGCTAGAAAAGCGGAATGGGTGGATACCCACTACCTTGTTCTTGAAGGTAAAGCCTTTGATCCAGAATCTTTTTCTAGTTCCTTGTTGGATATGCTTAGGTATCAAGGTTTGTTGGATGGGTTTCTCGCCATAAGGGCCGAGACATACCCGAGTTTGGTGAAAGAGTTTTACCGTCACATGGTTGTGACGAAGGAGGGTGAAAGGCTTGAAATCACCTCTAAGGTGAGAGGTGTAAAGGTTGTGCTTTCTGAGAAGAGGTTGGCTCAGTTGTTGAGTTTGTCTGCTACCGGAGTGGCTCAGTACAGTGGTCATTCTTGGATTAGTACGGATACCATGGGGTACCGTGACTACTTGAGCTACTTATTAGGCCGTACGAGTGGTTTCACTCAAGCCTCTAGGCCGGAGAAGAAGTGGTTGTCTGCGATCAAAGGATCTTGGTGATGTTGGTGTCGGACTGTTTGTTGCCGAACAATAACAAGAGCAAGTTGTTGGGTAAGCTGGAGTGCACTTTTGCTTTTTGTTTGAAGAATATGGTTAAGTTCAACTTGCCTGCCTTGATGTTGCAACACATGGTGTTCTGCCGGGATCACAATCGGAAGAGTTTGCCTTACGGGATGGTGTTGAGCTGGATCTTGGTTAGGAAGGGCGTCAGTGTGGATGGTTGTCTTCCTAAGGCTGTGGGAAAGCTAGTGTTGGATGCCACCAACCTTCGGAGTTGTAACCTGTTTCAGTTGGATGATGGCGAGTACATCACGCTTGAAGAAGTGGCAAGGAAAGCACCTGATGAACGGGCGGAGTTAGCAGCTGAGCTTGGAATCCATGCTGGGAAGTTGAGCCTCGCTGTTCAGAGCTTGGGAGGTGACGAAGGAGCCGAAGATGAAGCAGATCATGAAGATGAGGCGGGAGCGCCAGTAGCCGTTGAAGCTGAGGAAAGCGACTCGGAGAGCGAAGAGAACCAACGAAGAAGGGAAGCTCGCACCAAGAGGGAGCACGACCCCACGTCGCACGAAGAACGTGTTGTTGTGCACCATCGGCTAGATCAGATCGAAGCCAGCTCGAGTCATCAAGGAGAAGACGAGGAAGAGTCCGAGGAGTTGGAGAGCGAGTCCTTCTAGAAGTTGTGGTTACCTTGTTCGCCTTCTTCCTTGTAGTTGCTTTTCTTTAGACGTTGTTGCCGTTATTTGGTTGCTTGTTGTTGCTTTTGTGCATATTTTGCTTGTAGCCTCGTGGCTTAGTTAGCTCCGTAGTAGTAGAGGTGTTTTGTGTTGGTTGTCTTGCTCTTAGCGTTTGGTAGAACTAGATGTTGGTGTTGAGAATAGAGTTTGTGATGTTCAATCTACTCCTTGTTATGTTCTTGACAACTCTTGTATTGTTATGCCTTTCCTTTTTGTTTGAAATCCTTGTGGAACCTTTTGAGTTTTGACCAAAAGGATTTGTTCTTGAACCTCTTGTCACAATGTTGTTTCCTATCACCGTTTGTTTCTAATTCGTCGTACCCAAGCTTCGGGAACCAAGCTTCTTTGAAGGGGGAGAGGATGTGACACCCCAAAAATCCACATTCAATCCATGGATTAATTGAGTAAATAATCCTATTTCATTTGAGGAATTAATTCCTAAAATCCTGATTTTTAATACTCAAGGACTAGAACTTGACTAGTCAACCTTAAAGTTGTGTTGTACCTTGAGCTTTGAGGGGAGTTCCCTTGTTCCTTACACTTTCTAAAGATCCTATCTTTAAGAAAAAGACAATTAAGATGGAACCAAAAAGACAAGATAAACTTAGATCTTACCCTCCTAGATGCCCAAATAGGTGAAAGGTTGAATCTTGGAAGCAAAACTTGAAATCATGACAAGGATCTTAACTTGGCTTGGAGAATAAGCTACACTTCTTTTCTAGAGAGAAAGTGGAGCTAATTTCTAAGAATTGTAAGAAATGAAATGAAGAAGTCTTCTAGGTTAGGTTACAATACTAACTCTTGGTGAAAGGACAAGAATACCCTTACTAACCTTTAGAAAGTGTAAGGAACAAGGGAACTGCCCTCAAAGCTCAAGGTACAACACAACTTTAAGGTTGACTAGTCAAATACTAGTCCTTGAGTATTAAAAATCAGGATTTTAGGAATTAGTTCCTCAAATAAAATAGGATTAATTACTTAATTAATCCATGGATTGAAATGTGGATTTTTGGGGTGTCACATCCTATCCCCCTTCAAAGAAGCTTCGTCCCCGAAGCTTGGGTACAACGAATTAATGGCAAACGGTGAAAGGAAAGTACATTGTGACAAGAAGTTCAAGAATAACTCTTTTGGTCAAAAACTCCAAAAGAACTCACAAGGATTCCAAAGCAAAGAAGTATTCCAAAGCAAAGAAAGAAGGCATTTCAAATTCAAGGATTGGCAAGAGTTTAACAAACGGATAGATTGAGCATCAAGAACTCTAGCCTCAACACAACCACCAACTTCTAGACAACCACCAAGGACTAGACTACTAACTCCAACCACCAACTAACAAGCTAGCTAAACAACAAGGCAACAAGCAACAACAAGCAAGCACACAAGGCAAACAACAACCGAGGAAAACGAGGTACCTTCCACAAACAACTCAGGGTAACGCTTCCGCATCGATGCCTCCAGCTCCCAAGTAGCTTCCTCAACCCCATAATGTGTCCACCAAACCTTCACCTTTTCAACAGATTTCCTATGTGTGTCCCGAGTCTTGAAGTCCAAAATTCTGAGCGGCCTTTCTTCGTAAGACAAATCTTCATATAACGGTATTACTTCTGGTGGTAAAACATGAGCCGGGCCATGAACATATCTCTTGAGCTGTGATACGTGGAACACGTTATGCACCCTTTCCAACTCCATAGGCAACGCCAAACGGTAAGCCAAGCTCCCAACCCTCTCCAGGATTTCATACGGGCCTATAAACCTCGGGCTCAACTTCCCTTTCCTTCCAAACCGCATTACTCCCCGGGTGGGAGACACTTTCAACCAAACTTTATCCCCAACCGAGAACTCCACTTGTCTTCTAGCCAAATCAGCATAAGACTTTTGACGATTCTGAGCCGCTTTCATCCTTTCCTGAATCTGTTTAACTTTCTCGGATGTGTCCAACAAATATTGCTGTCCCAAAACTATCGGATTGACAAGATCCTCCCAACATAGTAGGCTGCGACACTTCTGTCCATAGAGAGCTTCATAGGGTGCCATACGAATGCTCGAATGATAACTATTGTTGTAAGAAAACTCGATCAAATCCAAATGGTCCTCCCAAGACCCTTGAAAATCTAGCATACAAGCTCTCAACATATCTTCGATAGTCTGTATAGTCCTTTCTGTTTGTCCATCGGTGGCTGGGTGGAAGGCAGTACTGAGACTTAGCTTAGTTCCAAGAGCTGCTTGCAAGGATTTCCAAAATTGAGATAAGAACCTTGAATCCCTATCGGAGACAATATCCCTCGGAACTCCATGATACTTTACCACTTGGTTGACATAAGCTTGAGCCAACTGTGTCATTGTCCAGGTCTCCTTCATTGCGATAAGGCGGGCAGTCTTAGTCAAACGATCAACTATTACCCAGATTTTGTCCTTACCCGAACGGGTTGTCGGTAGACCTCCCACGAAATCCATAGATATAGAATCCCACTTTCCTTGTGGAACTTCTAATGGTTGTACCAACCCCTTTACCTTACAACGTTCCGCTTTTACCTTTTGGCAGTTAAGGCACCTCCCAACAAACTCTGCAACTTCCTTCTTCATATTAGGCCACCAGAAGAAGCCATTCACGTCTTTGAATAATTTGTCTCCCCCGGGGTGGACCGAATAGGGTGTATTATGACCCTCTTCCAAAATCCGTCGCTTCCACTGATCACATGACGCGGGTATGCACAACCGTCCCTTATACCTCAACACCCCATCCGTAGACAACTCAAAAGGTCCCCCTTTCCCTTTAGCTAGGTCATCCCTTACCTTCATCAAGTATGCATCCTTTTGCTGCTCTTCCTTAATTTCTCCCAGAAATGTAGGTACAATCCTTAAGTTATAGCAACGAACTTCTGCCTCCACATCTCCCTGTTCCACCACTTCCAAGTTCATCCGTTGGAGCTCCTTACAAAGTTCATCCGCCACTACCCAAATAGGACTGGCTGTATGCTTCGATTTCCGACTTAAAGCATCTGCCACTACGTTAGCTTTTCCTTCGTGATACTGAATATCTAACTCGTAGTCCTTGATGAGTTCTAACCACCTTCGTTGTCGCATATTGAGATCCTTTTGGGTGAAGATATATTTGAGACTCTTGTGATCCGTGAAGATCTTGCAACGCACCCCATATAGATAATGTCTCCAAATTTTCAGAGCAAACACTACGGCGACCAATTCCAAATCATGTGTAGGGTAGTTCTCTTCGTGAACTTTAAGCTGGCGTGAGGCGTAAGCAATCACTCTCCCATTTTGCATCAACACACAACCTAGTCCTTTCTTGGACGCATCACTGTATACCTCAAACCCTTCCATTCCTTATGGCAATATTAAGACTGGTGCAGACGTGAGCCTCTCCTTCAAATCTCGGAATGCTAACTCACAAGCTTGATCCCAAACGAAAGGCACTTCTTTCCTTAGTAACTTAGTCAACGGTTGAGACACCTTGGCAAAATCCAAAACAAACCTTCGATAATAACCCGCTAAACCAAGAAAACTTCTTACATCCGCCACCGGTGAAGGTACAGTCCAATCTTTCACTGCCCGTATCTTGTCCGGATCCATAGAAATCCCTCTACTATCAATCACGTGGCCTAAAAACGCCACACTGTCTTTCCAAAACTCACACTTAGAGAGCTTCACCTATAACTGCTTCTCCCTCATGATCTGAAGTACTGTCCGAAGATGTCCAACATGCTCCCTCTTATCTTTCGAATAGACTAAAATATCGTCGATGAACACGATCACAAAATCATCGAGGTGGGTTTTGAACACTCTGTTCATCAGGTCCATAAAAACTGCAGGGGCATTAGTCAACCCAAACGGCATAACTGTAAACTCGTAGTAACTCTACCGAGTCCGAAACGCGGTCTTAGGAATGTCCTTGTCTGCTACCTTTATCTGATGGTATCCTGACCTCAAGTCAACTTTGGAAAACACTCCTGCGCCACGGAGTTGGTCAAACAAGTCGTCGATTCTTGGGAGGGGGAATTTATTGTTAATGGTGACTTGGTTCAGCTCACGGTAGTCGATACACAACCTCATACTTCTGTCCTTCTTCTTTACAAACAAAACGGGGGCTCCCCATGGCGATGTACTAGTCCAGATATAACCTTTATCGAGGAGTTCTTGCAATTGGGTCTTCAACTCTTGCATTTATGGCGTAGCCAAACGATATGGGGCCTTAGAAATGAGTGCTGTGCCTGGCATAAGGTCCACTGAGAACTCCACTTCCCTAGTAGGAGGCATACCCGGTATTTCCTCGGGAAATACATCAAGAAATTCACGGACTACGGGTATAGATTGAGCTACCTCTCCCTTTGTCTTCAAGTTCTCGACCGAACACAAGTACAACTCATTGCCTTTATCCATATATCTCTTCATCTTTGTCATAGATACCAGCTTAATCCCGGGTTCTTCCATCTTTCCCCGATATGACACCCTTTTCCCACTGGGTCCTCGTAGCACCACCTTTTGATCTTTGCACAGGATTTGGGCCCTAAACAGCCCCAACCAGTCCATACCTAGGACCACATCCATCCCGTCCAAGTCGTACTGGATTAGATCGCTAGGGAACTCTTCTCCCTTGATGTTGATCTTGATGCCCTCGAAGAGACGGTCACACATCCTAACTTCTCCCGATGCTACCTTCACGTTAAACTTCACTCCCGTGCCCCCAGATAAGTCCAACTTCTTCACGAGTCCGGGTGATACAAACGAGTTAGACGCCCCTGAATCGAACAAGAATGATGCCGAAACGGATTGCAGAAGGAAGGTTCCCACTACTACGTCACTGTCACTTGTTCGAACTTCATTTAAGGTGAGCACCCTCTCTTGGGATGACCCTTCCGCTGGATGGTGAACCTCTATCCTCCCATGCCCTCTTACATCTCGGAATGCTGGCAGGGTAGCTGCACTAGGACTTACTCTTGCAGACGTGCCATTCCGGATCCACCTTTCCATCACCCCAAAAGCATTACTAGATTCGGTCAACCGAGATTTCTTAACCACTTCACTCACGTCTTCAAACGTTGCGATTCGCTGGCGAGGAGGCATCACAGACTTCTGCTACAACAACGAGGTTGCCCAAAAGATAGCAAACAAGCAAAGAACAGAAAGCAACACACAGCTCACCGCGCAACCTAGAGTCCTAAGCCTAACACTTAACTTCTTAGGGTCGCATTGAGGTCTCAAAACACACTTAACCACTTAGAAAGTCTAGACTTAACTCTTCCTAGGCTCAAACCTAGGCTCTGATACCAACTGTAACAGCTCCCAAACAAGGCCCAAATAAAAATTCTTAACACATGCAGATTAAACAACAAAACTAGCACAGCGGAAGATAAAACGAGAACTGGATAAAAGAAATCCAACGGGGTGTCACGCCACGTCTACCAAACACGGTAAACGCTACAGCAAACAATCTGCAAGTGTATACATCTGTCCCAAAACATCAGTCTAAAACTACATGGGCGCACAAGCCACAAAACAAGGATAAAGGTGCTAAGCTACCAGGCACTAGACATCGCGCTCGTCTAAACATCACCTGAAAGATACAAAGATAAACATTGGGACGACGCCCGGTCAGCGATAATGCTGGTAACCCACCAATACCATTAAGTATCATGTATAGATAGATATAAGTCATAAAACCATTTTCAAAACGGAATACATAAGTATATAAGTCAAAAGTCAAGATCAAAAGTCAACACAAGACTCATCACTCACAAAAGATGACACGGGAACACATCCCAAACCACAAAGGTTAACCACAACACAAAGGAAAAAGACTCACCCATGGCAACACATGTCCTTGTGACTACACACGTCACAAGAAAGAGAACTCACCACAACGGCTACGCAAGCCCTTGTGACATCACCCATCACGAGTTGATATGCCTTCCTTATGCCCTGTTCCAACCTTATGGCTACCCCCAATCACGTGAACCTTACTCGAAGGCCACATCTCCATAATCACATCACGGCCACCACGAGGACCGCTGCAATACCTTGGTGACTAGCGTCCCATACCACTAATCCTGCAATCCAGGTAAAGCCACACACGCACCACCACTCACACGAGTCAATCAACGGATTACAACGAAGGTATGAAACAAACTCAATCAAGGAACGGGTCACAACCCAACGAAAACAACGATGAATAACACAAGTTATCATCAACCAAACGGAAGGTACAAACCACACACACGCTAGCATTAAGGCAATAGACTAGCATGCTTAACAACGGAGAAACTCAAGATAGTTCCGAGGAACACACAAGACACCTCTTGGTCCAACGAAACACAATGTTGAACACTTAGCACGATTCAAGATACCAAAGTCCTACATGGATACCTACCATATATTTCTAGACATACGAAACATCAAGAAGACGCTCAAATAGTTCCACAAAAGAACAACGGGAAGTCAAAAGACCAAATACCAAGTCAAACGGATCACGGGGAACAAATCCCATCTCAACACAATTGTGTTCCCCGTGGGTGGACCCACGGGTAGGCCCCTACCCTTGGTTCCGCCCGCGGGTACACCACCCACAAGCCTATGTACCTACAGGTGGGCGGCGGGTAGGGCTCTCCCCGCCGTTCCGCCCGCGGGTACATACTCCTGGGCAAAAGATCTCTTCGGGGATTTTCTTCTCCAAACACAAATTCAAGTCCAAAACATGCCAAATCTCACTCAATACAACAAAATGACTTGAATCATGGAAAATGCCAAGCAATGGCACAAAGGAACCCTAAATACAAGCTCTAGATATGCAATATCACAAGACAAATGCATAAACCCTCACATTTCATAGCAAAACACATGTAGGATCCAAGAAATCACATATAGGTAAGCAAAATAGGTTTTGTAGAGCATGGGTTACCTCTTGTAGACCAAAAGACTTCACTTTACACCACAACAAGCTCCCCACAAGGCTTACTTTCCAAACCCACTTCAAGATCAAACCAAAAGATCATAAAGATCCTACCTTTAAGAAAAAGACAACTAAGATGGAACCAAAAAGACAAGATAAACTTAGATCTTACCCTCCTAGATGCCCAAATAGGTGAAAGGTTGAATCTTGGAAGCAAAACTTGAAATCTTGACAAGGGTCTTAACTTGGCTTGGAGAATAAGCTACATTTCTTTTCTAGAGAGAAGGTGGAGCTAGTTTCTAAGAATTGTAAGGAATGAAATGAAGAAGTCTTCTAGGTTAGGTTACAATACTAACTCTTGGTGAAAGGACAAGAATACCCTTACTAACCTTTAGAAAGTGTAAGGAACAAGGGAACTCCCCTCAAAGCTCAAGGTACAACACAACTTTAAGGTTGACTAGTCAAATACTAGTCCTTGAGTATTAAAAATCAGGATTTTAGGAATTAGTTCCTCAAATAAAATAGGATTAATTACTCAATTAATCCATGGATTGAAATGTGGATTTTTGGGGTGTCACAGTATTCTTGACTTTTCACCAAGAGTTAGTATTGTAACCTAACCTAGAAGACTTCTTCATTTCATTCCTTACAATTACTAGAAATTAGCTCTACCTTCTCTCTAGAAAGAAGTGTAGCTTATTCTCCAAGCCAAGTTGAGACCCTTGTCAAGATTCCAAGATTTGCTTCCAAGATTCAACCTTTCACCTATTTGGGCATCTAAGAGGGTAAGATCTAAGTCCATCTTGTCTTTTTGGTTCCATCTTAGTTGTATTTTTCTTAAAGGTAGGATCTTTATGATCTTTTTGTTTGATCTTGAAGTGGGTTTGGAAAGTAAGCCTTGTAAGGAGCTTGTAGAGGTGTAAAGTGAAGTCTTTTGGTCTACAAGAGGTAACCCATGCTCTACTAAAACCTATTTTTCTTACCTATATGTGATTTCTTGGATTCTACTTGTGCTTTGCTATGAAATGTGAGTGTTTATGCATTTGTCTTGTGAAAATGCATATCTAGAGCTTGTGTTTAGGGTTACTTTGTGCAATTGCTTGGCATATTCCATGATTCAAGTCATTTTGTTGTGTTGGGTGAGATTTGGCATGTTTTGGACTTGAATTTGTGTTTGGAGAAGAAAATCCCCGAAGGGATTTGTTGTGGTACAAGTGTGTACCCGCGGGCGGAACGGCGGGTGGGGCACCACCCGCCGGCCTACCCGCGGGTACATGGCCTTGTGGGAAGGTGTTCCCGCAGGCGGAACCACGGGTGGGGCACTACCCGTGGGTCCACCCGCGGGTACACAGGTGGTGATGTGATGGGATTTGTTCCCCGTGTTTCGTTTGACTCGGTATTTGGTCATTTGACTTCCCGATGTTCTTTGTGGAACTATTTGAGTGTCTTCTTGATGTTTCGTATGTCTAGAACTATATGGTAGGTATCCATGTAGGACTTTGGTATCTTGAATCGTGCTAAGTGTTCAACATTGTGTTTCGTTGGACCGAGAGGTGTCTTGTGTGTTCCTCGGAACTATCTTGAGTTTCTCCGTTGATAAGCATGCTAGTTTATTGTCTTAATGCTAGTGTGTGTGTGGTTTGTACCTTCCGTTTGGTTGATGATAACTTGTGTTATTCATCGTTGATGTTGTTGGGCTGTGACCCGTTCCTTGATTGAGTATGTTTCATACCTTCGTTGTGATCCGTTCATTGACTCTTGTTGAGTTGTGGTGCGTGTGTGGCTTTATCTGGATTGCACGATTAGTGGTATGGGACCCTAGTCACCAAGGTATTGCAGCGGTCCTCGTGGTGGCCGTGGCGTGATTATGGAGTTGTGGCCTTTGTGTAAGGTTCACGTATTTGGGGGATAACATGTGTTATCCGGGCATGTGTTGCCATGTGCCTGTACGGTACCTCGTGTACTATGAAATCGGTGGCTTTGTTGGAGGAACTGTTGGAGGGGGAATGACTATTCCCAGGGGAATAAGGTTGGACTGTTTTTACAAGGGTCCTGGAGGTAAAGGTTGGAACTAGATATAAGGTTGGGGGTAGCCATAAGGTTGGAACAGGGCATAAGGAAGGCATATCAACTCGTGGCGGGTGATGTCACGAGGGCTTGTGTAGCCATGGTTGTGTGTTCTCTCTTGTGACGTGTGTAGTCACAAAGGCATGTGTTGCCGTTTGTCGTGTCTTTATCCTTGTGTTGTTGTTATCCGTTGTGGTCTTGGGATGTGTTCCCGTGTTGTTGTTTATTGATGAGTGAAGAGTCTTGAGTTGGTGTTTACTCTTGGTTTTACACATATATATACGTATTCCGTTTCAAAATGATTTTTGTATATATACCCGACCTATGTATGATACTTAACAGGTATTGGTGGGTTACCAGCATTATCGCTGACCGGGCGTCATCCCAATGTTTATCTTTGTGTCTTTCAGGTGATGTCTAGACGAGCGCGATGTCTAGTGGGCGGTAGTTTAGTATCTTTACCTTTGTTTCGTGGCCTGTGTGCCGTTGTAGTTGTAGACTGATGTTTTTGGGATAGACGTATACACTTTGCAGATTGTTCGCCGTAGCGTTTACCGCGGTGGTAAACGTGGCATAACACCCCGTTTGGATTCCTTTTTATCCATGTTTTCATTTTATCTTCCGCTGTGCTAGTTCTTGTTGTATGATCTGCAGGTGTTAAGGCCTTTTTATATAGGTCGTGTTTGGGGGTTGTTACAATGACGCCCGGTCAGCGAATAATGTTGGTAACCCACCAATACATGTGAAATATCATACATAGATAAGATATAAGTTTGTAAAGCCATTTTCGAAACGGAATATATATATATATATATATATATATATATAAAAGTTCAAAACCAAGAGTAATACTCAACACAAGACTCAAACACTCTCAACAAGAACACGGGAACACATTCCAAGACTACAAGGAACACCAACGACTCACAAGAAGTCTCAAGGTATAATCTATCATCACACAATAGATTAACACCCGACATGCATACCTCAAAGGAATAAGGACACACCCAATGGCAACACAGATGCCAAGGCAACACATGCTTTTGTAACTACACACGTCACAAGAAGAGAACTTACAACAACGGCTACACAAGCCCTTGTGACATCACCCATCACGAGTTGATATGCCTTCCTTATGCCCGGTTCCAACCTTATGGCTACCCCCAACCTTATACCTAGTTCCAACCTTTACCTCCAAGACCCCTGTACAACCAAGTCCAACCTTTTCCCTCCGAGGACCGTCGTCCCCATCCGCCAACGACCGCCAACAAAACCACTGATTTCATAGTACACGAAGGTACCGATCACACACACGGCAACACATGTCTCCCAAGAAATAAGTGAACCCGACACACAGGTCACAAACTCCATAATCGCGTCATGGCCACCATGAGGACCACTGCAATACCTTGGTGACTAGTGTCCCATAACATTAATCGTGCAATCCAGGTAAAGCCACACACACATCACACCTCAACAGGAATCAATCAACGGATCACAATGAAGATATGAAACCATACTCAATCAAGGAATGGATCACAGTCCAACAACAACGATGAATAACACAAGTCATCATCAACAATAGGAAGGTACAAACAACAAACACGCTAGTATTTAAACACCGAACTAGCATGCTCATCAAACGGGCAAATTGAACATAGTTCCGAAGAACACACAGGACTCATCACGGTTTAACGATACACAATGTTAACACTTAGCACGATTCAAGATGCCAAAACCTACATGGATTTCTACCATATAGTTCTAGACATACGAAACATCAAGAAGACGCTCAAATAGTTCCACAAAAGAACATCGGGAAGTCAAAAGACCAAATACCGAGTCAAAAGAATCACGGGGAACAAATCCCAAATACACACTAAGGTGTACCCCGCGGGTAGACCCACGGGTGGGCCCCTACCCGCGGGTACATACCCACCGGCCTCTTGTACCCCGCGGGTGGGTGACGGGTAGACCTCTACCCGTCGTTCCGCCCGCGGGTACGTATACCTGCACAAAAATAATCCCTTCGTGGATTTTCAACTCCTAGCTCAAATTCAAGTCCAAAACATGTCAAAACTCACCAAATACAACAAAATGACTTGAATCAAATGAATAGCAAGTAATGGCATAAAAGAACCCTAAACACAAGCTCTAGATATGCATTTTCACAAGAAAATGCATAAACACTCACATTTCATAGCAAGATCACATGTAGAATCCAAGAATCATCAAATAGGTAAGCAAAATTGACTTTGTAGAGAATGGGTTACCTCTTGAAGACAAAAACCTTCACTTGACACCTCACCAAGCTCCTAACAAAGCTCACCTTCCAAACCCACTTCAAGAACACACCAAAGGATCATAAAGATTCTATCTTTAAGAAAAGACAACTTAGAAAACACTAAAAACACAAGATGAACATATATTGTACCCTCCTAGATTCCCAAATGTATGAAAGGTAGAATCTTGGAGACAACTCTTGAAGATTTGACAAAGCTTCAACTTGGCTTGGAATAAAAACTATCTACCTTTTTAGAGAGATTAATTGAGTAATTAATCCTATTTCAATTGATGATTTAATTCTTAAAAATCCTGAAAATTCAATAGTCGGGGACTAGTAATTGACTAGTCAACCCCAAAGTCAAAGTTGTACCTTAAGCTTGTTCCCTTAGTAAGGGTATTCTTGACCTTTCACTTGGTTTTATTATTGTAATCTAACCTAGTAGAGCACCCTCACTTCTCTCCTTACACTTTCTAAAAATCTAGCCCCACATTCTCTCTAAAAAGGTAGATAGCTTTTCTTCCAAGCCAAGTTGAAGCCTTGCCAAAACTTCAAGAGTTGTTCCCAAGATTCAACCTTTCATACATTTGGGCATCTTGGAGGGTAAGATCTAAGTTCATCTTGTGTTTTTAGTATTTTCTAAGGTGTCTTTCCTTAAAGATATGATCTTTATGATCTTTTGGTATGTTCTTGAAGTGGGTTTGGAAGGTGAGCTTTGTTAGGAGCTTGTTGAGGTGTAAAGTGAAGGTCTTTAGTCTTCATGAGGTAACCCATTCTCTACAAAATCTATTTTGCTTACCTATATCTGATTTCTTGGATTCTACATGTGATTTTGCTATGAAATGTGAGTGTTTATGCATTGGCTTGTGAAAATGCATATCTAGAGCTTGTGTTTAGGGTTCATTTATGCCATTGCTTGGCTATTCCTTTGATTCAAGTCATTTTGGTGTATTGGGTGAGATTTGGCATGTTTTGGACTTGAATTTGAGCTTGGCGTTGAAAACCCCCGAAGGGATTATTTGTGCAGATATACGTACACGCGGGCGGAATGACGGGTAGAGATCCGACCCGCCGCCAACCCGCGGGGTACAAGGGCCTCGTGGGTGTGTACCCTCGGGCGGAACCACGGGTAGGGGCCTACCCGTGGGTCCACCTGCGGGGAACATGCTGATGTTGTTGTGGGATTTGTTCCCCGTGATTCTTTTGACTCGGTATTTGGTCTTTTGACTTCCCGATGTTCTTTTGTGGAACTATTTGAGTGTATTCTTGATGTTTCGTATGTCTAGAACTATATGGTAGGGATCTATGTAGGTTTTGGTGTCTTGAATCGTGCTAAGTGTTCAACATTGTGTTTCGTTGAACCGTGATGAGTCTTGTGTGTTCTTCGGAACTACGTTTGGTTTAACCGTTTGATAAGCATGCTAGTTTGGTGTTTAAATGCTAGCGTGTGTGTTGTTTGTACCTTCCGATTGGTTGATGATAACTTGTGTTATTCATCGTTGTTGTTGGACTATGATCCATTCCTTGATTGAGTATGGTTTCAAATCTTCGTTGTGATCCGTTGGTTGATTCCTAGGTGTGATGTGTGTGTGGCTTTACCTGGATTGCACGATTAGTGGAATGGGACACTAGTCACCAAGGTATTGCAGCGGTCCTCGTGGTGGCCGTGACGTGATTATGGAGTTTGTGGCCTTTGTTTAAGGTTCACGTGTTTATTTCTGGGATAACATTTGTTATCCAGGGCATGTGTTGCCGTGTGTGATCGGTACCCTCGTGCACTATGAAATCGGTGGTTTTGTTGGAGGGACTGTTGGAGGGGGAACGTCGGTTCCCGGGGGAATATGGTTGGACTTGGTGTACAGGGGTCCTGGAGGTAAAGGTTGGAACTAGATATAAGGTTGGGGGTAGCCATAAGGTTGGAACAGGGCATAAGGAAGGCATATCAACTCGTGATGGGTGATGTCACGAGGGCTTGTGTAGCCGTTGTTGTGAGTTCTCTTCTTGTGAAGTGTGTAGTCACAAGGGCATGTGTTGCCTAGGCATGTGTTGTCATTGGTCTTGTCGTTATCCTTTTGTGTTGTTGTTGCCCTTTGTGGTCTTGGGATGTGTTCCCGTGTTCTTGTTGAGAGTGTTGAGTCTTGTGTTGACTATTACTCTTGGTTTTGTACTTATATATATGTATTCCGTTTCGAAAATGGCTTTACAACTTATATCTTACCTACATATGTTATTTCACATGTATTGGTGGGTTACCAGCATTATTCGCTGACCGGGCGTCGTCCCATGTTTTATTATGTTATTTCAGGTGATGTATATACGAGTGCGCGGTCTAGTGCCAGCTAGTATAGCTCCTCCTTTATGTTTTGTGGCTTGTGATCCAGCTTAGACTTAGTTTGATGAGATATTGGTTTAGATTGGAACATTGCAGATGTTTGCCTGTGCGTTCACTCCTTTGGTGAGCGTGGCATAGCACCCCGTATTCCAGTTTATTTATATATATCTATCTTTCAGTATTCCGCTGTGTTTGTTGTTTGGTTTAGATATTTCCATGTTTAAGGCTTAAAATAGCATGTTTTTGGAGGGTGTTACAGAAGGTAGAGCTAGAATTTGGAAAGTGTAAGGAGAGAAATGAGGGTGTTCTACTAGGTTAGCTTACAATACTAACACAAGGTGAAAAGTCAAGAATACCCTTACTAACATGAAAAGGTGTAAGGGAACAAGGGAACTCCTTACAAAGCTTAAGGTACAACCTTGACTTTGGGGTTGACTAATCAATTACTAGTCCCCGACTATTGAATTTTCAGGAATTCAAGGAATTAAATTACCAATTGAAATAGGATTAATTAGTTAATTAATCCCTTAATCGAATTCGGATTTCGGGGTGTCACATCCTCTCCCCCTTCAAAGAAGCTTCTTCCCCGAAGCTTGGATACGACGAATTAAAACAACGGTGAAAAGAACAACATGTGACAAGAGTGTCAAGAACCATTTCTTTTGATCAAAACCCAAAAGATTCCACAAGAATTCAAGGCAAGAAAGAAGGTATTTCAAAACAAGGATTGACAAGAGTTTAATCAAACAGATATATTGAGCATAACGAACTCTAGTCCCAACACAAACACCAACTTCTAGCCAACAATTAAGAACTAGACAACCAACTCAAAACACCAACTACAAACTAACTATCCAACAAAACAACAAGCAAGAACAAGCATACGAGGCAAACAACAAACAACTAACAAACGGTAACAACAACTAAGGAAAGGCGAACAAGATGGCCACAACTCCACTCTAGAAGGACTCGCTCTCCGACTCCTCGGATTCCTCATCATCCCCTCCTCTGCGGCTTGAACTGGCCTCGATCTGATCTAGCCTTTGGTGCACGGCGACAAACTGCGTCTTCATGTATGCAAAGCCCTCTTCAATCATGCGGTTCTGTTGACGAAGCAAGGTGACAACGCGCTCCTCATGCGTCATGGAGTCATGATCCCTCTTGGTGCGAGCTTCCCTCCTCCTCTGATTTTTTTCACTTTCAGAATCACTTTCTTCGGCCTCAAGAGCTTCCGGTGCTCCCACCTCATCCTCACGGCCTGCGTCACCCTCAACTTCTTCATCGCCTCCCAAACTCTGAATAGCAAGGTTTAACTTCTCGGTATGAATCCCAAGCTCGGCTCTTTCTTCAGGTGCTTTCCTTGCAACTTCTTCGAGAGTGATGTAATCACCATCATCCAGCTGAAAAAAATTGCAACTTCGATGATTGGTGACATCCAACACCAACTTTCCCACGGCCTTCGGTAGACAACCATCAACACTTACACCTTTCCTAACCAAAATCCAGATCAACACCATCCCATACGGTAGGCTTTTCCGGTTATGATCACTACAGAAAACCATATGTTGCAACATCAAAGCTGGCAGGTTGAACTTGACCATATTCTTGAGGCAAAAGGCAAAGGTGCACTCCAACTTTCCCAACAACTTACTTTTGTTGTTATTGGATAACAAACAATCCGATACCAACATAACCAAGATCCTTTGTTCTGCAGACAACCACTTTTTCTCCGGCCTTGATGCTTGAGTGAAACCACTCGTGCGACCCAACAAATAACTCAAATAGTCCCAGTACCCCATGGTATCCGTACTAATCCATGAGTTACCGTTATACTGAGCAACTCCCGAAGCAGATAAACTCAAAAGCTGAGCCAGCCTCTTTTCAGACAGAACTACCTTCACACCTGTCACTTTAGAAGTGATCTCAAGCTTATCACCATCCTTTGTAACAACCATGTGACGATAAAATTCCTTGACTAGACTTGGGTAAGTCTCGGCCCTTTTGGCGAGAAACCCATCCAACAAACCTTGGAATCTAAACATATCCAACAAAGAATTAGGAAAAGATTCCGGGTCAGAGGCTTTACCTTCAAGAACGAGGTAGTGGGCATCCACCCATTCCACTTTCCTAGCCAAGCTTGACCTTCTAGGCATGGTAGGAGATGACCCAAAGCTCAACAAAAGAAGCCCACAACTCCTCCTTCTACTACTCTTTCTAGGCGGCTCTCTCTCTCGCTCTCGCTGCTTCTCTCTCGGCTTCCGGCGAACAGGGCAGCTCGGCGGGGAGGATCCGGCGGTGCGGCGGCGGATCGACGGTGGTGGCGGGTTTCAGGTGGGGCGACGGGTGGGGGTGGGTTCACGGTGGTTCACGGGTAGGGAAGAAGAGAGAAGAAGATTTGGGGAATTTAGTGATTTTTGGGGAAAAATTGGGAAAAAGATGATTTAATTTGGGGATTTGGGTAAAGTGGAAATTTATGGTTTAGATGGAATTAAAATTGTGTAGGTTCCAAGAAAGATAGTTAGCTCAAGTGGTTTAGGAGTTGGGTTGGCAAAGAGTATGCTCCGGTTTAAAACTCAAGGGTTGTAATTAAACATTTTGCTTGACTTTTTAGGCTACACAAGATAGGATTTTTGTATGGGTTTTCTATTCTCGAATTCAAAGAATACTTGGGAAATTTAGGTGGTTCTCAAAAGAAAAGTTGCAAGAATATCCAAGTGCAAGGATTATAGAATTAACCCAAGCATGATTCATTCCGATGTTAAATAACTAACTTCACAACGAAACTTACCCGCAAAAACTAAGAGAATCATAACCCAAGGAGAGCTTACACTTAATCCCCAAAGAATCATTATCAAAGAAAAACATGACAAGGATATCCAAGTAACTCAAGTAGACAACGAAGAAATACAAGACAACACACAAGGTAACAAGGAAAAAGATGCGCACAAAAGACAAGGGTAAGCTAGGAAAGGATTACCTGCTAGCTCTTCCTCCATCAAACCCTCGAACTCTGCCTGCGAATACCCCATCACGAAGACTCTCCCTGATGGTCTGGCTCCAGCTACTCCACGGCCCGAGCTACCTCCCGCTGCTCCTCCGGCTCCTGGGGGTGGTGCCAACGCCCTCTGATTGGCTTGCTGGGGACGCTCAGCAATCTTGGCCCGCGTGCACCTTCCCACATCTACGGCATGCAAACGTCTTGACTTGGTTTCCTTGCTCCATCCGGTTGGGTACTTGGGTTGAAGATGACACATTCTTAGCTTGAAAACTCGATCGTGGCTTCTTGAAGGTGGAAGAGCCTCTACTCTCGGTCCTCTTCCTCACTAGCTCATAAGATCCGCGCTGAAGCTGCTGAACTCGGTACAGATCCGCGGCACTCACATAAACATCCTTAAGAGAACTCGGCCTGCTCACAGTCAAAGATTTTCGTGCCTCATAATTCAAGCCGGCAACGAATTTCTCGACCTTAGTGAGCTCCGTAGGCACGAGCATCCGAGCAAAGTGTGCCAACACCAAAAACTTCTTGTGGTATTCAACCAAAGACAGAGATCCTTGCTGCAGATGGAGAAACTCCTCGTACTTGGCGGCTCGCACATGTGCCGGGTAAAACCTCTCGCGCATCCTATCCTTAAGTGCGGACCAATTGAACTCAGGCTCTTCAAGGTAGGCCAGAGCCTCATGAATCCACCACAGATCAGCCTCATCGCAGAAGTAGAACGTTGCCAGTTCTACCCTTCTCTCCTCGGGATAACCCACAACCGCGAAGATCTTGTCGAACACTCTCATCCATTCTTCCAAAACCACCGGGTCTTCTTCACCCGTGAAGGTCGGCGGTCTGTGACCTGACACTAAACGACCCATATCCCTGTGCCCAGCAGGTTGAGGAGGCGGCACAGGGTGGTTGTTGTTCAGCAAAGCCTCGCTAAGCGTCTGCATCATCTGCGTCAACTGTTGGAGGTTCTGAGCAAGCTGCTCGTTTGTCGGGGTCTCCGGGGTACGCGCTCGAGGACGAGGAGGCATCGCAAACTCCTTCAACAACAACACGGTTACCAAAAAGACAACAAGCAAGCAAATAACTGAAAGCAACACTCAGCTCACCGCACAACCTAGAGTCCTAAGCCTAACACTTAGATTCTTAAAGTCACTTTAAGGTCTCAAACCACACTTAGCCACTTAGAAAGTCTAGAATTTACCCTTCTAGGCTCAAACCTAGGCTCTGATTCCAACTATAACACCCCCTAAATTCCATACTATTTAAAGCCTTAAACATGCAAATATCTAAACCAAAACATCAAACACAGCGGAAGACTGAAAGAGGAAATATATATAAACTGGAAGTAAGGGGTGCTATGCCACGCTCACCCAGGGGTGAACGCACAGGCTAACATCTGCATTGTTCAACGTCTAAAACCATCATGACAAAGTACTAAGTCTAAATTGGCTCACAGGCCACAAAACATAAGGGAGGAGCTACACTAGCCGGCACTAAACTGCGCACTCGTCTAAACATCACCTGAAAGAAACACATAAAATATGGGACGACGTCCGGTCAGCGAATAATGCTGGTAACCCACCAATACATGTGAAATATCATACATAGATAAGATATAAGTTTGTAAAACCATTTTTGAAACGGAATATATATATATATATATATATATATATATATATATATATATATATATATATATATATGTACATATATATACATATACATACATATATATACATATACATATACATATATATAAATATATATATATATATATATATATATATATATGTACATATATATACATATATATATATATATATATATGTATATATATATATATATATATATATATATATATATATATATATATATATATATATATATATAAAAGTTCAAAACCAAGAGTAATAGTCAACACAAGACTCAAACACTCTCAACAAGAACACGGGAACACATCCCAAGACTACAAGGAAAAACAACGACTCACAAGAAGTCTCAAGGTATAATTTATCATCACACAATAGATTAACACTCGACATGCATACCTCAAAGGAATAAGGACACAACCAATGGCAACACATGCCAAGGCAACACATGCCTTTGTGACTACACACGTCACAAGAAGAGAACTCACAACAACGGCTACATAAGCCCTCGTGACATCACCCATCACGAGTTGATATGCCTGCCTTATGCCCGGTTCCAACCTTATAGCTACCCCCAACCTTATATCTAGTTCCAACTTTTACCTCCAGGACCCCTGTACAACCAAGTCCAACCTTTTACCTCCAAGGACCGTCGTCCCCATCTGCCAACGACCACCAACAAAACCACTGATTTCATAGTACATGAGGGTATCAATCACACACACGGCAACACATGCCTCCCAAGAAATACGTGAACCCGACAGACAGGTCACAAACTCCATAATCACGTCATGGCCACCACGAGGACCACTGCAATACCTTGGTGACTAGTGTCCCATACCACTAATCGTGCAATCCAGGTAAAGCCACACACACATCACACCTCAATAGGAATCAATCAACGGATCACAATGAATATATGAAACCATACTCAATCAAGGAATGGATTACAGTCCAACAACAACGATGAATAACACAAGTCATCATCAACAATAGGAAGGTACAAATAACACACACGCAAGTATTTAAACACCGAACTAGCACGCTCATCAAACGGGCAAACCGAACATAGTTCCGAAGAACACACAAGACTCATCACGGTTCAACGATACACATTGTTGAACACTTAGCATGATTCAAGACACCAAAACCTACATGGATTCCTACCATATAGTTCTAGACATACGAAACATCAAGAAGACGCTCAAATAGTTCCACAAAAGAACATCGGGAAGTCAAAAGACCAAATACCAAGTCAAAAGAATCACGGGGAACAAATCCCAAATACACACCAAGGTATACCCCGCGGGTAGACCCACGGGTAAGCCCCTACCTGCGGTTCCACCCGCGGGTTCATATCCACCGGCCTCTTGTACCCCGCGGGTGGGCGGCGGGTAGACCCCTACCCGTCGTTCAGCCCGTGGGTACGTATACCTGCACAAATATAATCCCTTCGGGGATTTTCAACTCCAAGCTCAAATTCAAGTCCAAAACATGTCAAAACTCACCAAATACAACAAAATGACTTGAATCAAAGGAATATCCAAGCAATGGCATAGAAGAACCCTAAACACAAGCTCTAGATATGCATTTTCACAAGACAATGCATAAACACTCACATTTCATAGCAAGATCACATTTAGAATCCAAGAATCATCAAATTGGTAAGCAAAATAGATTTTGTAGAGCATGGGTTACCTCTTGAAGACAAAAACCTTCACTTAACACCTCACAAAGCTCCTAACAAAGCTCACCTTCCAAACCCACTTCAAGAACACACGAAAAGATCATAAAGATTTTATCTTTAAGAAAAGACACCTTAGAAAACACTAAAAACAAAAGATGAACATATATCTTACCCTCCTTGATGCCCAAATGTATGAAAGGTAGAATCTTGGAGACAACTCTTGAAGATTTGACAAAGCTTCAACTTGGCTTGGAAGAAAAGCTATCTACCTTTTTAGAGAGAAGATAGAGCTAGAATTTGGAAAGTGTAAGGAGAGAAATGGGGGTGTTCTAATAGGTTAGCTTACAATACTAACACAAGGTGAAAAGTTAAGAATACCCTCACTAACATGAAAAGGTGTAAGGGAACTCCTTACAAAGCTTAAGGTACAACCTTGACTTTGGGGTTGACTAGTCAATTACTAGTCCCCGACTATTGAATTTTCAAGAATTCAAGGAATTAAATTACCAATTGTAATATGATTAATTACATGATTAATCCCTTAATCGAATTCGGATTTTGGGGTGTCACAAGAATCTTGTGAAGCGAAGTTTAATCTCGGCTATAAATAGGGTTTTGTTCTCATTTGCGGAGGTTATCAAGATTTTTACCAATCGTTTAGACTTGTACTTTAGATCTTAGATCGAGTGAGAATCCTCCCTAGGATTCTTCGAGCAACTTGACACATTGATCTACTATTGGGATTCCAACTACAATTGATGGAAGAATTGCTTGGATTCGATTAGAGATTGGTCTTGGAGATTAGTTTGTTTACTTAATTGGAATTTACTCTTATTTCAAATGCTTACATTGATTCTTGATTCTAGTTATAGCAATATAATTGTGACAGTATATGTGTAGCTAATTCTTAGAGAATTAGGATTAGGTTTACTTGCTAGGATGGTACAATGTTTTTATTTCAATTAGGAAGTTAATTACTTTGATGCATTGACTTGAATTCTTAGTTGTCTTCTTTTGTTTACCTTTGTTCAACCAAATTCTCAAGAATTAGTTTTCTTTTTCAAGATATAGACAAGAAAACAAATAACTTGATGATTTAATTAAAAATTGAACTATTAGTTCCTAAATATGGAATACATTATTGCAATTTAAAAAATTCTTCCTAAAATTCACCCAAAACTAGAATATCCTAAATGAGATCGAAAACAAAGCTCATATAAATAACAAAAAGAATAAGAAAAATGTACTAAACACACATGAAAACACAAAACTTTTAATGAAATTTACCAATAAGGGAGCCGATATAAGGGTGGCCTGGAGGTATAGGTTTGAACTGATATAAGGACGGAGGGGAGCCACAAGGTTGGAACTTGGTATAAGGTTGGAAGATGGATTGTGTACTTTGATGATTACTTGTTAATTGATTGTCTTTGAATGCCCTTGTTGTCTCTATTTGCTACTTATGATCTTATTTGTCTATTATGTCTTGTATCGTACTCTTAGGATGCATGCTAGCCTTTATGATTATATTGTCGAGTCTATTATCATGTCTCGAGTCTTGATCTTGGATTTAAATTAGAGTCTCGTAGGTTATATATGTATTCCGGTTTCAAAATGATTTCCTTATATCTACCTATATTGTACTTAACGCGTTGGAGTGAGTTACCAGCATTATTCGCTGACGATTGTTACACTGCATGTTTTTCAAGTACAAATTAGTAGCTTGGAGTGCGCTAGTTGGATCCCCCGAATCTAGTGTAGATAGTCTTAGATTCAATTATATGGCCTGCGTGCCTTGGTTTGTACCCAATTATGGATTTATGTTTGGTTAGTTAGTATAGCCTTTGCATCTAAGTTCTCCATCTTAGATGTGGCATAGAACCCCGTCTATTATGTTTCGTTTATGCTCTGTTTGGGATTTAATATTAGATTGTCCTTTATTTTATAAGCTTAAAATATTTTAAAATTTAGGGGTGTTACAACCCTTATATCGCCTCCCTTAGTCCTCCGAAACCACCAACAAATCCAGCAATATGGTAGCACCGAAGTGCCATTCGCATGATCTGTGCCTCTAGCACCACTACCAAAGGGGTCAGCGCATATAGCTCTAACATGGCACCGCGGTGCTTATACCCTGACCCAAGCCTTTAGCCCCAGAAAGTCTAAGGGGTTGTCCGTGCCTTTAGCACAATAACCGAACACTCGTTGTGCTATCCGCCAATAATTCATTTCCACCAATCACAATCTCATCATCATCAATCTCAACCATCGTTGCACAATGATCACGGTACCCATCATCATTGAATCAATCAACATATAATCAACAATAACAATTAAGGTATAAAAGCAACGATACGCACTACACTCAAATTCCTAGAACGGTAAAAAATCATACGAGACTCATAAACATCAAACGGGGTACAACGGAACACGGGAAAACGACAAACGGGAGAAAACGACCCGCCGTATCACCACTTTCCAGCCAACTAGCTTGTACATGAAAACTTGTTACTTGATGTATATTTCCATTATAGCAACAATGCATATAGTAAAAAGGGATATGATGTATCAAATTCACTTGAAACAAATAAGTGTGTTATAACAGAGAGGAATACTCTGGCAGTTTTCTAGCATGAGCTAAATAGCAAGGAAGAAGACAATGAAGTTAGAAAAGGGCAGTGTTGTAATTACATTCTCAATAGTTAGTTAGAACCGCTCTTCTCCCCTTTGCCTCTGTACGTATATAAGAGCTGGTCTGCTCTAGTATTGAGAACCTTTCACCACCGCAACAATCCATAATGAACACCACACCTTTCTGTTTCCATCTCTGATATGGTATAAGAGCGTGAACGCTACACCTACGCAGCTGCCGTCATCGGCACAGGCGAGAACAATCCAGCGATGATTTCGACCAGTGGCTCGTCAGCTCATCCCGCTCCGGAAACGATTCCACAGGGGAATCAAGCTAGTCAATAGAGAAGCTTCAATGCTGAAGATCTGGACAATCCTTTTCTTCTCGGCGTCAACAACATCCTAACTGCTGTGCTCGTCACTCCACCTCTGCTAGGGAGTTCGAACTATGGAAATTGGAGCATCAGCATGCGAATTGCTATGGAAATCAAAAACAAATGGAGTCTGACAGATGGGAGGATCACACCATTGAATAGAGATCATCCTCAATACTCAATGTGGAGAAGGTGCAACCTAATGGTCTGTTCCTGGTTGTTCAAGGTTGTTCATCCGTCAATTGCTCACAGTATAATGCATCTCGACAATGCGAGAGAAATTTGGGAAGATTTGAGGAGAAGGTTCTCCCACTGTGACGCACAAAGAATCTCCATTTTACAGAGTGAGATCTATAACATGAAGCAAGGTCTCATGACTGTAAGTGAATACTATACCAAAAGCAGGACTCTATGGGAAGAGTTGAACACACTGAGGCCACTCCCCATATGCAAATGCAGTCCGAGATGTGCTTATGGTCTGGTCGATCAGATTCGAAAGGAAAGAGACGTTGATCAGGTAATTTGGTTTTTGCAAGGGTTGAATGATGACTATGGTAATCTGAAATCAAGTATCCTAATCCTAGATCCATTACCTGAAGTTTACAAGGTCTATGTTATGACAGAAAAACTGGAGAGACAGATTAATCTAACCAGTTTGAATCTAGGTAATTTGGATGTTAACATCTCTAATGCAGTTCAAGGCCAAGGTTCCACAAATAAAGAAAGTGATGTAGCAACTCTGAATATCTATAATGGTAGAAGGAGTACTGTTGTAAAACCTAAGTGTACATATTGTGGCATGATGGGGCACGATGTGGACAAGTGGTACAAAAAACATGGCTACCCACCGGGATGGGTACCTGGCTTCAAGTCTAGTGGCAAACATATTACTGCAGTAGTAAATACGGATGTTGGAGATCTAGGTGTGTCAGCAGATCAATTGCAGAAGATAATCGCCATTCTCAAAACTCAGAAATCAGTGCCTAATCCCAGTACTAGTGCAACAGTCACTCTGGTGGAAAATGTTGATGGAATGCAGAGTAATGACAAAGGCAAGTACTCATCATCTCACATTAATTCACTTGCTTTATGTTCTTCCACTTGGATTATAGGCTCAGGAGCTACAAATCATATTGTATGCTCTCTTGATTCCTTTGTCAATTATCACAAGGCTGTTGGAGTTGCTGTGAACTTGCCCACTGGCCAATGCATTAATGTTGAACATATAGGAGATGTCAAGCTGGATAATAATCTGTGGTTAAGGGAAGCCTTACATATCCCCACATTCAAGTTTAATATCATTTCAGTCAGTAAACTTATCCAAGATACATCATATAAACTCACATTTATGAATGGGCAGTGCTTGATTCTGAAGAATGGTCTGATGGCTGGTTTAGCTAAGCAGGAAGGAGGGTTATATGTGCTCAAGGAGCTGCCAAACATGTTAGGAAATGATTTTGTTATGCAATGTACTGATGCCAACATTTGGCACCAAAGATTGGGCCACTTTCCCACTACAAAATTGCATTTGTTTTCTGAAATAGTTGTTTCTAATGCCAGAGATTTTATCTGTTATGTGTGTCATTTGGCAAAGAAGAAGAAGACTCCCTTTCCATTAAGTGTTAGCACATCAAATGCTTGTTTTGACCTCATACATGTTGACATTTGGGGTCCCTTCCTGGTTTGTTCTCTAGATGGACAACGTTATTTCCTCACCATTGTGGATGATTACTCGAGGTTTACATGGCTACGTTTAATGAAAACGAAATATGAAACAAGGCAGTTTATTCTTCAATTCCATGCGTATGTGCTCACACAATTTGGTTCAATGATCAAGATGGTTCGTAGTGATAATGGGCCTGAATTTAATATGGAAGAGTTCTTCTCTGCAAAAGGCATTGTTCATCAACGATCATGTGTCAACACCCCTCAACAAAACGCCATAGTGGAACGAAAGCATCAACATATACTGAATGTAGCTAGATCCATCTGTTTTCAAGCGAAACTTCCACTACAGTTCTGGGGGCTTTGTGTCATGCATGCAACCTATCTCATAAATAGACTGCCATCTCCAGTCATCAAGGGGGATAATCCGTATCAAAGACTACATAAAAAGATGCCAAATATTGAACTACTCAAGGTGTTTGGTTGTGTAACACCCCGAAATTTTAAAACTTTTAAAGACTATATAACAAAGGTAAATGATCGTAAATCCCAAAACGTTTATAAGAATACGGGGTGTTATGCCACACCCGAGCTAGAGAACTCAGGTGCACAGGCTAAATTCTAAGAACCTCAATCAGTATCAATACAAATCATGGCACGTAGGCCGAAAGGGAAAACTATCTAATCTACACCCCCAAATCTCTAGCGCGCTCCAGTGATCTGCTTGTCTGTGCTTGAAAGCCAAATATATCTGTTCAGCGAGAGATGCTGGTAACCCACTCCAACGCGTTGAAATACAATACATATAGACATATATATAGATATACGAAAACCATTTTGAAGCATGAAGATATAACCTACGAGACTCTAGCTTTTAAAACAGGGATAGACTCGACAAATAGAGATAAGCACAGCCAACAGTTATACCAAGCATATACAGTTTACAACATGGGGAACAGGCAAGACAGATAAAGATAAGCACAATCAATAATCATAACCCAACATATACGGTTTGCTAGCATAGATCCCATAGTCACGTCCCCAAGACACTCATAACAACAACTCATCCACATCTCATCACACAAGCATACTTTGTTGGCGCCACAGGACCAATCGCATGCCCATACATGAGGGTCAGCGCATATAGCTCTGACACGGCCCCGCAGCACCCTGCCCCGTATCGCAACACGGAGGGGTCGATCGCAACCGACCGATGAACCGCAGCTCATCATAATGTTTGATCGCAACCAAACAGTGGACCGCAGCCCAAGAGTAGTCATCCGACCGTAGCCAAGAAATATGAACCGCAGCTCATGTAAAACGTTTGATTGCAACCAAACGGTGGACCGCAGCCCAAGAGTGTAAATCTGACCGCAGCCAGCTTCTGAACCGCAGCTCATGAATAACCAATTCGATCGCAACCGAATTGGGGTATCATGCACACATAACACATAGCAAGCACATGCAGCCCACATTAACACATTGGGAAGGGGGAGAAATCGTATAACGAAACCTATGCGTGATCCTTCACATGCTAAGAATAATCCTAAGGGGTTCATACTTCTTTCACCTAGGCCATCGGGATACCAATTCAGCTAGCATGCAATATATAAGACTTATTTATCCTACAAACGGTACCCGAAACATCAACTAGACATAGGCACGATAGACGGAGTCCGTTGGGACGCCACGGGGATCGGGGGAACATCAAACGGGGAAGCCAAAATCCCAAGGTGGGGTAAAATCCAGCGGGTAGCCGGTGGGTGAGGGGTCACCCGCCGGTTGACCGCCGGCGTCGTGGTTCCGGGCAGCGGGTGCCCGGCGGACAGCTGCCCGCCCGCCCGCTACCCGCTGCCGGCGACGTTAACATTGGCCGCGGGTTGGTGGCGGGTCCCCTACCCCCACCTACCCCCCACTGACTCTTTCATCACAGAAAACGCCCCGGGAACCATTGTGGAACCCGAAATCATGCTTAGACACTTTCAAATGCAATTGACAACAACACGTAGACAATTAACGGATCCAAAAGCAAGTAACATACGACACATAACCTATCATGCTTTTCTAAACATAATCAACACCCAAACATGCGAATTCCCACCCAATACACCAAGAATAGTACCACACGAGTTTCACGATACAACCTAGGGTTCTAATTACTTTTAAATCAACAAGAACACAATTCATCTTCTAATATCAAGATTCGGTAGGAATATCACATAAACATCAAGAACATTATACAATTATCAAGAACATCATATAATCATCAAGAACATCATATAATCATCAAGAACATCATATAATCATCAAGAACCTCTTATCATCATCAAGATCATCAAGATTACCCATGGAATCATAACACCAATTGTCAAGATCAATATAACGAATCATCAACACACAAGAATATGAGGAAAGCCTAAGAGGGGAATCATAGCTATGAAAATAGGTTTTGTTGAGACATGGGTTACCTCTTAGCCTTAATTAATTCCTTGGCTATGAAGGGTCTTTCTTTAAGCTTCCTTCTTTCTTGATTTCTCCTAAGGGAATTCTTGGAACTCCTTGGGTGGTGAGAGATTATTGTGGTGGGGGTTCTAGGTGCCTCTTATGTCCCCTATTTATATACCTAGGAGTCCTAATTAGGGTTTAATATTATAGGCTTGCTAATTCTATTCCTTCTAGGGCTAGGGGTTGGGTTTTAGGGGTGAGGGCCCACGGACTATGGTGGGCCCCTTTTCCAAATTAATTAATGTAATTTAATTCTTTCTTTGGGCAATTGGTTAAATGATCAATCGGTTTTAGGGGTTGTAACACGGGGTGTTACAGGTTGCCTATGCTTTGTTGCTACTTTACCTACAAATAGGCACAAAATGGCCACGAGGGGAAGAAAATGCATATTCATAGGTATGCCGGCTGGAACTAAAGGATACTTACTATATGATTTGAACGATGGATCTACCTTTGTCTCAAGAGATGTCACCTTCTATGAGAGGCAATTTCCCATATCTGAAAATGATGCTATGATGCATATGAAGGAATCACAACCACCACTGCATGTGATTCCTATAGATACCAATATGGAGCTTGAACTTGGTAATCAAAGTTCTTTCACACAGCCGTTTAATCCAAGTCAACCAGATCTTGCTATGCAGCCATCAACAGCTTATGATGATCAGAATTCACACATTCAGACAGTTAATGAGCCTAGCCAATCACAAGAGATTGCTATTGAAAGAACTGACACACCGTCACCTATTGAGATCAGACGATCGGAGAGAATTCGACATGCTCCAAATAAGCTCCAAGATTACTACTGTGATGCCATCATAGATAAGAACTCTTCTCCCCATCTCCTGTCTAATGTCATTTCATATGATAATCTTACAAGGCCTCACATGATATTCTCAGTAGCCCACATGAATGATAAAGGCTTGAATCTATGTCAGAGGAAATATGTTATAGACATACTTACTGAAGCTGGTTTTTTTTTCTTGCAAGCCAGTAAGCACCCCCATGGTTCCTGGCCATCAATTACAGAAAGGAGGAACCTTACTTCAAGACATCAATGGCTATCGACGCCTTGTTGGCCGTCTCTTATACCACACCGCCACAAGGCCAGATATCACCTTAGCAGTTCAACAACTAAGCCAATTTGTGGATAAGCCAACAACTGATCATCTTGTTGCAGCACATCGCATTCTGAGATACATAAAGAGAGCCCCTGGTCAAGGAATTTTTTATCCCAGAAATGGTGACATGCAATTAAATGTGTTCTCTGACTCCGATTGGGCTTCTTGCCCGGAAACAAGCAAATCCATAACTGGCTTCTATATCTTCCTTGGAGCTGCTCCTATTTCGTGGCGAACAAAGAAGCAAGCCACGGTTTCCCGTTCATCCTCTGAGGCGGAGTATCGGGCACTGGCTGCAACAGTATGCGAGCTGCAATGGGTCACAACGTTGCTCCATGATCTGCAAATCATGTTGAATAGACCTGCTGCTGTCTTTTGTGATAATAAAGCTGCAATTGCCATTGGAGAAAACTTTGTATTTCACGAATGCACAAAGCACATCAAGATAGATTGCCATGTCGTTCGTGAAAAGGTTAGCCAAGGTCTGGTTAAATTGCTTCCGGTCTCATCCTCCGGACAAATCGCAGATGGATTCACCAAGGCTCTTCCCATCTCTCTCTTTCAGCTCTTTATGTCTAAGCTGGACGTTCAAGATCTGCACGCTCCAGCTTACCGGGGGGGTAACAGAGAGGAATACTCTGGCAGTTTTCCAGCATGAGCTAAATTGCAAGGAAGAAGACAGTGAAGATAGAAAAGGGCAGTGTTGTAATTACATTCTCAATAGTTAGTTATAACCGCTCTTCTCCCCTTTCCCTCTGTACGTATATAAGAGCTGGTCTGCTCTAGTATCGAGAACCTTTCACCACCGCTACAATCCATAATGAACATCACACCTTTCTGTTTCCATCTCTGATACGTTACTTATATATTTCCAGTAACGTTTGATTCAGCTTGTAATTACAGCTTAGAGAATCCGATCCCCATGTTTAATTATGATATTTCACATACCATACGACATTACCGTAATTAAAGCGTTATGAATTGACTCAACAAAATCCTCAAAAGATCGTCTGCAAGCAATAAATCACCACATCATCTTTTGTAACAACTAAAGACAGAAAGAAAGAAGAGTTCAGTAGCTCACAAAGATATGTACCCTGCAAATTGTATTTGATTGAATAGAAGTCTCCCAATTTCGTTGATAGCAAGATTCAGTCACGACGAACCATATTAAGACCTGTCTTTTCAATTACGTGGATGGCATAGCATTATAGTGACAAGCTGATAGTTATAACTAATTCCAAAAAGCATAGTGTTAACTCGATAAAATTGTATTAAGTATATATAATTGCTACCTCATAAGGTGTTCCATCCTTAAATTGTACTTTTACAACAGCATATTTCTTTTTCTTTGAGTTGTAGCATTCTTTTGTACCAGCCATCAAGATCAATTTCCAAACATTTATATTTCTTGTTAACCTACAAAAGAAATGTGATTCACACCTATCACAAAAAGGCTAGAGGCTTAGCAAAAAATCTAGAATTGGAGAACCCAAGGCAAGCATACATGCTGCATCAGAAATGGTTTAAGTCATCAGAGAACCAAAACTCCAAGACAACTATGATGGCAATTGGAAGTCAACTAAGCAGTAAAGTCTCTTTAGGTTTGGTTCTAGAATGAAGAGGATTAGCAGCTCTTAACTTTGTTCCTTCTGTTAAAAGAGAGAAGTAAAATTCTATTCTTTCCAATGGAATAATGAACAATTAAAACAAATCCTGGAAGTGGCATACACAATTAACCAACCCAATATGAACATGTGCGTATAAATTAAAATATTGTTCTACCGTTTTATTTTTACAGTTCTTACTTGTCTCTTAATGTTGTTGTACAACTTATTGCAGCATATCAAGCAACGAGTTTTCATGAGAAGTAAAATACTTTCATGTGAAAACAAAAATACTTATTGTACGTTTAATCAATAATTGCTTGTTGCTTTCTGCTACAGAAGTTTGTATTCTCTCTCTTTTTTTTTTTTTTTTTTTCCTAATAGGTAAACAAAACTTACTCTATCCACATATTGGCGATTGATAAGTCTGCATGAGATACTACCATAATTTATTAATTATATCTAAAAAGGGTATTGTAATATAATATAATACTCCGTACCATTTAAGTACTACCCAAAAGAAAATGCCTTTGTTGATGGCATGACACTGTTTTTGTCGTTCATTTACTATATAATGCGTGTTAATAACACTTCTATAGTTGCACAGGCATTTTGGCCTTTTATTTCCATTGTATGTTAAAAATAAAAAAGCTAAGGTAATTGGTCAAATAATTTTGTCCTTAATTTTCATAACATTGTAATTCAAGATATTTTTTCGTAAATAATTTATTAAAATATCAAAACTCTAACATGAAAAATAATATTAAAATATATCAAGAACACACATTTGCATTCATATTAGCCCGTAATCGATCATTTGTAATAACTTTTATAAATAAAATAATAAAACGTGGAGAAAATATATAGATATACTGAAATAAAATTCATAAATATCTTATTGCTTCTAATTAGGTCCCTCAATGAGAACCATCATCATTTGGTTCGTACTAGCTCTTTATATGGCACTAGCACCACCACTTAGGCCAACATCGTCATTCGCTCCAAAATGTGAATAGCCAAAGAAGTTGCCTCTATCATAATGAGAAATCCTAGCTTGCGTATGAACTTGTATTAGTTTTTGCAAAACATGAGATCGAAGCATTTCCATGTTGTGTTCCATGGATGGTAGCTCTGATAATAAAAGTTCAGAAATAGGATGCCTAATCTTTTCGGTGTCACGCAAAGCTTGATTTACTTTCATTTCTTCTTCAATTTGCATTTCAAGGTAACTAATTTGGTTAGATAGGATTTGCATCATGGTTTCACGGTCAGCGCGCAACTTTTGTTCAGCCAAGTTGGGTTGTGTTGTAGGATTAGCACCAAAATATTTGGTTAGGATCGCATCCATACTAGGATTGATGAATGTATAAGCGTAGCTAGAAGGCGAAATAATCACCAACAAAATCTCCACGCCACATAGTGTGGATATCTCATTGGCCTTCTTGATAAGGCCATTGCGGCGTTTCGAGAAGGCGAAACTACGATTAGTGTCACTTTCAATTCTAGATAGGGGAATCCTTTGCGTACCTCTACACACCCTTCGATTGGCATTATTGCTAGACATTTTCAAGAAAAAATATAATTCATTCACAAAGCTTTTTAGTGAATTATATTTTCTCTTGAAAATGTCTAGCAATAATGCCAATCGAAGGGTGGGTAGAGGTATGCAAAAGATGTTGAATTTTTATTATAATGGAAATTTTACCTGTTGTATAAAATATGTAATTAATATAAAAATATATTTATTAATTATTCACAGTTGTATATTATGTTGCTTCTCAATCGGTGTAGGCTTGGACCCCACTATTAAAAATTTTCTACTAATTTCATACACCACACACAAAAAAAATGGCTGACTTTGAGAACTTGATATGCCAGATCATAAATTCGTAATAATGTGTTGGTCCCGGTAGGGTCAAAAGAAGAGTCTAGAGGGGGGGGGGGGGGGGGTGAATAGACAACTCGTTTTTTCAGAAATAACTCCTTTCGGGGTTATAACACAGCGGATATGTTATACGAGTTTTAGGTTACTTTGCACTGTTTGTTGCTTTAACGAAACGTTCGGTTAGGATTGAGTGATATGCAATGCACGAAAATAAAGCAAGGAAAAATAAAGAGAGAGAGACAAGAGATTTTTATAGTGGTTCGGCCAACTGTGCCTACTCCACTCTTCTTTCACAACTCGTGAAAGGTTTGCACTATCACTCCTAGTACAAATTACACCAAGCTAGCTTCCTTGATCACTAAGCTGGACAGCTACTTGTAGGTTTTTCAACTCCTAGAGTTTACTCCGCCTCTATCAACGTCTTCTTCAGAGTTGAGGGTTGGAAGAAAATAATCTGTGTGGTTCTCCAACTGGTTGAAGTCTTGGCTGGCTGGTTGGATGATGGATGATCAACGTATCTAAGATGCAAGACTTCTTCAAGGTTGTGAGGATGAGATCTGATAAATCTTCTTGTAAACTTCACACCTTGGAACACTGGTTTCAAAAGCTTAACAGAGTGATCTTGTATAAGGAGCTTTTGAATATGTATGATCAATTTTTCTAAAAACCAGCACCTTCTATCATGGAGAAGATGGGTATTTATAGGAGAGAAAATATCCATCCGTTGGAGGGAGATTGTATTTCAAACCTATGATCCAGTGGTTAATAACCGGAGAGCCTGGTGCATTTATTGCTTCATTAAATGCAGCTGTACCATATAGTCGTTGGAGGCAAGAACTTCTACAAGTTTTGTCTTCTAGCTCTAAAAAGAGGTACTATGACATTTAATGCACCTTGATAAGCGTGCTCTTATTCTTAGGATTTCTTATTCCTAGGATGATCCATCAACTGAGACATTTGACAACATTCTTCTTGAGTTGAGAGAAGATGGATTGTCTTGGTAGTCTGAACATTAGAAATAATGTCTCTGGTCAAAAGATTACTTTCAGTTTCTGTTTTTGACTGTAAGGGATCATCTATCCATTCGTAGTCCATCCGAGATGTAGTTCTGTTTCATTAATCAGCTCTTCTTTCGTTCAAAGAAACCTAACTAAAAGATCATTCGTGTGTTTGACTAACTTAACATGAATTACACAGTGAGTTATGGTACCTTATGTCTAAGACGAAGGTAGCAAAATAAATGACAAAAAGTTAGGGGTCTACTATCTAAGTTACATTGGTATCATCAAAATCTTAATACATGCGTTCCTAACCATTTCCCCCTTTTTGATGATGCCAAAACCTATACTCTGCTTATAAGGCTGATAATTGTCCCATAAAAGATTTTTCATTTCAAAACAGCTATATAGAAGAGTTTACACTCAGTTTCTAAGAATTATGAAAGATACAAGTAATTAAAACAGGTAACAGAGATAGAAACACGATAGTTTGAGCAAAAGATGACTTTTATAAAGATCAAAGACACTTACAAAATATTGTCAAAGGCACGGTTGTAAAACTTTTACATGTCTAAAAGTTTCGCCTTTTGTTGCTGAGCTTCCTCTCGTTCTTTTTCATCTCTTTCCTTCTGTTGCTTGAGCATCATATTAATGTCGATGTCTCGGTTGATATGCTCTCTGAATTTTCGGATCGGATTCTCTTTGACATGATCTTCATACTTTCCTTTGATGTTGCAGCTCACATATTTATTGTATGCTTCGAGGATGTTTTCTCCTTCAATGATGCCGAGATTCCACCAGGCAATGGGCTCAAACGAGTGCATCCCTTCGGTGTAGATCTTCCCTGATTCAGTGTGGATTTTGAATGCAGCATTATATTTGACTCCTGGTTCAGCATCTTTCTTCACTTTCGTCACATCATTTATTTTCTCCTTTTATCCTTTCTCGCTCAATCAGCTCTTTCTCTCTAACAAGTCTCGCCTCTTCTTGTTTATTCCATAGCTCTAGGTTTGCTTTCTTGATTTCATCATTCCTTTGGATTTGATAGACTTGCCTAGAGTAGTTGCTTTCCTTTTCATCCAAACAGGTATATTGTAACCTTCGAAGCGTTTTCCACTTCCTTCTTCATACGGTTGATAAGTGTGGAAATTTCTTGTAGCGTCCATGGTTACATTCTCTTTTCGCATCAGCTTTTGATGGAAGTTTTTCTTTTCTCTGTTCGTCTTTCCACGAAATGAAAACTCTGAGGTGGATCCGAAGGATTGACAAGGTCTGATGGAGTGCTGTTTGGATCTAGAAGAGTGTTGTTGTCGAGATCTAGAAGCTGGGGAAGATGATCTCGTGTTTCTTGGTGAGCTTCTTCCTACTTCGTGTCTTGTGGTTCTTCCTTCGTTTCTCCTAGATTCATCTGGACGAGATGGTGATCAATTTCTATTCTCGTCTTCATCGTCATCATTTCTTTTCTTTTCCCCCTTTTTGGCATCAGCACATGGGGCGGCAGAGAATTTGGAAAACCGGTTAACAGCATTAAGTACATCTTTGACATATTCAAGAATTGTGAGCTGATATTCACCCATCCAGAACATGTTGTCATGCCCCAAGTCAATCTTCGTGAAAGCATGGTCAACTCTTTCTTTAAGGCCGAATTGAGAGAATTTGAGAGAATTCTATTCTTTTGTAATTTTCTCGAAGAGATCACTCTGACGACGGAGTTCATGTGTTATCTTTTCTTGAAGATCGACAGTGGACGAGCTCGGTTGCTGTTGAGATCTGGTTTTCATCAATTGGTCCACCTTGTCACATAAGTTTGCTAGGGTCAGGCTGTCGTGCTCTCGATGAATTAAGTATTGTTGATATATGAGCTCGGCCTGACGGACTGTGTTCAGTATCTGATGCATAATGTTCTCGGGATCAAGCTGCTCGAGAGTAGGGCCTCTTTTGGGATAAATGAGCATGGGTTTGCGAAGAGAACTTCTGTGTTCAAAGACGAACGGCAGTTCTCGAGGTGATGCTTCCAGTTTGCCATCACGAGGTGATGCTTCCATTTTGTCATCACGAACTTGATTTGCAATCGCTTCACTATATCTTGGTGGAGGCATAGAGTGAGACGAATCACGAGGAGAATTGTCCTTGGGTGGAGATGAGCGAGGTGCGGGGGATCTATCAGGTATGTATTCGGTGTTGCCTATGATGGGAGATTCGCTATCGTAGCCCAAATTGTCATCATCGTCATCATCATCACCCGAATCATCATCATCATTTTCATCATCATCGTCTTTCTTCTCATCATTTTCTTCATCAGCGTCAACTTCTTCATCATTCTCATCATTTTTGTCGTCTCCGCTATCTTCTTCATCATCATTGTTTTCGTCATTTGGAGACTAATTTGCTTCAGAGTTAGCCTCACTGCTTTCGTTTTCTGCATTTGTTCTTTCGTCTTCAGCGACATCTGCAATTTCCTTCCCTTCGTCATCCTTGGATTCGCTAACATTGCAAGCCGGACCATTCTGATGAGTTCTCTCTAATTCCATTTTGACTTTGGATAAGAGGAGAGCATATCTGAACTCTTTCATTTCTTCTTCAAAAATTGGATCCAAAGGCGGCTTGCTCAGTTCAATGCAGATGGGAGTTTTGTCTTTTCCAAGAGTGCGGTTGGTCACTTTGTAAGAATACACTCGGTTTATGGTTTCGAGACGGGTTACACTGTAAACGTCTCGTTTGTCAAGCCACTCAAGAGCAAAGTCTTCTTCGTCCTTCATTTCGTCAAAAGTTTCAAGGAATGTTTGCAGAGGTGAAGTTCGCCATTTTTGCCATTGCATGATTCTCTTGAAGTCAGTTTCAATTTAGAGTCGAAGCAGTTGGTCTCTTGATGGAGAAGGGTTTTGAACAACTTCTGGTATAGGTACAACTGCTCTCGTTTCTACTGGTAAGGCAGGTTCTTGAATAACTTCGGATCCGTGTATTCCTTCTTTCAGATTGGTTTCAAGCTGTGGAATCACTTCTCTCGTCTCGGCTGGCTGACCAGGTTCTTGTGGGAGACTTAAGTGATTCGAAGGTTGTGACACACTTTCGTCCTCGTCTACCATAGCAGGTTCTTATGTTAGAGTAGGAACTATCTGCTCTGCACAGGTAGGTTATTATGGGAGGGTTGTTTCGGCAACAGGTGGTGAGAGAAAAATTTGATCATTGACCACTTCTCTCGTCTCTTCTGGCAAGCCAGGTTCTTGTGGGAGACTTAAGTGGTCAGTGGGAGCTGGAGGATCGCGGGTATCCTTTTCCACCTCAGCAGGTTTTTGTGTCAAACTCGTGTTGAGTTGCTCTGCCAAGATGGGTTCTTGTGGTAAAGAAATTTGCCTCAAGCTTTCTGCACTTTCAGATCGCGTCCTTCGCTTCTTCGAGGCTTTTCGAGATGGATCTCATCTCTTTGAACTTTCTTCCCCCTGAGAAGATGCACCCTTCTTTGTCAGCTTTGCTCTCAAGCTAGATGGAAGAGGAAGAGCTAACCTCGCCATGATTTCATTGGCTTTAGCAATAGTAGGTCGAAAATGACCTTTTGGCGCTTGTACAAGGTTGGATAGAGTGACATCTTCTCCTTCAGAGGAATCATCAATGATAGCAGGTTCTGTTGTCGAAATTTGGGGTGTCTTCTGAAGGTCATCTTTCTTGGTATCAGCTAGGGGTTCTGGTTCTGTGGTCTTGGGAACGGGCTGAGCGTCAGATGGAACTTTCGTTGCTGATGTGGGGGAGATTTTGTCCTTCTTTCGTCTCTTGGACTTGGGCTGATCATCATCAGTCTCTTTGCCCCTTTTTGACTTCCGTTCCTTCTTCACCGAGTCCAATGGTAGGCCTAACTCCATTGCTTTCCGCTTGTCATATCCAGAGGGTTTGGATTTCATGTGACACACTTTCGGGCCAGGGGAAACTCCTGGATGTAGTGGAACTTTCTTTGTGGCGAGAAGATGGTTTACGAGGAAGCCAAAACCAATTTTCTTTGCAATGTCTCCTGGTGAAGATCGTCTATAGGTGATGATGTGTCGAAGTTTATTAAAGACAAATTTCGACCAGTCCACTTTGTATTCGCCAAGAAAGGCGTGTTGCATCTTCAACTTGTCCTTGGTTACATCATCTATCCCTGAAGTCTTGTGTTCTACGATTTTGTTGAATATGTCAACAGTGAATTCGTAGTCAAGTCGAAACCATTTCTTCTTTAAGGGCCTAGTGATCTCGGTTGGTCCCAGTTTATTCTTGATTGTTTCGTAGAAGGCATTCTGTTCATAGTAATATCCAGAGAAGTCCGAATGGTACGTCTCATCACGATCCGAGAAGTTGAATGCTTTCCTCACGTCTTCAACGGTTAGCGTTATGGCCGTGCGATTTACTTCTGATGAGATTTCTGAACCATCGACGGACACTGTAGCGTTCAGATAGAACTGAGCGACGTCCACCGGAAACCAGTACGTATATAGATGGGTTACAAAGTTGTACAACCCACTCTCCTTTAGAAGATGAATGATCTTCTCTCCAAATGATTTGTCAAGGACATACTCAAGAAAACCATGAGCATCCCACATGCACCCGCCTATGATGAATGGGACCCTTGACTCTATAAAGTTGATGTCGAAGGTTGGAAAACTTGGTATCACCATTATATTGTTGTCGGCGTTTCCTGTTCGGCGTCCGATGCTGATGCTTTGGATTTCTTTGCCATGGCTTCAGATATGGAGGTATGTGTTTTCTAGGTTTGTGAAGGAGGTTGGATGATCACGGAGAGGATTTGAGACTTGGTATTAGACAATTTTTGAGGAGTTTTGGAAAAGTGATGGGGGAGATGGTGGTGTAGGTTATAAAGGGTAGGCTTTTCAATGGGTTTTCTCATGGGCCAAGATATTTATCCGGGTAACCCGGCCTTGTATTTGAATTTGAATGAGAGTGACTCTTCTCATTCTACCAATAAGGTAATCTGATATGGTAAGAGGTTCTGATAAGGCCAATATCTGATCAATTTTGATCATTCCCAACTAAATATGAGAGAGAAAAACACTTGAGTGCAAAACACCCGCAGTAAATGCCTGTCGCATCGACTGACAAGAGAACATGGGGTAGTGGGCCGAGTTTTGTGGCCACACGATCACTTCTACCAACCCCATCGAACGGTTAGGGTATAACTTCTCATTTCCAAGTAACCGTCAGTGCATTTATCGTCTAAGAGACGTGTGATTTGTCACGAGAGTCAAATAAAGATTCTCGTGCTGTGATCAACTGATGAAAGTTTCGGGTAAGTAAGTTTCGTGACCAAGATTCATTTGTAGCGAGAGGGAACACACGAAACATAGAGATGAATTATTACAAAGACGAACATAGATAATTTTACAATCATCTCTCGTCCTACATCATTACACAGAGAAATGTCATTCTTAAGTTCTTCTCACTTTCTTTTTGAGCTGATCTTCTTCAGTTTCTTGGATCTGTTCTTCACAGAAGTTCTTCCACATAGTGTAAGATGGGTCATTCTTGAAGGCATCCATCATAAGAGTGGATGGACCAAGTGGAGGACGAACATTCTGCAGGATAGTCGAGTGAAGCTTCTTGGCAGCCGATCCATGGGAGCTTTCTCCATGCTCAGTAGACAGGCTAAGAGATTAGAACATCTCTTGAACTTCCTTTAGGTCTTTCTTTAGCAAGGATACAGAGGAAGATATCTTTTTCTTTCCCTTATCCATTTTCAAAAGATGGGATGGTCATACCATTACAAGACGTGTCTATTTGTAGGCAAGAATGGCCGTCCATATCGAGGTATGACACATATTCCATGTGTGAAAGACTAAATACAAAAAGATATCAATTTCCAATGTTTCGGAATAAAATTCCTGACAAAATGATATAGATGTGACATAGCATGCTCAAAAGATAAAGTAAATCAAATAAAGATTTACTTCTCTCGTTTTGTCATTTCATTAGGCATCATTTCGTGTTAGAGAGAATACGAAACAAATAAAGTTTTGGCAAAATGCAACGAAAGGATGTTTATTGATGATGACCAGAGAGAAACATCATATAAGAGTACATTGAAAATATCAAACGACAGAAATTCATTTCTTCGCTTTTCCCTTCACGTCCTTGCTCTCCACACTTCTCATTGACATCATTTTGCCTAAATCCTTGCGAAACCATTTGGCGGTCTTGGTTGTCTTTGACCTAGAAGGAGTAGGTGCTGGCTGTGCTTTACTGCTAGTGTCAGAGTCAATAGCGTGAGTGCTTAGGTACATGAGATAGTCTCGGTCAGCGAGAGGGTTTTATCAATCCTCAGCCGAGGGAAAGTTTATTCCGCCTCCCACTGGTGGAGGAGCTTCATGAAAATCAGCAATGGGGGTTTCCTCTGAATCAGAGATGAGTGATCCATCATCAAGATGGTCACTCTCTGATGAAAGGTCGACTAGAGCGTTCATGTTATTTCCAGGATACAAATCGTCTTGCTCTTCTCTTATCTTTTGAGAGGTTTTTTTCTGCTTTTGAGTTACCGATCGAGTAGCTGGCCTTCGGGATGCCATGATTTCTATTCTGAGCTTCAGAGGTAGAATGTGAATTTGTGAGTTTTGAATTTACAACACCCATCTTTTTATAGCTGCGATTGAATGATTCTTCGCATTGAATACAGTGGGCATTGAATGAACATTCAATGTCTTTATGTTATTCATCGTGCCATTTATTTCGGCTTTGACTAATAACTCACACTTCAATGATAGCCACCTAGAATATATTCCTTAGGGAACTGTGCATCTGGCATATGGGTTCTTAAACACAATAAATCAAATAAAGATTTATTCCATTGATAGCGCATTTTGAGAACATAGTGGCTCCAAGCATTTATTCTAAGACAGAGAAAGATCGTCCAAGAACATTAAGACGTTACATCTTAAGATAAGCATAGAAAACACTACTTCTTCTCTTTTCCTTTCCGCGTCTTACTAGATTCCCCCTCATTCATTCGAGTTTCCTTCTTTGATGAAGAAGGAACAGGGCGAGATTAGCCAACGGATGATCTTGTTTCGTTATGAGAGTCTTCCTCCAGATATCCGCAGAGTTTGGATTTGCAGTCATACGTGCTGAAGAAGATGTGAAGATCTTTGTCCATGTGTGGATTATTCCATGCTTCCTTAGATAAAATTCCTTTTCTGACAATTAGAGGAAGTGCCTCTTTAGGATAATCTTTCTGGATTTCGTCATCGGATTCATATGTGATGAATCCATCATAGTGCTCGAGGTCTGAATCTGAGGAAATGTCCAATGGAGCTCGCATGCTATTTCCAGGATATAGGTCACCTTGATCTTCTCGAATAAGACGAGTCCTCTCTGTGATTCTTTTTGTTGCATCTCTGGTAATGGGCTTTCTAGGAGCCATTGTTACCAGATTTTGGTTGATATTGAATCATCACCAATATCCTCCTTTTATAACCAGAACCATGAGACATCTATTCAATGCATATACGTCGTTGTCAACGAGGTACTGATAACTTGGATGAAATCCTAATGTTATCCAAGATCATGGTCGACGTGTCCTTCATGTATTGGTGATATGGACATCAAATTCAGAGAAATTAATTCCCGTGATCTTTGTAACTGATTAGGATCATAGCATTTAAGACCATGAAATTTCGTGTAACTCTCAAGTTCATGTTTGAAGCATTTATGAGATGTCATCTTAGAAATTAATTAGATCTTTGACCAACAGAGTAATGTTTCAGCATTTTGAAGACTTGGTCAAGAAGATCATTACGACTAGCACCCGGATAACCAGAACACGGATAACCATGCCTTACATATGAGATAAACATGACTAATTCTTTAAAGAAAACGATAAAGCATGTGAAGTTCCAGTCGAGTTGTTTAATTAGTCCTTTCGGATATGCTAGCCATATTTGCATTTTCGTCCATTTCCTCAACAGTAAGGGTGGGCTCAAGCGATCCGCTTGGTGACTGAGTGTGAGCAAGAGAGAAATCTTCATAAGATTTTTCATCCTTTTGTGGAACATCAGAGATAGGGTACTAACGAAAGGTGGGTGGAGATCCTTTGGATGAATTTCCATGTGTACTTTTTAGGATCGTTATCCTTTCATTCGCCATCTTTCGGGCTTTTTCCAGATGGTATGCTTTCTTTGCCTGAGACTCCATGACAATTTTGTCCAGGTTATCTCTATCTTCTTTGATTGCTGTGTTTGGCAGAGAATATGTGACATTTACTCTATCACCATTTCCTTCCATTTTTATGACTGTAGCATTCGTCAATTTGCTCGCTTCCATTAGGTGATGGTCTCGTCGAATGGCTCGTTTCTCTGCTTCATCCATTCATCCTTTAAGTTTGTTTTTATTCATTCCTGCAATCAACAGTACTAAAACACTGAAATATGTTAGTAGGTTAGTGTGAGTATTTCTCCTTGAAGAGGATGCCTTTTTTATAGGTGCAAAAAGTGAATGTTGCGTGAAGATGTTTTCAAAATATTTTTGATTCAAGTACTAAATCTCCCTATTTGGAATCTTTCAGAGATCTTGTAGACGAATTTGGCACAACTCTTTAAGATTATAGCGTAAGGCCAGTATTTAGATCATGCCAATTTCATGACGTGTGAATGTAGCGTAGCTTTCACATAGTGCTTATGTTTTTATTCAATGGATATATGATGCGAGAAACAGGAATATTCATTCATGAGGTTTGCATCTGAGTCCATGACTCAACATCGAAAGATATTTATTATGCTAGCATAGAAGAAAGGATGATATATTTTTTTAGAATTTTTTTTTTACGAAGATTCGTTCAATTAGTTCATTTTCTTCTTCTGAGATTTGAACAGCCCTCGTGTTGGTTGTCTTTTGCTTCTCACACTCTTTATTCGTCTTCTCTTTTCCCTTTCCTGTGCTCATACCTTTTCATGTTCACAATCAATAGCGAAACCAGGTGGTTGTTCTACATACACTTCTTCTTCTAGAAGACCGTTTAAAAACGCACTTTTGACATCCATCTTGCACACTTTGAATTCTTTGTATGTTGCATAGGCTATAAACATTCTTATTGCCTCAAGCCTAGCGACTGGAGTGAAGGTTTCATCAAAATCAATGCCTTCTTCTTGGCAGTAGCCTTTAGCAACAAGTCGGGCTTTATTCCTAACAATTAGTCCATCTTCACTCATTTTATTTCTAAATACCCACTTGGTTCCAATGACATTTTGATGAGTGGGCCTTGGAACAAGTTCTCATACATTATTTCGTTCAAACTGATGATGTTCTTCTTGCATGGCTATGACCCAGTCTGGGTCATTTAAGGCTTCGTCAATAGACTTTGGCTCCATTTGCGAGAGAAAGCAAGCCATCATATTTTCGTGTAAGGAGGCTCCTGTTCTTACCCCTTCTTGAACATTTCCAACGACTTGATCGGGTGGATGGTCTCTTAGCCATCTTAGATCAGGCTCAAAAGATGTTTGTTGATTTTGACCATCCATTTCAGGAATGTAGGGTAGATCAATATATATCATTGGTTCAGAGGTAGATTGAACATTTGGAACAGTGGCTTGTGTTCCCTCATCAGTTTGAGCTCTAGTTTCGGGATGTGTGGATTTTGGTTGATATCTCGTGTAAGATTGGAGATGATCTTCAAGATCTAAGTCTTCTTCATCAAGTATTCCGTTCTCCTGAGTGTTTGAGCTTTGTGCATTGGAGTTATTGATCTCAACTGGGATCTTTTCAGCTTGTTCATCAAATTTGATATGGATAGATTCTTCTATGACCATTGTTCTTTTATTGGGAACTTTGTATGCTTTGCTAACTGAAGAGTATCCCATGAACAATCCTTCATCAGCTCTTTCGTCAAAAACTCTCAAATGATTCTTCCCATTGTTGTGAATGAAGCACATACATCCAAAGATGTGAAAATAACTAATAACAGTTTTTTTACCTTTCCATAACTCGTATGGAGTCAGGTTGTGAGCTTTGTTGATCAATGATCGATTTTGCGTGTAGCAGGTTGTATTTATGGCTTCAGCCCAAAAGAGTTTAGGCAGACCAGAATGTGCGATCATTGTTCGTGCTGCTTGTTTCAGAATTCTGTTTGTTCTTTCGGCAACTCCGTTCTGTTGAGGGGTTCGTGCTGCCGAGAGTTGGTGAAATATGTCATTTTATCCGCAGAATTCTTTGATGACTTTTTTACAAATTCGGTTCCCTGATCTGATCTAATCCTTATTATGTTGACTTCTTTTTCAGTCTGAAGTTGTCTTAGGAGATCAGGTAGTACAACTTCTGTTTCATTCTTCTTCAAAAATAGTGTCCAAGTGTTTTTCGTGTAGTCATCTACTACGACCAGAGTATACTTTCGTCCACTCCGACTTGCAGGGTCTACTAGTCTGAATAAGTCCATATGTAATAAACTTAATGGTCGAGAGTTTATATCTAACTCTTTGGACTTGAACGACGTTTTGAATTGCTTTCCTTTTTGGCAGGCTTCACAAATCTTGTCTTTAACGTAGGTTGCTTTCGGAAGAACTTCTACTAGATCTTTCTTTGCAAGTTTGTTGATGGTCTTTAGATTCAAGTGGCTCAGCTTGTTATGCCATTCCCAGCTTAAATCTGCATTACTTTTTGCAACAAAACAAACATTAGCATTAGATGAGTTCCAAGAGACAACGTACATGTTTTTCTTTCGTTTTGCTGTGAGGACTGTTTCACCATCTCTCGTGCTGACAATGTTACATTTGTCTTTGGAGAATTCGACGTTGTATCCTTTGTCGCAGAACTGACTTGTGCTTATCGTATTGAATTTCAATCCTTCAACATAAGAGACACCTTGAATCGCTATACCAGTTTTGATAACGTCGCCTGTGCCACGACTTTTACCACTCGTTTCTCCTCCAAAGATTACCTTTGGGCCATCAATCTCTTTAAAGTTGCTCAAGATTGTTTTATCACCGGTCATATGTCTTGAGCATCCACTGTCTACATACCATATGACCTATTTTTCCTGCAAGAAAGATTATGCATTTTTAGGTACCCCTTTGGTTGCGGGTCCTTCGGGGTTAGTAGTCAACTTCGGGATCCATACGAACCTAGAGTTAACTCGACTCATTCTCGGTCCTTTGTATCAGTTAAAAACACGATAATCATAGAAGATTTTAGCAAAGGTTTTTGTTTTATATCGTCCTTGAAAATAATCAGCAGGTGGATTGTGATACTGCTTAGAATAATTAGTTTGTTTGTGCCGATGTATCTTGTCAAATTGCGCTTTTGACAAAGGTTCGGGATAATCAAACCAATCTTCTTCAGATGGTCCACTCCATACATTTCCTGTCCTCGGTCTTCTGATTAGCCTCTCGGCATGTCTGATACGTTCATTTCTTGGTCTCAGATTTCCTCGTAGAGGATCCTTTCGTGTATGCTCAGAGCGATATTGCCTCTAATTAACATTTGGTTTTATCCTCGATTGATTGTTCCTTGTAGGCTAACCCTTCTTTTGGTATAGATTAGATCTATCACATTTTGGTCCATTCCAATTGACATTTTTGTGACTAGGATTGCCTTTCAAAGAATTTTCATTTCAGTGAAACAATCAAAGCTGCAACTGGTCCAGTCCGACTTTGAAGAGCTTCGGATGAGACCATCACGAACTTTCACACACGCGTACAGGAACTAGCGAATTGTGGGATGGTCCTCGGTGAACTTTTCCCACAAGCAAAACTTGGTAAAAAAATTCTGAGGTCCTTACCACCGAGGTTCAGAATGAAAGTCACGGCTATTCAGGAACACGACGGCTAGAAGAACAAAACTGTTACTCAGTCAATGGGAAATCTTAGAACCTATGAAGAACCAGGTGATGATACGGTTGTATTTTTTACTAAACAGTTCTCTAAAATTTTGAAACAGGTTTCAAAAAATTCGCGCAATAGAAATCCAAAAAGAGGAGCAACATCGTCCAAAATCGGCCCTAGGGCAGACTCGTCAAGCTTCAAGCAGACTGTCTCACGTCCAAGGCAGTCCAAAGAAATATCTAATAATAAAGGAATCAAATGCTATGAGTGCGAAGGTTTTAGACATGTACAAGCAGAGTGTCCCACCTATCTCAGACGCAAAAAATCTATGTCCGCCATTACCTGGAGTGACGACGAACCTGATGCTGAAACAACTAGATCTGATATAGAAGAAAATCTCCGGTAATTTTGTTGCATTTACTGCACGTGTTGCTGGTTGTTCAGAACCTAATGAAGGAGCTGACTTAGAGGGTGGTGGATATGTCTCAGCGGAAGATTTAGAATTAAATGCTTTATATTTTGAAGTTGAGTTTGATAAGTTGTACCCCAAATGGGAAGCCCTACGAAAAGCAAATCGTAGATTAACTAGTGAGATAGGGATTATAACAAACGCTAGTAAAGTGTACCAAACTCAAATAGCAGATCGTGATGTACTTCTTAAAGAAGCGGCTGACCGAGAAGAGAGACTGAAACAGGAAGTCCAGACCTTGAACCAGGAGCTAAGCACCTACAAACGACAAATTCAAATGATGGACACCACTTCAACACTTGAGAAAATCCTTGATTCCGGAAGAAAAACTTCTGCAAAATTCGGTTTGGGCTTCACCGGAAGCAACTCAAAGGATAAAACGGTATTTGTCAAAGCGTCTGTACCTGATCCAGGAGACATTCCTGATTCCAGCTCAACAAAACATAACAGTGGTATAGTAAGGTCAAACAAGCAATAGTACATATGTTGCAACGGGGTGATAAGAAATTATAGTTACTAAGCAAATTCTCGAGCTTAAATCACTGCTACATGTTTGCGTTGTTGAAGAAAAGCAAACCATGGCTTAATAAATACTCAATCAACAAACTGCATTATATTTATTTATTATATCATTTGCAAAGTATCCAACTTGTCTTATATTTATTTATTAGAAGAGGGCTCACGGAGGAGGATTAAAAATGCAACTTTATTTTACCCACTCCCCAAAACACCAAAGCTACGGTGTTCATCTCATCATCACAGCATTAACAAAATCAAATATTTCTAAAAATTAAATCAAACCTATTTAGAACGAGTTGGTATAGCAAAAGAATCAAAACGAATGTTCTTAGACGAATAATCTCACTGAAATTCGCTGAGAAAATTTATATTATCATTGTAAGCCCACATTAAAGTAAATTTGTAAAAAAGCCAGTATTAATTAAGCTTTTGGAGAATTAATGGAAATTTCTTCACCTTGAAAATTTCTATTCTCTCTCTCCTCTTCTTTTTTTTTTTTTAATAGGTAAACAAAACTTACTCTATCGATATATTAACGATGGATGAGTCTGCATGTGATACTACCACAATTTATTAATTACATCTAAAAAGGGTATTGTAATATAATACTCCGTACCATTTAATTACTACCCAAAAGAAAATATCTTTGTTGATGGCATGCCACTCTTTTTTTTCCTTACATTTACTATAATGTGTCTTAATAACACTTCTATAGTTGCCATTGTAACTTAAAAAAAAAAAAAAAAAAAAGGTAATTGGTCAAATAATTTTGTCCTTAATTTTCATAACAATGTAAACTCAAGATATTTTTATTAAAAGATATCCCGCACATTTTTGTTCATATTATCTCTTAATCGATCATCTGTATGTAATAACTAAAAACATAAGAAAATGCAGAGAAAACATATAAATATACTGAAATAAAATTCATAAATATCATCTTGCTTCTAATTAGGTCCCTCCATCATCATTTGGTTCGTACTGGCTCTTTATTGGGCACTAGCACCACCACTTGGGCCAACATTGTCATTCGCTCCAAATTGTGAATAGCCAAATAAGCTGCTTGTATCAAGATGAGCTTGACCAGGAACTTGCATTAGTTTTTGCAGAACAAGATCTCGAAGCATTTCCATTTTGTGTTTCATGGATGGTAGCTCTGATAATGGAAGTTCAGAAATAGGAGGATTAACCTTTTCGGCCTCACGCAAAGCTTTATTTACTTTCATTTCTTCTTCAATCTGCATTTCCAGGTAATTAATTTGGGAAGACATGATTTGCATCAAGGCTTCACGGTGAGCACGCAAGTTTTGTTCGGCAGGGTTGGGTTGTGCTGTAGGATTAGCACCAAAATATTTGGTTAAGATCGCATCCATACCAGGGTTGCTGAAAGTATAAGCCTTGCCAGAATGCGAAAAAATCACCAACAAAATCTCCACCCCACATAGTGTGGATATCTCATTGGCCTTCTTGATAAGACCATTGCGGCGTTTCGAGAAGGCGACACTACGACTAGTGTCACTTTCAATTCTAGATAGGGGAATCCTTTGCCTACCTCTACCCACCCTTCGAGTGGCATTATTGCTAGACATTTTCAAGAAAAATATAATTCCCTCACAAAAGATGTAGAGACAAATTATATTGACAGCATAGAATGTGTAGTGGTCTATTTATAGTTGGGTGTGGTTGTTATTCCTTAACGCTTTTCAATTCGATATTGGAAATTTATTATGCTACTAAAATAAAAACAAATTAAATTGGAAGTTTACAACTCAATGATCGATATAGATATTCACAAATTTTAGGTATGTCGGATCTCGAATTTGGAATAATCAATGAAGATTTTTACAACTTGGTATGCTGAATCTTAAATTCGTAATATTATTATGGAATTATATAATGCCAGCTCATGTGTTGGTAGGTGAGATCTAGAATTTGTAATATAATAGAAATTTTGGCCGTTATATAAAATATATGTATTTAATATAAAAATATATTTATTAATTATTCACGATTGTATATTATGTTGCTTCTTAATCGGTATAGGCATTGACCCAACTATTCAAAATATCAACTAATTTCATACACCACACACAAAAAAAGTTCCATTTTCACAACTTGGTATGCCGGATCTTAAATTCGTAATAATGTAACAGAAACTATTATGCCAGCCCATCTGTTGGTAGGTGAGATCTAGAATTAGTAATATAATGAAAATTTTGACGGCCATAAAAAATATGTAAGTAATATTAAACTGTATTAATTAATTATTCGGGGCTGTATATTGTAACGGGTTCTTAATCAATATTGGCATGGACACAACCGTTCAAAAATTACAACTAATGTTGTCTTCCACACAAAAAGAATGGTCGATTTTAACAAATTGGTCCGCCGGATCTTATATTCATTATTATATAACGAAAATATATAATGCCATCTCATGTGTTGGATCATATGAGAACAAGTCTTTAGGTGAAAACTAAGAACCAATCTCAACTTTACGTTTGGGAAAAGTGGATGTACCAGATCCGACTTAAGAAAAAACATGTGGTGACATTTTCGTAATTATCACAAACTTTACTATGTGAATTTGAAAACAAAAATCTATAATTTTCAGAATTTTCCAGATTTGCACATGTAGTACTAACATTTTGCATATTTACTATTTAAATACTTGCAAAAATGCAAAAGTGCCTTGTACTTAGGGTTTCATTTTAGAGTTTATGACTGCATTTTTTGTTTTATTTAGTTTAGTGGTTCATTTTTTACTGCTTAGCATCTAGTATTTACAGTTTAGATTTAAAATTTAGTCATTTCTTTGTGTAAGTGTACAAATGATACACATTACACCCTTTTATGTTGACTAATTTAATTGACAAAATAATTAGAATTTATTTTGGAAATTAACCTCCGTCTCCTATCACATGCAATCTACAGCAATTGCAATAATCAGGTGCAAATAATTAAGTGGAAGTTGAAAGTATGGATCTGATCTTTAGTCGAAGGATGACTTATTTATTGTGGTGGTAATTTATTCTAGTATGGCTTTGAGTTGGTAAAGGCGTATGGATAGCACATATTGGGGAATTGGTTGAGTGATTTTCAATATAAAAGGATGGGATGCTTACCTCTTTATTTCACACGAATTAGAATATTATTATATTTTAGAGAAAGTTTCCAGAATCACTACTTCAACAAATTACTTTATACTGTTGTTAAGGAAGTGTTGATCATACTGGGTCAGTTCGACTGCATCAGGATCAGCAACATCAACAATTGAGGTCAATGAAGGCATGCACGTACCAATCCTGTTCGGGATGTTAGGAAGGTTGTAGTGGTAGTAGTGGCTGATTGCCTTATGTACTCACCCCAAGTAAAACACCTTGGTGAACATCTAATGAATTCGGCAGACGTGAGTTGCCCCGCAGACGTAGGAGAAGTGTGCTCCGAAATGTGTGATCAATTCCGGTGTACTTGTTTTATTTTTGCCTTTTATTTCGTTATTTATTTTCGTTAAATAACTTAATTAATTGGTCTGGTTATTTAAAGTATAAAATGAAGTAGAATTCTAAGGTTCATCTTGTATTCAAGATTCACGGTGCAATTTCAATTTGTATCAGAGCCTGCAGACTTAATTTATTAGTCTGTCGATCTGGCTATTCCGTGCATCTTGAACTCAACCTTTCAGAGACTTTTATTACTTTTCTTTATTCTGTTAATTTGTTCATTCTCACGGATTGTTGAGTGTTATAGAATGGATCGTGTTAAGGTTCTTCATCAGCTAATCGCTAGAACTACACTTATTGGAAAGTTCGCACACGTACACATCTAAAAGCTTTGGGTGATGCAGTATGGCGGTCTGTGGTAACAGGTTGGACTCATCCGACCAAAGCCAGTTCTAGTGCTGACGGAACGCAAGTAGCTAAACCTGAAACTGAGTGGTCCCAAACTAACATAACTAAGGTTGGATATAACGATAAGGCCTTAAATACGAATTACTCCCGTATACATGAAATTCAATTTTCTATAGTTGCAGGTATTGATTCAGCTAAAGGTGCGTGGGAGGCTCTTGAGTCAACTTACGAAGGAACTACGTCAGTGAAACAATTAAAGCTGCAACTGGTCCAGTCCGACTTTGAAGAGCTTCGGATGAGACCATCACGAACTTTCACACACGCGTACAGGAACTAGCGAATCGTGGGATGGTCCTCGGTGAACCTTTCCCACAAGCAAAACTTGTTAAAAAAATTCTGAGGTCCTTACCACCGAGGTTCAGAATGAAAGTCACGGCTATTCAGGAACACGACGGCTGGGAGAACAAAACTGTTACTCAGTCAATGGGAAATCTTAGAACCAATGAAATGGAAATTTTAACTGATCACACAAAAAAAACAAAAAAAAAATGTAGCCTTTGCCGCTGAAGAAAATAATGTTGTATATTTCTTAGAAGAACCAGGTGATGATACGGTTGTATTTTTTACTAAACAATTCTCTAAACTTTTGAAACAGGTTTCAAAAAATTCGCGCAATAGAAACTCAGAAAGAGGAGCAACATCGTCCAAAACCGGCCCTAGGGCAGACTCGTCAAGCTTCAAGCAGTCTGTCTCACATCTAGGGCAGTCCAAAGAAATATCTAATAATAATGGAATCAAATGCTATGAGTGCGAAGGTTTTGGACTTGTACAAGCGGAGTGTCCCACCTATCTCAGACGCAAAAAAATCTATATTCGCCATTACCTGGAGTGACGACGAACCTGATGCTAAAACAACTGGATCTGATATAGATGAAAATCTCCGGTAATTTTGTTGCAATTACTACACGTGTTGCTGGTTGTTCAGAACATAATGAAGGAGCTGACACAGTGGGTGGTGGATATGTCTCAACGGAAGATGTAGAATTAAATATTTTATATTTTGAGGTTGAGTTTAATAAGTTGTACCCCAAATGGGAAGCCCTACGAAAAGCAAATCGTAGATTAACTTGTGAGATAGGGATTATAACAAACGCTAGTAAAGTGTGCCAAACTCAAATAGCAGATCGGGATGTACTTCTTAAAGAAGCGGCTGACCGAGAAGAGAGACTGAAACAGGAAGTCCAGACCTTGAAGCAGGAGCTAAACACCTACAAACGACAAATCCAAATGATGGACACCACTTCAACACTTGAGAAAATCCTTGATTCCGGTAGAAAAACTTCTGCAAAATTCGGTTTGGGCTTCACCGGAAGCAACTGAAAGGATAAAACGGTATTTGTCAAAGCGTCTGTACCTGATCCAGGAGACATTTCTGAATCCAACTCAACAAAACATAACAGTGGTATAGTAAGGTCAAACAAGCAATAGTACATATGTTGCAACGGGGTGAGAAGAAATTACAGTGACTAAGCAAATTCTCGAGCTTAAATCACTGCTACATGTTTGGGTTGTTGAAGAAAAGCAAACCATGCCTTAATAAATACTCAATCAACAAACTGCATTATATTTATTTATTATATCATTTGCAAAGTATCCAACTTGTCTTATATTTATTTATTAGAAGAGGGCTCACGGAGGAGGATTAAAAATCCAACTTTATTTTACCCACTCCCCAAAACACCAAAGCTACGGTGTTCATCTCATCATCACAGCATTAACAAAATCAAATATTTCTAAAAATTAAATCAAACCTATTTAGAAGAAGTTGGTATAGCAAAAGAAACCAAACGAATGTTCTTAGACGAATAATCTCACTGAAATCCGCTGAGAACAGTTATATCATCATTGTAAGCCCACATTAAAGTAAATTTGTAAAAAAGCCAGTATTAATTAAGCTTTTGGAGATTTAATGGAAATTTCTTCATCTTGAAAATTTCTATTCTCTCTCTCCTCTTCTTTTTTTTTTAAATAGGTAAACAAAACTTACTCTCTCGATATATTGACGATTGATGAGTCTGCATGAGATACTACCACAATTTATTAATTACATCTAAAAAGGGTATTGTAATATAATACTCCGTACCATTTAATTACTACCCAAAAGAAAATATCTTTGTTGATGGCATGCCACTCTTTTTTTTCCTTACATTTACTATAATGTGTGTTAATAACACTTCTATAGTTGCCATTGAAACTTAAAAATAAAAAAGGTAATTGGTCAAATAAATTTGTCCTTAATTTTCATAACAATATAGACTCAAGATATTTTTATTAAAAGATATCCAAAACGCACATTTCGGTTCATATTATCTCTTAATCGATCATCTGTATGTAATAACTAAAACCATAATAAAATGCAGAGAAAACATATAAATATACTGAAATAAAACTCATAAATATCTTCTTGCTTCTAATTAGGTCCCTCCATCATCATTTGGTTCGTACTGGCTCTTTATAGGGCACAAGCACCACCACTTGGGCCAACATTGTCATTCGCTCCAAATTGTGAATAGCCAAATAAGCTGCTTGTATCAAGATGAGCTTGACCAGGAACTTGCATTAGTTTTTGCAGAACAAGATCTCGAAGCATTTCCATTTTGTGTTTCATGGATGGTAGCTCTGATAATGGAAGTTCAGAAATAGGAGGATTAACCTTTTCGGCCTCACGCAAAGCTTTATTTACTTTCATTTCTTCTTCAATCTGCATTTCCAGGTAATTAATTTGGGAAGACATGATTTGCATCAAGGCTTCACGGTGAGCACGCAAGTTTTGTTCGGCAGGGTTGGGTTGTGCTGTAGGATTAGCACCAAAATATTTGGTTAAGATCGCATCCATATCAGGGTTGCTGAAAGTATAAGCCTTGCCAGAATGCGAAAAAATCACCAACATAATCTCCACGCCACATAGTGTGGATATCTCATTGGCCTTCTTGATAAGACCATTGCGGCGTTTCGAGAAGGTGACACTACGACTAGTGTCACTTTCAATTCTAGATAGGGGAATCCTTTGCCTACCTCTACCCACCCTTCGATTGGCATTATTGCTATACATTTTCAAGAAAAATATAATTCCCTCACAAAAGATGTAGAGACAAAGTATATTGATAGCATAGAATGTGTAGTGGTCTATTTATAGTTGGGTGTGGTTGTTATTCCTTAACGCTTTTCAATTCGATATTGGAAATTTATTATGCTACTAAAACAAAAATAAATTAAATTGGAAGTTTACAACTCAATGATCGATATAGATATTCACAACTTTTTGGTATGTCGGATCTCGAATTTGGAATAATCAATGAAGATTTTTACAACTTGGTATGTTGAATCTTAAATTCGTAATGTTATAATGGAATTATATAATGCCAGCTCATGTGTTGGTAGGTAAGATCTAGAATTTGTAATATAATAGAAATTTTGGCCGTTATATAAAATATATGTATTTAATATAAAAATATATTTATTAATTATTCACGATTGTATATTGTGTTGCTTCTTAATCGGTATAGGCATTGACCCTACTATTCAAAATATCAACTAATTTCATACACCACATACAAAAAAAGTTCGATTTTCACAACTTGGTATGCCGGATCTTAAATTCGTAATAATGTAATAGAAACTATAATGCCAGCTCATTTGTTGGTAGGTGAGATCTAGAATTAGTAATATAATGAAAATTTTGACGACCATATAAAATATGTAATTAATATTAAAATGTATTAATTAATTATTCGGGGCTGTATATTGTAACGGCTTCTTAATCAATATAGGCATGGACACAACCGTTCAAAAATTACAACTAATGTTGTCTTCCACACAAAAAGAATGGTGGATTTTAACAAATTGGTCCGTCGGATCTTAAATTCAATTCATAATTATATAATGAAAATATATAATGCCATCTCATGTGTTGGATCATATGAGAACAAGTCTTTAGGTGAAAACTAAGAACCAGTCTCAACTTTACATTTGGAAAAAATGGATGTACCAGATCCGACTTAACAAAAAAAATGTGGTGACAGGTTTGGACTCATCCGACCAAAGCCAGTTCTAGTGCTGACAGAACGCAAGTAGCTAAACCTGAAACTGAGTGGTCTCAAACTAACATAACTAATGTTGGATATAACGATAAGGCCCTAGGTACGATTTACTCCCGTATGCATGTAAGTTAGCTTTCTATAGTTGCAGGTATTGATTCAGCTAAAGGTGCGTGGGAAGCTCTTGAGTCAACTTACGAAGGAACTACGTCAGTGAAACAATCAAAGCTGCAACTGGTCCAGTCCGACTTTGAAGAGCTTCGGATGAAACCATCACGAACTTTCACACACGCGTACAGGAACTAGCGAATCGTGGGATGGTCCTCTATGAACCTTTCCCACAAGCAAAACTTGTTAAAAAAATTCTAAGGTCCTTACCACCGAGGTTCAGAATGAAAGTCACGGCTATTCAGGAACACGACGGCTGGGAGAACAAAACTGTTACTCAGTCAATGGGAAATCTTAGAACCTATGAAATAGAAATTTTAACTGATCAAATAAAAAAAACAACAAAAAAAACAACAAAAAAAACAAAAAAAATGTAGCCTTTGTCGGTGAAGAAATAATGTTGTATCTGACTTAGAAGAACCAGGTGATGATACGGTTGTATTTTTTACTAAACAGTTCTCTAAAATTTTGAAACAGGTTTCAAAAAATTCGCGCAATAGAAATCCACAAAGAGGAGCAATATCGTCCAAAACCGGCCCTAGGACAAACTCGTCAAGCTTCAAGCAGTCTGTCTTGTTGCAATTACTGCACGTGTTGCTGGTTGTTCAGAACCTAATGAAGGAGCTAACTCAGAGGGTGGTGGATATGTCTCAGCGGAAGATTTAGAATTAAATGCTTTATATTTTGAGGTTGAGTTTTATAAGTTGTACCCCAAATGGAAAGCCCTACGAAAAACAAATCGTAGATTAACTAGTGAGATAGGGATTGTAACAAGCGCTAGTAAAGTGTACCAAACTCAAATAGCAGATCGGGATGTACTTCTTAAAGAAGCGGCTGACCGAGAAGAAAGACTGAAGTGCAGACCTTGAAGCAGGAGCTAAGCACCTACAAACGACAAATCCAAATGATGGACACCACTTCAACACTTAAGAAAATCCATGATTCCGGAAAAAAAACTTCTTCAAAATTCGGTTTGGGCTTCACCGGAAGCAACTCAAAAGATAAAACGGTATTTGTCAAAGCGTCTGTACCTAATCCAGGTGACATTCCTGAATCCAACTCAACAAAACATAACAGTGGTATAGTAAGGTCAAACAAGCAATAGTACATATGTTGCAACGGGGTGAGAAGAAATTACAGTGACTAAGCAAATTCTCGAGCTTAAATCACTGCTACATGCTTGGGTTGTTGAAGAAAAGCAAACCATGTCTTAATAAATACTCAATCAACAAACTGCATTATATTTATTTATTATATCATTTGCAAAGTATCCAACTTGTCTTATATTTATTTATTATTAGAAGAGGGCTCACGGAGGAGGATTAAAAATCCAACTTTATTTTACCCACCCCCCAAAACACCAAAGCTACGGTGTTCATCTCAGCATCACAGCATTAACAAAATCAAATATTTCTAAAAATTAAATCAAACCTATTTAGAAGAAGTTGGTATAGCAAAAGAAACCAAACGAATGTTCTTAGACGAATAATCTCACTGAAATCCGCTGAGAAAATTTATATTATCATTGTAAGCCCACATTAAAGTAAATTTGTAAAAAAGCCAGTATTAATTAAGCTTTTGGAGATTTAATGGAAATTTCTTCATCTTGAAAATATCTATTCTCTCTCTCCTCTTCTTTTTTTTTTAATAGGTAAACAAAACTTACTCTCTCGATATATTGACGATTGATGAGTCTGCATGAGATACTACCACAATTTATTAATTACATCTAAAAAGGGTATTGTAATATAATACTCCGTACCATTTAATTACTACCCTAAAGAAAATATCTTTGTTGATGGCATGCCACTCTTTTTTTTCCTTACATTTACTATAATGTGTGTTAATAACACTTCTATAGTTGCCATTGAAACTTAAAAATAAAAAAGGTAATTGGTCAAATAAATTTATCCTTAATTTTCATAACAATATAAACTCAAGATATTTTTATTAAAAGATATCCAAAACGCACATTTCGGTTCATATTATCTCTTAATCGATCATCTGTATGTAATAACTAAAACCATAATAAAATGCAGAGAAAACATATAAATATACTGAAATAAAACTCATAAATATCTTCTTGCTTCTAATTAGGTCCCTCCATCATCATTTGGTTCGTACTGGCTCTTTATTGGGCACTAGCACCACCACTTGGGCCAACATTGTCATTCGCTCCAAATTGTGAATAGCCAAATAAGCTGATTGTATCAAGATGAGCTTGACCAGGAACTTGCATTAGTTTTTGCAGAACAAGATCTCGAAGCATTTCCATTTTGTGTTTCATGGATGGTAGCTCTGATAATGGAAGTTCAGAAATAGGAGGATTGACCTTTTCGGCCTCACGCAAAGCTTTATTTACTTTCATTTCTTCTTCAATCTGCATTTCCAGGTAATTAATTGGGAAGACATGATTGGCATCAAGGCTTCACGGTGAGCACGCAAGTTTTGTTCGCCAGGGTAGGGTTGTGCTGTAGGATTAGCACCAAAATATTTGGTTAAGATCGAATCCATACCGGGGTTGCTGAAAGTATAAGCTTTGCCAGAAGGCGAAAAAATCACCAACAAAATCTCCACCCCACATAGTGTGGATATCTCATTGGCCTTCTTGATAAGACCATTGCGGCGTTTCGAGAAGGCAACACTACGACTAGTGTCACTTTCAATTCTAGATAGGGGAATCCTTTGCCTACCTCTACCCACCCTTCGATTGGCATTATTGCTAGACATTTTCAAGAAAAATATAATTCCCTCACAAAAGATGTAGAGACAAAGTATATTGATAGCATTGAATGTGTAGTGGTCTATTTATAGTTGGGTGTGGTTGTTATTCCTTAACGCTTTTCAATTCGATATTTTATATTTATTATGCTACTAAAATAAAAACAAATTAAATTGGAAGTTTACAACTGAATGATCGATATAGATATTCACAACTTTTTGGTATGTCGGATCTCGAATTTGGAATAATCAATGAAGATTTTTACAACTTGGTATGCTGAATCTTAAATTCGTAATATTATTATGGAATTATATAATGCCAGCTCATGTGTTGGTAGGTAAGATCTAGAATTTGTAATATAATAGAAATTTTGGCCGTTATATAAAATATATGTATTTAAAATAAAAATATGTTTATTAATTATTCACGATTGTATATTGTGTTGCTTCTTAATCGGTTTAGGCATTGACCCAACTATTCAAAATATCAACTAATTTCATACACCAAACACAAAAAAAGTTCCATTTTCACAACTTGGTATGCCGGATCTTAAATTCGTAATAATGTAATAGAAACTATAATGCCAGCTCATCTGTTGGTAGGCAAGATCTAGAATTAGTAATATAATAAAAATTTTGACGGCCATATAAAATATGTAATTAATATTAAAATGTATTAATTAATTATTCGGGGCTGTATGTTGTAACGACTTCTTAATCAATATAGGCATGGACACAACCGTTCAAAAATTACAACTAATGTTGTATACCACACAAAAAGAATGGTCAATTTTAACAAATTGGTCCGCCGAATCTTATATTCATAATTATATAACGAAAATATATAATGTCATCTCATGTGTTCGATCATATGAGAATAAGTCTTTAGGTGAAAACTAAGAACCAATCTCAACTTTACGTTTGGGAAAAATGGATGTTCCAGATCCGACTTAAGAAAAAACATGTGTTGACATTTTCGTAATTATCACCAACTTTACTATGCAAACTTGAAAACAAAAATCTTTAATTTTCAGAATTTTCCAGATTTGCATATGTAGTACTAACACTTTGCATATTTAGTATTTGAATATTGCACTTGCAAAAATGCAAAAGTGCATTGTACTTGGGGTTTCTATTTTAGAGTTTATGACTGCATTTTTTGTTTTATTTGGTTTAGTGGTTCACTTTTTACTGCTTAGCATCTAGCATTTACAGTTTAGATTTAAAATTTTGCATTTTGTACAAATGATACACATTAAACCCTTTTATGTTGGCTAATTTAATTGACAAAATAATTAGAATTTATTTTGGAAATTAACCTATAGACCGTCTCCTATCACATGCATTCTACAGCAATTGAAATAATCAGGTGCAAATAATTAAGTGGAAGTCGAAAGTATGGATCTGATCTTTAGTCGAAGGATGCATGGCTTATTTATTGTGGTGGTAATTTATTCTAGTATGGCTTTGAGTTGGTAAAGGCGTATGGATAGCACATAATGGGGAATTCGTTGAGTGAATTTCAATATAAAAGGATGGGATGCTTACCTCTTTATTTCACACGAATTAGAATATTATTATTTTTTTAGAGAAAGTTTCCAGAATCACTACTTCAACAAATTACTTTATAATATTGTTAAGGAAGTGTTGATCATACTGGGTCAGTTCGACTGCATCAGGATCAGCAGCATCAACAATTGAGGTCCGTGTTACAAAATGGATCGTGCTAAGGTTTTTTATTCTGTTAATTTGTTCATTCTCAGGGTGATGGAGTATGGCGGTCCGTGGTGACAGGTTGGATTCATCCGACCAAAGCCAGTTCTAGTGCTGACGGAATGCAAGTAGCTAAACCTGAAACTGAGTGGTCCCAAACTGAAAAAACTGATACTGGATATAACGGTAAGGCCTTAGATACGATTTACTCCCTTATGCATAAAAATCTGCTTTCTATAGTTGCAGGTATTGATTTAGCTAACGGTGCGTGGGAGGCTCTTGAATCAACTTACGAAGTAACTACGTCAGTGAAACAATCAAAGCTGCAACTAGTCCAGTCCGACTTTGAAGAGATTTGGATGAATGAGGATGAGACCATCACGAACTTTCACACAAACATACAGGAACTAGCGAATCGAGCAATGGTCCTCGGTGAACCTTTCCCACACGCAAAACTTGTAAAAAAATTCTTAGGTCCTTACCACCGAGGTTCAGAATGAAAGTCACGGCTATTCAGGAACACGATGGCTGAGAGAACAAAACTGTTACACAGTCAATGGGAAATCGTAGAACCCATGAAATGGAAATTTTAACTGATCACACAAAAAAAAAAATGTAGCCTTTGTCCCTGAAGAAAATAATGTTGTATTTCATTTAGACGAACCAGGTGTGATCTCCGGTAATTTTGTTGCATTTACTGCTCGTGTTGTTGGTCGTTTAGAACCTGATGAAGGAGCTAACTCAGAGGGTGGTGAATATGTTTCAGCGGAAGATTTAGAATTAAATGTTTTATCTTTTGAAGTTTAGTTTAATAAGTTGTATCCCAAATGGGAAGCCCTACGAAAAGCAAATCTTAGATTAACTAGTGAGATAGGTATTATAACAAATGCTAGTAAAGTGTACCAAACTCAAATTGCAGATAGGGATGTACTTCTTAAAGAAGTGGCTGACCGAGAAGGCAGATTGAAACAGGAAGTACAGACCTTGAAGCAGGAGCTAAGCACCTACAAACGACAATTCCAAATGATGGAAACCACTTCAACACTTGACAAAATCCTTGATTCCGGAAGAAAAACTTCTGCAAAATTTGGTTTGGGCTTCACTGGAAGCAACTCAAAGGATAAAACGGTATTTGTCAAAGCGTCTGGACTTGATCCAGGAGACATTCCTGAATCCAGCTCAACGAAACATAACACAGTGGTATAGTATGGTCAAACAAGCAACAGTACAAACTCTGTGACCCCGTATGTCATTATTGCATGTTGCGTGGCCATACCAGACCCGAATGCTACTACTTCTACAAGTATCAAAGAATCGAGAAATTCACGCACATGAACACCCAACCCTTTATAAAATAGATTTAGGTTAAAAAGACTGACTATATTTCGTTTGTCTCTTTTCACTCTAAAAGTGCATGAAGAGAAGAGAAATGATACTTTGACAGCGCGGGTGTTCCCGTCACATGACAGGAAATGCCAAATTTATAAGTAACGTAAATGGAAGCAAAGGTGAAGTTACCTTTGGTGATGGTATTAAAGGTCATGTCACTGGCATCGGCACGCTAAATGTCATTGGCCTGCCAAAACTAGAAAAAGTATTGCTAGTCAATGGACTTCACGCAAATCTCATAAGTATAAGTCAACTATGTGACCAAAACTGGAACGTGTGCTTCAAAAAAAATAAATGCATTGTCTTGGACAAAACAAATCAATGCGTTATGGAAGGTAAAAGGTCAACTGACAATTGCTATATTCTAACTAAAATATCTTCTGTTGCAGGACCAGCATAGATGAAGCTGAGCTATGGCACCAAAAACTGGGGCATCTGAGTTACATACTACTTGATAAACTAATGAGGATGGAAGGTGTTCGTGGTTTACCCAAGATGAAAGTCGAATCAACCATTTGTGGTGCCTGCCAAGTTGGGAAACTGACCAAATCATTTCATCCAGCTCAACATACCATAATGACGAGTCACTGCCTAGAACTGATCCACATGGATCTTATTGGTCCTACTTAAACAGGGAGTTTTGGAGGTAAGAAGTACATACTGGTATGTGTTGATGATTTTTCACGTTTTTCGTGGGTAATCTTTCTTAGGGAAAAATCCGAAGCACTTGAAGCTTTCAAAACACTGGGACTGAAACTCCAAAAGGAAAGAAATGAACCTATTATTCGAATTCGAAGTGATCACGGATGGAAATTCGACAACAACTTGTTCGATGCCTTTTCCAATCAATCAGGAATTACCCATGAGTATTCGGCACCAAAGACACCTCAACAAAACGAAGTCGTTGAATGAAAAACAGCATCATTCAAGAAATGGGACGAGTCCTGCTCAACGCCAAAGGATTACCTCAAAAATTCTGGACAGAAGTTGTAAACACCACATGTCACATCCCCAACCGAGTCTATCTTCGGTCAGGCACAAGTCAAACACCGTATGAATTATGGAAAGGTAAGAAACCGAATATTAATTACTTTCACATTTTTTGCTCACGATGTTTTATTTTGAAGGATAGAAATCCTGTTGCAAAATTTAAACCAAAAAGCGACAAGGGGATCTTTCCCGGTTATTCAACGAACAGTAGTGCATATCGTGTATACAACAAAGTGACCAAGACCATCATCGAGTCTACAAATTTTGTAATTGATGATCAACCGAATGATATTGTTGAAGTTTCACAACCTGAGTCAGTGATAGAACCTGATGCAAACCGTTCTGAAACTCCTGATCCTGAAACTCCTGAACCAGATCCAGAATCACCCACGCCATCTGAACCTGACCCAGAACCAGAATCAGAATCTGACACTGATCAAGACGACATTGACATTCCAACACGCATCCACAATAGATCATCTATCTTCAAAATTGATTTTGCCATCATCTTTGGTGATAGGTCTACAGGTTCATTACTCTCTAATTCCTTTTGTTGATTTCATGAATATTTTATGGTGTCATTGTCTAATGTGTCCTGTGAAATACCTTCAAATTTTCCTATGTCTAAAGCTGAGTTTTTATGTGTTCCTCTACCTAATTTGGTGCCCTCTACTTCAATATCCTTGCATTCATCAAATCTTGACAATTCTTCATCTTTGCCAGTGTAATATTCTGCATCTGTGATAGAATCTGTTTCAGGATCATAGAATTTATCTTTTGAATTAATGGTTCTGTTCCTACATGCTCTCACATTGCATCTATGTGTTTTTTTGTGCGTGTGTCTCTCTATGATTGATTTGTCCTCTATTCCATTTTTTTTAATTTTCTCGCAATTAGTCCTTTTCGTTACCTACTACTCTAAATTGCGTATTCATTCTTTGTGTTTTGTTTTTGACTGTTTCTGTGTGTTCACTAAATGTCCTATCTATGTTGTTTTGGATGCTTTTGATATGATAATCCTTTGATTATGCCTTTTTGTTGGTGTTTCTTGTGCTAAAAATTTGAATTCTACAAGGTTGCTTGAATGGTAAATTTGCTGCAAGTTGATATTCGTGGCTATGTGTTTATGTGAATGTACCTATTGATTTACCTGCATTCTCCATAAAAGTGTTATCTGTAATCTTGCTCTGTGTTATGTGTTTAGTCTGGTCATGACCGTATGTGTGTTTTCCCATGCTATCTGGTATGAATATGTGCCTAAATTAGATTTATATGAATATGTGCCTAATGTTGCTTTAGTTGAATCTCTGGCTGAATATGCTTTGCCTAAATGTGCTTACTGTCTTATTTACCAATCTGTCTCTTTGAGTGACCCAATTGTGTGCTTTTTGTGTTATTTGCTACGAATTTGTGCTTGAATGCGTTTTTACATGGTATGTTACGTTTTATCTACTTAATCTGCTCCAACTTGACTTGTGCTTATACGTTATTTGTTAAAATTGTTATCAAGTTCTGCGTTTCTCGTTTCTAATTCTCTTGTGCAGGATCAGTCCAATCGGGCACTCTGTCAGACTCAATCCATTATTGATGTTCACCTTTGTCAATTTATTGGAAAAAAGGGGGAGTGAGTATAATAAGGGGGAATATGGTTGGATTAAGGGGGAGTATATGGTTTTTTGATTAAGGGGGAGTATATGGTTTTTTTATTGATCTATTTTTTGTTATGGATTACGGATTCTGTGTTGGCATATTGGCTTTGGTAGCATTATGGGTTGAAGTATGCCTTGTGTTGGATGGTAAGCTTTTATTTAACTTAACTGTCTATTTTTATTGGTATTCTGGGCTTCTACTTATTATCTCTCTATTTGGTACTCTATTGGAATTATTAGTTTGCTTGTTGAGCCTGAAGCATTATGGATGGAGCATGGTTCAAAGTGTCTTGGTAATTGTCAATAAATTCTAACACATAGGTTTTATGTCAAGCAAATATACTAAGGGCAAGTTATTAACGAAATTTTTTAAAATATTAATTTATTGTTTGTCCAAAGTATATATGCGATAGTTTTTGCCAATTAATTTGCCAAAGGGGAGATTGTAAGTGTACAAATGATAAACATTAAACCGTCTTATGTTGGCTAATTTAATTGACAAATTAAGAGAAAATTGTAAAAAATGTCCCTCTATAATACGTCAATTATCAATGTCACCCATGAATTATGAGTGCTGTAAATGTTGCCCCTCAATTATCAAAATGGTGCACATATAGCCCCTCCCGTAACGGACCTGTGGTTTCCCACCGTTATCCATCGCTGGTACTTTGAATCGAGGGAGGGAAAAAACAACTAAATTACATATTTACTCCGACTTAACGATGTCGTCACTACAAGAAAAATCGCGAATCGCGACGGAATTTTTCCGTCGCGAATGGGCAATATTCCGTCGCGAATCGCGTTTCGCGACGGAATGGAGACGGAATTTATTCCGTCGTCTATCGCCTTGTCGTTTTTTGGTAGACGACGGAATAATTCCGTCGCAACGTTTGGCGACGGAATATTTCCGTCGCCATTTGGCGACGGAATTATTCCGTTGCGAATTCCATCGTCAATTTCGCAATGGAAATGTTTTCCGTCGTAATTCCGTTGCTTCATTGGCAACAAATATTCCGTCGCGATTCCGTCGCGTTTTTGAATTATTTTAAAATTTGATTGTAAATAGTAATGAATGTTTTTAAAATAAAAAATAACATAATTCTAAATTAAGTTATAATACTAATACATTACCAATCCACACTTAATACATAATATAATAGTCAATTCAAGTCTAAACAACATAATAATACATTATCAATCCACACTTAATACATAATATAATAGTCAATTCAAGTCTAAACAACATTGTTAGATATATTAAATATAATATATTTAATATAATATATATTAAATATAATATAATATATCTATAATATATATTAAATATAATATATCTATATATTATATTTATATATATTGAGAAGAGAGAGAGAGGAATAGATAATTTTATTGATGATTAGAAATGCTTGAATAACAAATCTATTTATACTAGATAAGATAATTCAAATGCTAAAATAAAGGAGTTAATGCTCCATGTAAAGCTAACATCATGGCCATGTACTGCACCTATAATTACTCCCATTATTTTTAACCAATTAACTAACTACTTGGTTTAATATTACTAATAATAATAATAATAATAATATTATTATTATTATTATTATTATAACATTGCCTCCTTTAAACCAAGTTGAATATATTGGTCATCCCAATATCCTTCTTCAATTTAAGAAATGTCTCTGTCTTCAACGGCTTCGTAAAAATATCTGCAACTTGACATTCACTCGAACAATACTCAATGTTGATTTGTTTTTCAGCAACCAGTTCTCTGATTTTGTGATACTTGATATCAATGTGTTTACTGCGACCATGAAAGACAGGATTCTTGGACAACGAAATTGCTGACTTGTTGTCACAAAAAATAGTTGTTGGTGCTTCCTGCTTGTGTTGTAAGAACTCCAAAATTCTCCTCAACCAAACTGCTTTAGTAGCACAGTTTGCTGCTGCAATATATTCTGCTTCTGCGGTTGAAAGTGCTACAATCTGCTGCTTCTTTGAAGACCAAGAAAATATGGCTGAACCAAGATAGAAGGCATATCCTGATGTGCTTTTTCTGGTCTCAATATCTCCAGCCCAATCACTGTCTGTATACCCAACAAGTTCCACTACTTCATTAGTAGAGTAAAAAATTCCATCATTACTCGTACCTTTGACATATCTCAGAATTCGCTTTGCTGCAGCCCAATGTGATTCTTTTGGTTCCTCCATGAATCTGCTAAGTATCCCAACTCCAAAAGAAATATCTGGCCTTGTTGCCACCAGATACCTCAAACTTCCAATTAAGCTTTTATAAGACGTAACATTCACATTCTTACCACACTCATCTTTGGACACCTTTAACTTTTCAGCTACCGGAGTTGAAGCTGGTTTGGAGTTTTCCATTTTGAACTTTTTCAAAATATCAGCAGCATACTTCTTTTGTGAAATAAAGATTCCACCATCCATCTGAATAACCTCAAAGCCAAGAAAGTAAGACATAAGGCCCATATCGGTCATTTCAAACCTCTTAATGAGTGCCTCCCTGAATTCTGAGATTAGCTTCAAGTTGTTTCCAGTAAAAACCAGATCATTAACATACAGACAGATTAAAACAATATCACCAGAATCCGTGCATTTGACATACAAAGTGTGTTCATGAGGACATCTCATAAAACCACTTTCAACAAAATATGAGTCAATGCAACCATACCACGCCCTAGGCGCTTGCTTTAAGCCATACAAGGCTTTTCTCAACCTGTACACTTTATTTTCCTCCCCTTTCTTCATAAATCCTGCAGGTTGCTCAACATATATTTCTTCATCAAGAAAACCATTCAGAAAAGCAGACTTGACATCCATTTGATGCAATTTCCAATCATTTTGAGCAGCAAGAGAAATAACCATTCGAACTGTATCAAGTCTACTTACAGGAGCAAAAACCTCAAAATAATCAATACCTGGTTTCTGCTTGTAACCCTTTGCTACCAACCGTGCCTTAAAACGGTCAATTTCTCTATTTGATTTGTACTTCGTTCTGTAAACCCACTTTACTCCAATCGGCTTCTTTCCAGGAGGTAAATCTGTTAACTCCCAGGTACCATTCTTTTCAATGGCACGTATCTCCTCATCCATCGCCTTAAGCCAATGAGTTTCTGTAGCAGCCTCCTCAAAAGTTAAAGGATCACAATCTGCAAAGAGAGCAAATTGAATAATCTCTTCATCAGACAGGTCATTAGCTTGACCCAAAACATAATCTTGCAAGCGAGCTGGTAAGTGGCGCTCGCGCTGAGATCGTCGAACTGACGATTCTGGCTGTGAAAGAGACTGGACATTATCTGGAATCGGTTGCTCTTCAATAATATTTTCAACAGCAGGAATAACAACTGAACTTTCATCTTTAGCTAACCAATCCCAGGCACCATATTCATCAAAAGTGACATCACGACTTATAACAACCTTTTTAGTTTCAGGATTGTATAGTTTATAAGCCTTTGAAGCGTCACTATAACCAATGAATATGCATTTCTCACCTTTATCATCCAACTTCTTTCTCAATGGATCCGGCACGTGGGCATATGCCAAACATCCAAAAACCTTGAGATATTTGATAGAGGGTTTTCTCCCACTCCAAGCTTCTTCGGGCGTCTTATCACGGACACTCTTAGTTGGACACCTATTCAACACATAGACAGCACAAGCAACAGCTTCTGCCCAAAAAGGTTTAGGCAGATCCTTGGATTTCAACATGCACCTCACCATATCCATGATTGACCTATTCTTCCTCTCAGCCACTCCGTTTTGTTGTGGAGTGTATCTAGCTGTCATTTGGTGCTGAATACCCTTTTCTTTCAGAAAATTATCACAAGCAATATATTATGTACCTCTATCAGTTCTCAAGATTTTAACTTCATAACCACTTTGCTTTTCAACAAAAGTCTTAAATTGTTTGAAAACATCACATGCTTCAGACTTTTGCTTCAGAAAGTAAACCCATGTTTTCCTACTGAAATCATCAATGAAAGTAATAAAGTACTTACAACCTCCATGTGAGGGAACCTCCAACGAACATAGGTCTGAGTGAATAATCTCCAACTGTTTTGTAGCTCTCCTTGACTTGCCCACGGGAAAGGGATCTCTATGCTTCTTCCCAATCACACAAATCTCACATATACGATCAGGGACATTCACAACAGGTAAATCAGAAACAAGTTCCTTTCTCGCAAGATAGTTTAACCCAGAAAAATGAAAATGCCCAAACCGCATATGCCATAACCAATTATCATCACAAACTTCAGAATTAAAACAAGCAAGGAGAGTATGCTTAATTTTCAAAGGAAATAGTCGATTTTGGGACATATTTACCTTTGCAATCAAAACTCCTTTAGCATCTGCAATGGTACAACACCCCTGAGCAATATGTATCTTATATCCTTTTTCTGACAACTGACCCATACTCAACAAATTTTGGTGTAGTTCAGGAACATAGAACACATCGGATATAAAATTGTGAGTACCATCCTTCAACTGAATAGAGATTTTACCTTTTCCCAAAATTGGCACCTTTGACTTATTGCCAAACGTTACTTCAGACCGGACTGATTCATCCAATTCAGAAAACAATTCTTTCTTCCCACACATATGGTTACTACACCCAGTATCCAAGAACCATATGTTCTTATCTGTAGAAAAACTATCGTTGGCTAAAAGTAAAGTTTCAGAACTCTCACCAGACTTTTCAGCAGTGTTTTCAGCAATGTTTGCTTGATTTCCACGATTGTTGTCCTCATTATACCAACAATCTGCAATCTTGTGCCCATACTTGCCACAATTGTAGCAATGAAATGGAAATTTACCTTGTTTGGTATTACCTCCACCTCTTCCTTGGTTGGAGTTACCACGTCCTCCTCCTTGGTTGAAGTTACCACGACCTCTTCCACTAGAACCTCCTCTTCCTCTTCCACGACCTCTACCAGATCCTCCACCTCTTTGATTAGTGCCAGTCACATTAAGGGTGACTTGACTCTGCAAAGCTTCTTCTGCTAGTGGTTCCGATTTTGACGCAATCCTGTCAATATGACTTTCTACCATACCTTTCAGCTCTGCAATTGATAAGAGCTCGGTTTTGTGTGACTCTGTTATTGAAGCCACCACATGGTCATACTTCATCGGCATAGTTCGAAGAACTTTTTCAACCACTGCACCATCTTCAATCGTATCTCCATATAGCCTCATCTTATTCACCATATCAATAAGACGAGTGAAATACGCATCTACTGTTTCTGTAGAGGTCATCTCACAATTATCGTACAACCTTCTCAACGACTGCAACTTAGACTTCTGCGCCCGATCGACTCCTTTGTGTGACACCTTTAAGATGTCCCAAGCTTGTTTTGCTGTTTGAGCACGAGCTAATTGCCCAAAAATGGAATAATGAACACCTTGGTGAATCTGACCCAAGGCCAATTTATCTCGCCGTATAGCGCCTGCATCAGCTCCTTCGGGTAGACTGGGATCAACAAAGCTCCAAAGATTTTGAGCTTGCAAATGTGTGGACATCATAATTTGCCAATAATTGTAATCGAGGTTCCCGTCCAATTTGGGACCCGACAATACAATATTCAAATTTGTGGCCATAATTCACTATGAAAAATACCTCGGGGTTGAAAGGTTGACTGGCTCTGAAAACAACATTGTTAGATATATTAAATATAATATATTTAATATAATATATATTAAATATAATATAATATATCTATAATATATATTAAATATAATATATCTATATATTATATTTATATATATTGAGAAGAGAGAGAGAGGAATAGATAATTTTATTGATGATTAGAAATGCTTGAATAACAAATCTATTTATACTAGATAAGATAATTCAAATGCTAAAATAAAGGAGTTAATTCTCCATGTAAAGCTAACATCATGGCCATGTACTGCACCTATAATTACTCCCATTATTTTTAACCAATTAACTAACTACTTGGTTTAATATTACTAATAATAATAATAATATTATTATTATTATTATAACAAACATTAACAAACAACCATTAAAATCAATTGATTGCAGATGGAGGTGATGATGAAGTACCCGCTCTCCCGCCATCAATAGCATCAAGTCGTTGTTGCATAAGGAGAATAATTTCCTTCAAACTCTGAATTTCATGTTGTACATTTGCAGAAGTAGAAGTAGCATTGTCGGGTGGTCGTGATGTTGGTGTCATACTGCTAGAAGTGTTATCATTAGTTGGACCATGAACAACAGAACAACCATATGAACCAAGTCCATAAACTCTTCTTTTCTTATCGTGTCCACCAACCGCGTCATAGTATAATTGATTGTCATCCACCTGCTCCCCATTTTCTGCCAACATCTCCCGTTGCGATTCAACTTGTTCCTAAAATATGGTAGAGATTTAGTGCAAAATATATGTAAAGGCATAGATATTTTAAAAACTTAAAACAAATTAAACTTACATGAATTTGTTTGGCTTTTTCAGCTATGAATGTTTGCCCATCGTGTTGTTTGGTATGTGTATGCCTGAACAGTTCATAATACGATGGACAATGACCCAATTGTCCTTCCTACAAATTGTATTTAACAAACAAAAGCAATTATTAAAGTAAGAAAAAATTCGGCAGAGTTTCCTTTGTATATAAGACTATCTCCCTGTTCAATATATAATACAATTCAATTATAATCTCCAACATCAATCAATAAACACAATAAAACACAATCACAATCAACAAAAAACATAAAAGTTGGAGTCAAGTAAACTCTAGTTATTCATTTTACCTAGAATCCTCATTAAAAGATTTAAGCTAGTGCTTCCCAAATTAACTCTGCAGTTTCTACTCCTAAGTTCAATCAATCCTCATTATCAAATCATTCAAGTTCAAATAAATCTCAGGTTTCCATATCTTATTTTCATATAATACAAAACACATAATACTTATAACTTAAACAATTCAAATAACTTACAAGTTGAGCTGCAACTTTTACGTGAGGTGTTGATCCTGTGGTATGGGTAAATTGAGCAACTCCAGTTAAAACTCCTCCACGCCTATTTCTCTTAGCCAATTCTGTTTTCTTCTTGCCCTCCTCAGAATTCCAAACATCATTCCATTTTGTCCATATTTCTGTTGGGACATAAGGAGGTCTTGGCATTTTCCTTATTCTGCTTATGTAATCAGCATATCTTCTTTTAGCCTTTATCTCCCAAGCATTATACACTACACCGTGATACACATAGATTTGGCTCTAGGAGAAGTTGGAGTCTACAGTAATTTCCAATAAACCAAAGGCCAGAAATTAAAATTGAAGTCTCCAGAAAATGAGTAATAAAAAAGATTACCGGTCAGAAATGGAGGAGGAGGCGACGTCTATGGAGTTTTGGTGATGACCACGGCGGCACGGCGACGGCGCACGGTGATGACGGCTATGGAGTTTTACGATGGTGTTCGCGAGCTAGGGAGTGTTCTGGAGTTCACGATGATGTCTTTGAGAATTTTAGGACTTAGGGTTCACGAGGGAGTTCTGATGTTTTATAATTTTAATTTAATTCATATTTAGTAGTCAAAACGCAGCGTTTAAGTAGAAAAAAAAAAAATTTAATTAAATTATTGCGACGGAATATAGGTGGTCGCAATTTCCGTCGCCATATTTAGTCCATAATCTATAGTTTAATTCATTTAAGGACGGAATGAAATCGGTCGCCAATTCCGTCGCCATTTAACGACGGAACAGAAATCGGTCGCCTTTTCGATCGCAAAATGGACGACGTAAATTACTTCCGTCGCCAATTCGGTCGTGAATATTTGCCGCCAAAATTTCGCGGACTTTATTTTATGTTTGCGCCAAGATACACGACGGAAATTAATTCCGTCGCCATTTCGCAACGGAATCTATTCGGTCGCAAATTCGGTCGCTAAATGGCGACGGAATATAGTCCGTCGCGAGTTTCCGTCGCGATTCGCGATTTTTCTTGTAGTGCGTACACTAACGGGGAACCACATGTCCGTTACGGGAGGGGCTATATGTGCACTGTTTTGATAATTGAGGGGCAACATTTACACCACTCATAATTCAGGGGTGACATTGATAATTGTCATATTATAGAGGGGCATTTTTTACAATTTTCCTACAAATTAATTAGAATTTATTTTGGAAATTAACCTATGGATCGTCTCCTATCACATGCATTCTACAGCAATAGCAATAATCAGGCGCAAATAATTAAGTGGAAGTCGAAAGTATGGATCTGACCTTTAGTCAAAGGATGGCTTATTTATTGTTGTGGTAATTTATTCTAGTATGGCTTTGAGTTGGTAAAGGCGTATGGATAGCACATATTGGGGAATTGGTTGAGTGAATTTCAATATAAAAGGATGGGATGCTTACCTCTTTGTTTCACATGATTTAGAATATTATTATTTTTGAAAGAAAGTTTCCAGAATCAGGGACGGAGCCAAAGGGGGGCAAGGGGGTCAGCTGCCCCCCTCACCGTACCCCCACTCCATATATAATCTTTGTGTGTATATATAGTATAGATTTTAGTATTAGTATAAAAAAAAACTAATAAATGTTAACAAGTAAGGAGTTAGATTAGTTGATAAGGTATGTCTTTGTGAATATAAAAGGTCTTGGTTTCAAATCCTTGCATTAACATAGTTATACATATTTTTGAGTTCTTCTCCTATGGCTTCAACACAATCACTTTTTTAATATTTAATATGTGTAATTTATAATGTGTTTTCTATTCAAATTATTTTATCAAATTAATTATGTTTCATATTTTGTTATGAATATTTTTATAAAATTTCGATGTGTTTTATTTTTCGCACATATCCAACAATATTGAAAACTATATTTCTTAAGTAATGGTTATAAAAAAAAAAAAAACTCTTACATAATTTATTTATTTTTTTAAAATAATCTCTTTTGTTTTAATATTTCGCTTTTACTGGAAAAAATTTCTAAATCCGTTCTACTTCTTTGCCCCCCCCCCCACCCCCCCCCTCACCCCCCCCCCTCAATATAATTTCTGGCTCCGTCCCTGTCCAGAATCGCTACTTCAACAAATTACTTTATACTATTGCTAAGGAAGTGTTGATCGTACTGGGTCAGTTCGACTGCATCAGGATCAGTAGCATCAACAATTGATGTCAATGAAGGCATGCACGTACCAATCCTGTTCTTGATGTTAGGAAGGTTCTAGTGGTAGTAGTGGTTGATTGCCTTATGTACTCACCCCATGTAAAACACCTTGGTGAACATCTAGTGGATTGGGCAGACGTGAGTTGCCCCGCAGACGTAGGAGAAGTACATATTGTATTCAAGATTCACGGTGCAATTTCACATTGATTTTATAAAATTTACCAGGTTTTCGTATTTAGTTGTTAAATGTTGCATATTTAAGTGTTCAAGTTTGCATAGTAAAGTTGATCGATAATAATTATGAAAATGTCACTGCGTTTTTTGTCTTCAGTCCAAAATAATATAAAGGCACAAGTGTCAAATAGGCCCATCTACTATTGCGAAGTGCTCAATTTCCACCACGAACTAAATTAAGTGTCAAATAGACCCATTTACCAGTTAATTTGTTCAATTAGCTTTTTTTTTTTTTTTTTTTTTTTTACATGTTACATATTTATTAATTATTAAAAAATAAATAAATAAAATAAAATAAAATAATTAAAAAAATTTAAAAAGTAATAATAATAATAATAATAATAATAATAATAATAATAATAATAATAATAGTCACCGGCTGTCCGGCGAGGACAGCCGGTGGCTGCCCATTCACAGACAGCCGTGGCTGTCCGGCGAGGACAGCCGGACAACCACAGCTGTCAAAGTGAGGTCCAATCTCAACTTTACATTTGGAAAAAATGGATGTACCAGATTAGACTTAAGAAAAAAAATGTGGTGACAGGTTGGACTCATCCGACCAAAGCCAGTTCTATTGCTGACGGAACGCAAGTAGCTAAACCTGAAACTGAGTGGTCCCAAACTAACGTAACTAATGTTGGATATAACGATAAGGCCTTAGATACGATTTACTCCCGTGTGCATGTAAGTCAGCTTTCTATAGTTGCAGGTATTGATTCAGCTAAAGGTGCGTGGGAAGCTCTTGAGTCAACTTACGATAAAACTACGTCAGTGAAACAATCAAAGCTGCAACTGGTCCAGTCCGACTTTGAAGAGCTTCGGATGAAACGATCACGAACTTTCACACACGCGTACAGGAACTAGCGAATCGTGGGATGGTCCTCTGTGAACCTTTCCCACAAGCAAAACTTGTTAAAAAAATTCTAAGGTCTTTACCACCGAGGTTCAGAATGAAAGTCACGGCTATTCAGGAACACGACGGCTGGGAGAACAAAACTGTTACTCAGTCAATGGGAAATCTTAGAACCTATGAAATAGAAATTTTAACTGATCAAACAAAAAAAACAACAAAAAAACAAAAAAAAAATGTAGCCTTTGTCGGTGAAGAAATAATGTTGTATCTGACTTAGAAGAACCAGGTGATGATACGGTTGTATTTTTTACTAAACAGTTCTCTATAATTTTGAAACAGGTTTCAAAAAATTCGCGCAATAGAAATCCACAAAGAGGAGCAACATCGTCCAAAACCGGCCCTAGGGCAGACTCGTCAAGCTTCAAGCAGTCTGTCTCGCGTATAGGGCAGTCCAAAGAAATATCTAATAATAAAGGAATCAAATGCTATGAGTGCGAAGGTTTTGGACATGTACAAGCGGAGTGTCCCACCTATCTCAGACGCAAAAAATCTATGTCCGCCATTACCTGGAGTGACGACGAACCTGATGCTGAAACAACTGGATCTGATATAGAAGAAAATCTCCGGTAATTTTGTTGCATTTACTGCACGTGTTGCTGGTTGTTCAGAACCTAATGAAGGAGCTGACTCAGAGGGTGGTGGATATGTCTCAGCGGAAGATTTAGAATTAAATGCTTTATATTTTGAAGTTGAGTTTAATAAGTTGTACCCCAAATGGGAAGCCCTACGAAAAACAAATCGTAGATTAACTAGTGAGATAGGGATTATAACAAACGCTAGTAAAGTGTACCAAACTCAAATAGCAGATCGGGATGTACTTCTTAAAGAAGCGGCTGACCGAGAAGAAAGACTGAAGTGCAGACCTTGAAGCAGGAGCTAATCACCTACAAACGACAAATCCAAATGATGGACACCACTTCAACACTTGAGAAAATCCTTGATTCCGGAAGAAAAACTTCTGCAAAATTCGGTTTGGGCTTCACCGGAAGAAACTCAAAGGATAAAACGGTATTTGTCAAAGCGTCTGTACCTGATCCAGGAGACATTCCTGAATCCAACTCAACAAAACATAACAGTGGTATAACGGGGTGAGAAGAAATTACAGTGACTAAGCAAATTCTCGAGCTTAAATCACTGCTACATGTTTGGGTTGTTGAAGAAAAGCAAACCAGGTCTTAACAAATACTCAATCAACAAACTGCATTATATTTATTTATTATATCATTTGCAAAGTATCCAACTTGTCTTATATTTATTTATTAGAAGAGGGCTCACGGAGGAGGATTAAAAATCCAACTTTATTTTACCCACTCCCCAAAACACCAAAGCTACGGTGTTCATCTCATCATCACAGCATTAACAAAATCAAATATTTCTAAAAATTAAATCAAACCTATTTAGAAGAAGTTGGTATAGCAAAAGAAACAAAACGAATGTTCTTAGACGAATAATCTCACAGAAATCCGCTGAGAACAGTTATTTTATCATTGTAAGCCCACATTAAAGTAAATTTGTAAAAAAAGCCAGTATTAATTAAGCTTTTGGAGATTTAATGGAAATTTCTTCATCTTGAAAATTTCTATTCTCTCTCTCCTCTTCTTTTTTTTTTAATAGGTAAACAAAACTTACTCTATCGATATATTGAAGATTGATGAGTCAGCATGAGATACTACCACAATTTATTAATTACATCTAAAAAGGGTATTGTAATATAATACTCCGTACCATTTAATTACTACCCAAAAGAAAATATCTTTGTTGATGGCATGCCACTCTTTTTTTTCCTTACATTTACTATAATGTGTCTTAATAACACTTCTATAGTTGCCATTGAAACTAAAAAATAAAAAAGGTAATTGGTCAAATAAATTTGTCCTTAATTTTCATAACAATATAGACTCAAGATATTTTTATTAAAAGATATCCAAAACACACATTTCCGTTCATATTATCTCTTAATCGATCATCTGTATGTAATAACTAAAACCATAATAAAATGCAGAGAAAACATATAAATATACTGAAATAAAACTCATAAATATCTTCTTGCTTCTAATTAGGTCCCTCCATCATCATTTGGTTCGTACTGGCTCTTTATTGGGCACTAGCACCACCACTTGGGCCAACATTGTCATTCGCTCCAAATTGTGAATAGCCGAATAAGCTGCTTGTATCAAGATGAGCTTGACCAGGAACTTGCAATAGTTTTTGCAGAACAAGATCTCGAAGCATTTCCATTTTGTGTTTCATGGATGGTAGCTCTGATAATGGAAGTTCAGAAATAGGAGGATTAACCTTTTCGGCCTCACGCAAAACTTTATTTACTTTTATTTCTTCTTCAATCTGCATTTCCAGGTAATTAATTTGGGAAGACATGATTTGCATCAAGGCTTCACGGTGAGCACGCAAGTTTTGTTCGGCAGGAACTTGCTCGGCAGGGTAGGGTTGTGCTGTAGGATTAGCACCAAAATATTTGGTTAAGATCGCATCCATACCAGGGTTGCTGAAAGTATAAGCCTTGCCAGAAGGCGAAAAAATCACCAACAAAATCTCCACCCCACATAGTGTGGATATCTCATTGGCCTTCTTGATAAGACCATTGCGGCGTTTCGAGAAGGCAACACTACGACTAGTGTCACTTTCAATTCTAGATAGGGGAATCCTTTGCCTACCTCTACCCACCCTTCGATTGGCATTATTGCTAGACATTTTCAAGAAAAATATAATTCCCTCACAAAAGATGTAGAGACAAAGTATATTGATAGCATTGAATGTGTAGTGGTCTATTTATAGTTGGGTGTGGTTGTTATTCCTTAACGCTTTTCAATTCGATATTTTATATTTATTATGCTACTAAAATAAAAACAAATTAAATTGGAAGTTTACAACTGAATGATCGATATAGATATTCACAACTTTTTGGTATGTCGGATCTCGAATTTGGAATAATCAATGAAGATTTTTACAACTTGGTATGCTGAATCTTAAATTCGTAATATTATTATGGAATTATATAATGCCAGCTCATGTGTTGGTAGGTAAGATCTAGAATTTGTAATATAATAGAAATTTTGGCCGTTATATAAAATATATGTATTTAATATAAAAATATATTTATTAATTATTCACGATTGTATATTGTGTTGCTTCTTAATCGGTTTAGGCATTGACCCAACTATTCAAAATATCAACTAATTTCATACACCAAACACAAAAAAAGTTCCATTTTCACAACTTGGTATGCCGGATCTTAAATTCGTAATAATGTAATAGAAACTATAATGCCAGCTCATCTGTTGGTAGGCGAGATCTAGAATTAGTAATATAATAAAAATTTTGACGGCCATATAAAATATGTAATTAATATTAAAATGTATTAATTAATTATTCGGGGTTGTATGTTGTAACGACTTCTTAATCAATATAGGCATGGACACAACCGTTCAAAAATTACAACTAATGTTGTATACCACACAAAAAGAATGGTCAATTTTAACAAATTGGTCCGCCGAATCTTATATTCATAATTATATAACGAAAATATATAATGTCATCTCATGTGTTCGATCATATGAGAATAAGTCTTTAGGTGAAAACTAAGAACCAATCTCAACTTTACGTTTGGGAAAAATGGATGTTCCAGATCCGACTTAAGAAAAAACATGTGTTGACATTTTCGTAATTATCACCAACTTTACTATGCAAACTTGAAAACAAAAATCTTTAATTTTCAGAATTTTCCAGATTTGCATATGTAGTACTAACATTTTGCATATTTAGTATTTGAATATTGCACTTGCAAAAATGCAAAAGTGCATTGTACTTGGGGTTTCTATTTTAGAGTTTATGACTGCATTTTTTGTTTTATTTGGTTTAGTGGTTCACTTTTTACTGCTTAGCATCTAGCATTTACAGTTTAGATTTAAAATTTTGCATTTTGTACAAATGATACACATTAAACCCTTTTATGTTGGCTAATTTAATTGACAAAATAATTAGAATTTATTTTGGAAATTAACCTATAGACCGTCTCCTATCACATGCATTCTACAGCAATTGAAATAATCAGGTGCAAATAATTAAGTGGAAGTCGAAAGTATGGATCTGATCTTTAGTCGAAGGATGCATGGCTTATTTATTGTGGTGGTAATTTATTCTAGTATGGCTTTGAGTTGGTAAAGGCGTATGGATAGCACATAATGGGGAATTCGTTGAGTGAATTTCAATATAAAAGGATGGGATGCTTACCTCTTTATTTCACACGAATTAGAATATTATTATTTTTTTAGAGAAAGTTTCCAGAATCACTACTTCAACAAATTACTTTATACTATTGTTAGGGAAGTGTTGATCATACTGGGTCAGTTCGACTGCATCAGGATCAGCAGCATCAACAATTGAGGTCCGTGTTACAAAATGGATCGTGCTAAGGTTTTTTATTCTGTTAATTTGTTCATTCTCAGGGTGATGGAGTATGGCGGTCCGTGGTGACAGGTTGGATTCATCCGACCAAAGCCAGTTCTAGTGCTGACGGAATGCAAGTAGCTAAACCTGAAACTGAGTGGTCCCAAACTGAAAAAACTGATACTGGATATAACGGTAAGGCCTTAGATACGATTTACTCCCTTATGCATAAAAATCTGCTTTCTATAGTTGCAGGTATTGATTTAGCTAACGGTGCGTGGGAGGCTCTTGAATCAACTTACGAAGTAACTACGTCAGTGAAACAATCAAAGCTGCAACTAGTCCAGTCCGACTTTGAAGAGATTTGGATGAATGAGGATGAGACCATCACGAACTTTCACACAAACATACAGGAACTAGCGAATCGAGCAATGGTCCTCGGTGAACCTTTCCCACACGCAAAACTTGTAAAAAAATTCTTAGGTCCTTACCACCGAGGTTCAGAATGAAAGTCACGGCTATTCAGGAACACGATGGCTGAGAGAACAAAACTGTTACACAGTCAATGGGAAATCGTAGAACCCATGAAATGGAAATTTTAACTGATCACACAAAAAAATAAAAAAAAAATGTAGCCTTTGTCCCTGAAGAAAATAATGTTGTATTTCATTTAGACGAACCAGGTGATGATACTGTTGTATTTTTGACTAAACAGTTCACTAGAATTTTGAAAAAGTTTTCAAAAAATTCGCGCAATAGAAATCCACAAAGAGGAGCAACATCGTCCACAACTGGCCCTAGGGCAGGATCGTCAAGCTTCAAGCAGTCTGTCTCACGTCCAGGGCAGTCCAAAGAAATATCTAATAATAAAGGAATCAAATGCTATGAGTGTGAAGGTTTTGGACATGTACAAGAAGAGTGTCCCACCTATCTCAGACACAAAAAATCTATGTCCGCCATTAGCTGGAGTGACGACGAACCTGATGCTGAAACAACTGGATCTGATATAGAAGAAATCTCCGGTAATTTTGTTGCATTTACTGCTCGTGTTGTTGGTCGTTTAGAACCTGATGAAGGAGCTAACTCAGAGGGTGGTGAATATGTTTCAGCGGAAGATTTAAAATTAAATGTTTTATCTTTTGAAGTTGAGTTTAATAAGTTGTATCCCAAATGGGAAGCCCTACGAAAAGCAAATCTTAGATTAACTAGTGAGATAGGTATTATAACAAATGCTAGTAAAGTGTACCAAACTCAAATAGCAGATAGGGATGTACTTCTTAAAGAAGTGGCTGACCGAGAAGGCAGATTGAAACAGGAAGTACAGACCTTGAAGCAGGAGCTAAGCACCTACAAACAACAAATCCAAATAATGGACACCACTTCAACACTTGACAAAATCCTTGATTCCGGAAGAAAAACTTCTGCAAAATTCGGTTTGGGCTTCACTGGAAGCAACTCAAAGGATAAAACGGTATTTGTCAAAGCGTCTGGACTTGATCCAGGAAACATTCCTGAATCCAGCTCAACGAAACATAACACAGTGGTATAGTATGGTCAAACAAGCAACAGTACAAACTCTGTGACCCCGTATGTCATTATTGCATGTTACGTGGCCATACCAGACCCGAATGCTACTACTTCTACAAGTGTCAAAGAATCGAGAAATTCACGCACATGAACACCCAACCCTTTATAAAATAGATTTAGGTTAAAAAGACTGACTATATTTCGTTTGTCTCTTTTCACTCTAAAAGTGCATGAAGAGAAGAGAAATGATACTTTGACAGCGGGTGTTCCCGTCACATGACAGGAAATGCCAAATTTATAAGTAACGTAAATGCAAGCAAAGGTGAAGTTACCTTTGGTGATGGTATTAAAGGTCATGTCACTGGCATCGGCACGCTAAATGTCATTGGCCTGCCAAAACTAGAAAAAGTATTGCTAGTCAATGGACTTCACGCAAATCTCATAAGTATAAGTCAACTATGTGACCAAAACTGGAACGTGTGCTTCAAAAAAAATAAATGCATTGTCTTGGACAAAACAAATCAATGCGTTATGGAAGGTAAAAGGTCAACTGACAATTGCTATATTCTAACTAAAATATCTTCTGTTGCAGGACCAGCATAGATGAAGCTGAGCTATGGCACCAAAAACTGGGGCATCTGAGTTACATACTACTTGATAAACTAATGAGGATGGAAGGTGTTCGTGGTTTACCCAAGATGAAAGTCGAATCAACCATTTGTGGTGCCTGCCAAGTTGGGAAACTGACCAAATCATTTCATCCAGCTCAACATACCATAATGACGAGTCACTGCCTAGAACTGATCCACATGGATCTTATTGGTCCTACTTAAACATGGAGTTTTGGAGGTAAGAAGTACATACTGGTATGTGTTGATGATTTTTCACGTTTTTCGTGGGTAATCTTTCTTAGGGAAAAATCCGAAGCACTTGAAGCTTTCAAAACACTGGGACTGAAACTCCTAAAGGAAAGAAATGAACCTATTATTCGAATTCGAAGTGATCACGGATGGAAATTCGACAACAACTTGTTCGATGCCTTTTCCAATCAATCAGGAATTACCCACGAGTATTCGGCACCAAAGACACCTCAACAAAACGGAGTCGTTGAATGAAAAACAGCATCATTCAAGAAATGGGACGAGTCCAGCTCAACGCCAAAGGATTACCTCAAAAATTCTGGACAGAAGTTGTAAACACCACATGTCACATCCCCAACCGAGTCTATCTTCGGTCAGGCACAAGTCAAACACCGTATGAAGTATGGAAAGGTAAGAAACCGAATATTAATTACTTTCACATTTTTTACAACAAAGTGACCAAGACCATCATCGAGTCTACAAATTTTGTAATTGATGATCAACCGAATGATATTGTTGAAGTTTCACAACCTGAGTCAATGATAGAACCTGATGCAAACCGTTCTGAAACTCCTGATCCTGAAACTCCTGAACCAGATCCAGAATCACCCACGCCATCTGAACCTGACCCAGAACCAGAATCAGAATCTGACACTGATCAAGACAACATTGACATTCCAACACGCATCCACAATAGATCATCTATCTTCAAAATTAATTTTGCCATCATCTTTGGTGATAGGTCTACAGGTTCATTACTCTCTAATTCCTTTTGTTGATTTCATGAATATTTTAGGGTGTCATTGTCTAATGTGTCCTGTGAAATACCTGCAAATTTTCCTATGTCTAAAGCTGAGTTTTTATGTGTTCCTCTACCTAATTTGGTGCCCTCTACTTCAATATCCTTGAATTCATCAAACCTTGACAATTCTTCATCTTTGCCAGTGTAATATTCTGCATCTGTGATAGAATCTGTTTCAGGATCATAGAATTTATCTTTTGAATTAATGGTTCTGTTCCTACATGCTCTCACATTGAATGTACCTATTGATTTACCTGCATTCTCCATAAAAGTGTTATCTGTAATCTTGCTCTATGTTATGTGTTTAGTCCGGTCATGACCGTATGTGTGTTTTCCCATGCTATCTGGTATGAATATGTGCCTAAATTAGATTTATATGAATATGTGCCTAATGTTGCTTTAGTTGAATCTCTGGCTGAATATGCTTTGCCTAAATGTGCTTACTGTCTTATTTACCAATCTGTCTCTTTGAGTGACCCAATTGTGTGCTTTTTGTGTTATTTGCTACGAATTTGTGCTTGAATGCGTTTTTTACTTGGTATGTTACGTTTTATCTACTTAATCTGCTCCAACTTGACTTGTGCTTATACGTTATTTGTTAAAATTGTTATCAAGTTCTGCGTTTCTCGTTTCTAATTCTCTTGTGCAGGATCAGTCCAATCGGGCACTCTGTCAGACTCAATCCACTATTGACGTTCACCTTTGTCAATTTATTGGAAAAAAGGGGGAGTGAGTATAATAAGGGGGAATATGGTTGGATTAAGGGGGAGTATATGGTTTTTTGATTAAGGGGGAGTATATGGTTTTTTTATTGATCTATTTTTTGTTATGGATTACGGATTCTGTGTTGGCATATTGGCTTTGGTAGCATTATGGGTTGAAGTATGCCTTGTGTTGGATGGTAAGCTTTTATTTAACTTAACTGTCTATTTCTATTGGTATTCTGGGCTTCTACTTATTATCTATCTATTTGGTACTCTATTGGAATTATAAGTTTGCTTGTTGAGCCTGAAGCATTATGGATTGAGCATGGTTCAAAGTGTCTTGGTAATTGTCAATAAATTCTAACACATAGGTTTTATGTCAAGCAAATATACTAAGGGCAAGTTATTAATGAAATTTTTTAAAATATTAATTTATTGTTTGTCCAAAGTATATATGCGATAGTTTTTGCCAATTAATTTGCCAAAGGGGAGATTGTAAGTGTACAAATGATAAACATTAAACCCTCTTATGTTGGCTAACTTAATTGACAAATTAAGAGAAAATTGTAAAAAATGTCCCTCTATAATACGTCAATTATCAATGTCACCCATGAATTATGAGTGGTGTAAATGTTGCCCCTCAATTATCAAAATGGTGCACATATAGCCCCTCCCGTAACGGACCTGTGGTTCCCCACCGTTATCCATCGCTGGTACTTTGAATCGAGGGAGGGAAAAAACAACTAAATTACATATTTACTCCGACTTAACGATGTCGTCACTACAAGAAAAATCGCGAATCGCGACGGAATTTTTCCGTCGCGAATCGCGTTTCGCGACGGAATGGCGACGAAATTTATTCCGTCGTCTATCGCCTTGTCGTTTTTTGGTAGACGACGGAATAATTCCGTCGCAACGTTTGGCGACGGAATTCGCGACGGAATATTTCCGTCGCCATTCGGCGACGGAATTATTCCGTTGCGAATTCCATCGCCAATTTCGCAACGGAAATGTTTTCCGTCGTAATTCCGTCGCTTCATTGGCAACAAATATTCCGTCGCAAAATTTATATTCTGTCGCGTTTTTGAATTATTTTAAAATTTGATTGTAAATAGTAATGAATGTTTTTAAAATAAAAAATAGCATAATTCTAAATTAAGTTATAATACTAATACATTACCAATCCACACATAATACATAATATAATAGTCAATTCAAGTCTAAACAACATAATAATACATTATCAATCCACACTTAATACATAATAGTCAATTCAAGTCTAAACAACATAATAATACATTATCAATCCACACTTAATACATAATATAATAGTCAATTCAAGTCTAAACAACATTAACAAACAACCATTAAAATCAATTGATTGCAGATGGAGGTGATGATGAAGTACCCGCTCTCCCGCCATCAATAGCATCAAGTCATTGTTGCATAAGGAGAATAATTTCCTTCAAACTCTGAATTTCATGTTGTACATTTGCAGAAGTAGAAGTAGCATTGTCGGGTGGTCGCGATGTTGGTGTCATATTGCCAGAAGTGTTATCATTAGTTGGACCATGAACAACAGAACAACCATATGAACCAAGTCCATAAACTCTTCTTTTCTTATCGTGTCCACCAACCGCGTCATAGTATAATTGATTGTCATCCACCTGCTCCCCATTTTCTGCCAACATCTCCCGTTGCGATTCAACTTGTTCCTAAAATATGTTAGAGATTTAGTGCAAAATATATGTAAAGGCATAGATATTTTAAAAACTTAAAACAAATTAAACTTACATGAATTTGTTTGGCTTTTTCAGCTATGAATGTTTTCCCATCGTGTTGTTTGGTATGTGTATGCCTGAATAGTTCATAATACGATGGACAATGACCCAATTGTCCTTCCTACAAATTATATTTAACAAACAAAAGCAATTATTAGAGTAAGAAAAAATTCGGCAGAGTTTCCTTTGTATATAAGACTATCTCCCTGTTCAATATATAATACAATTCAATTATAATCTCCAACATCAATCAATAAACACAATAAAACACAATCACAATCAACAAAAAACATAAAAGTTAGAGTCAAGTAAACTCTAGTTATTCATTTTACCTAGAATCCTCATTAAAAGATTTAAGCTAGTGCTTCCCAAATTAACTCTGCAGTTTCTACTCCTAAGTTCAATCAATCCTCATTATCAAATCATTCAAGTTCAAATAAATCTCAGGTTTCCATATCTTATTTTCATATAATACAAAACACATAATACTTATAACTTAAACAATTCAAATAACTTACAAGTTGAGCTGCAACTTTTACGTGAGGTGTTGATCCTGTGGTATGGGTAGATTGAGAAACTCTAGTTAAAACTCCTCCACGCCTATTTCTCTTAGCCAATTTTGTTTTCTTCTTGCCCTCCTCAGACTTCCAAACATCATTCCATTTTGTCCATATTTCTGGTGGGACATAAGGAGATCTTGGCATTTTCCTTATTCTGCTTATGTAATCAGCATATCTTCTTTTAGCCTTTATCTCCCAAGCATTATACACTACACCGTGATACACTTAGATTTGGCTCTAGGAGAAGTTGGAGTCTACAGTAATTTCCAATAAACCAAAGGCCAGAAATTAAAATTGAAGTCTCCAGAAAATGAGTAATAAAAAAGATTACCGGTCAGAAATGGAGGAGGAGGCGACGTCTATGGAGTTTTGGTGATGACCACGGCGGCACGGCGACGGCGCACGGTGATGACGGCTATGGAGTATTACGATGGTGTTCGCGAGCTAGGGAGTGTTCTGGAGTTCACGGTGATGTCTTTGAGAATTTTAGGACTTAGGGTTCACGAGGGAGTTCTGATGTTTTATAATTTTAATTTAATTCATATTTCGTAGTCAAAACGCAGCGTTTAAGTAGAAAAAAATAAAATTTAATTAAATTATTGCGACGGAATATAGGTGGTCGCAATTTCCGTCGCCATATTTAGTCCATAATCTATAGTTTAATTCATTTAAGGACGGAATGAAATCGGTCGCCAATTCCGTCGCCATTTAACGACGGAACAGAAATCGGTCGCCTTTTTGATCGCAGAATATTATTATTTTTGAGAGAAAGTTTCCAGAATCAGGGACGGAGCCAAAGGGGGGCAGGGGGGTCAGCTGCCCCCCTCACCGTACCCCCACTCTATATATAATCGTTGTATGTATATATAGTATAGATTTTAGTATTAGTATAAAAAAAAACTAATAAATGTTAACAAGTAAGGAGTTAGATTAGTTGGTAAGGTATGTGTTAGATATATTAAATATAATATATTTAATATAATATATATTAAATATAATATAATATATCTATAATATATATATATATATATATATATATATATATAATATATATTAGAGAAAGAGGGAGAGAGGAATGGATAACTTGATTGATAATAAAAGCTTGAATACAAAGACTATTTATACTAGATAAGATAACTCAAATGCTAAAATTAAGGAATTAATGCTCCATGTAAAGCTAACATCATGGCCATGTACTGCACCTATAATTACTCCCATTATTTTTAACCAACTAACTCATCTTACTTGGTTTAACAATTATGATAATAATATTATTATAACATTGCCTCCTTTAAACCAAGTTGGATATATTGGTCATCCCAATTTCCTTCTTCAATTTAAGAAATGTCTTCGTCTTCAAGTTGGATATACTGACTTGTATTTCATTCTGTAAACCCACTTTACTCCAATTGGCTTCTTCCCAGGAGGTAAATCTGTTAACTCCCAGGTACCATTCTTTTCAATGGCACGTATCTCCTCATCCATCGCCTTAAGCCAATGAATTTCTGTAGCAGCCTCCTCAACGGATAAAGGGTCACAATCTGCAAAAAGAGCAAATTGAATAATCTCTTCATCCGACAAGTCATTATCATGACCCAAAACATAATCTTGCAAGCGAGCTGGTAAGTGGCGCTCGCCCTGAGATCGTCGAACTGACGACTCTGGCTGTGAAGAAGACTGGACATTATCTGGAATCGGTTGCTCTTCAACAATATTTTCAACAGCAGGAATAACAACTGAACTTTCATCTTTAGCTAACCAATCCCAAGCACCATATTCATCAAAAGTGACATCACGACTTATAACAACCTTTTTAGTTTCAGGATTGTATAGTTTATAAGCCTTTGAAGCGTCACTATAACCAATGAATATGCATTTCTCACCTTTATCATCCAACTTCTTTCTCAATGGATCCGGCACGTGGGCATATGCCAAACATCCAAAAACCTTGAGATATTTGATAGAGGGTTTTCTCCCACTCCAAGCTTCTTCGGGCGTCTTATCATGGACACTCTTAGTTGGACACCTATTCAACATATAGACAGCACAAGCAACAGCTTCTGCCCAAAAAGGTTTAGGCAGATCCTTGGATTTCAACATGCACCTTACCATATCCATGATAGACCTATTCTTCCTCTCAGCCACTCCGTTTTGTTGTGGAGTGTATCTAGCTGTCATCTGATGTTGAATACCCTTCTTTTTCAGAAAATCATCACAGGCAATATATTCTGTACCTCTATCAGTTCTCAAGATTTTAATCTCATAACCACTCTGCTTTTCAACAAAAGCCTTAAATTATTTGAAAACATCACATGCTTCAGACTTTTGCTTCAGAAAGTAAACCCATGTTTTTCTACTGAAATCATCAATGAAAGTAATAAAGTACTTACAACCTCCATGTGAAGGAACCTCCAACGAACACAGGTATGAGTGAACAATCTCCAACTGTTTTGTAGCTCTCCTTGACTTGCCCATGGGAAAGGGATCTCTATGCTTCTTCCCAATCACACAAATCTCACAGATACGATCAGGGACATTCACAACAGGTAAATCAGAAACAAGTTCCTTTCTCGCAAGATAGTTTAATCCAGAGAAATGAAAATGCCCAAACCGCATATGCCATAACCAATTATCATCACAAACTTCAGAATTAAAGCAATCAATGAGAGTATGCTTAATTTTCAAAGGAAATAGTCGATTTTGGGACATATTTACCTTTGCAATCAAAACTCCTTTAGCATCTTCAATGGTACAACACCCCTGAGCAATATGTATCTTATATCCTTTTTCTGACAGCTGACCCATACTCAACAAATTTTGGTGTAGTTCAGGAACATAGAACACATCGGATATAAAATTGTGAGTACCATCCTTCAACTGAATAGAGATTTTACCTTTTCCCAAAATTGGCACCTTTGACTTATTGCCAAACGTTACTTCAGACCGGACTGATTCATCTAGTTCGGAAAACAATTCTTTCTTCCCACACATATGGTTACTACACCCAGTATCCAAGAACCATATGTTTTTATCTGCAGAAAAACTATCGCTGGCTAAAAGTAAAGTTTCAGAACTCTCACCAGACTTTTCAGCAGTGTTTTCAGCAATGTTTGCTTGATTTCCACGATTGTTGTCCTCATTATACCAACAATCTGCAATCTTGTGTCCATACTTGCCACAATTGTAGCAATGAAATGGAAATTTACCTTGTTTGGTATTACCTCCACCTCTTCCTTGGTTGGAGTTACCACGTCCTCCTCCTTGGTTGAAGTTACCACGACCTCTTCCACCAGAACCTCCCCTTCCTCTTCCACGACCTCTACCAGATCCTCCACCTCTTTGATTAGTGCCAGTCACATTAAGGGTGACTTGACTCTTCAAAGCTTCTTCTGCTAGTGGTTCCGATTTTGACGCAATCCTGTCAATATGACTTTCTACCATACCTTTCAGCTCTGCAATTGATAAGAGCTCAGTTTTGTGTGACTCTGTGATCGAAGCCACCACATGGTCATACTTCATCGGCATAGTTCGAAGAACTTTTTCAACCACTGCACCATCTTCAATCGTATCTCCATATAGCCTCATCTTATTCACCATATCAATAAGACGAGTGAAATACGCATCTACTGTTTCTGTAGAGGTCATCTCACAATTATCGTACAACCTTCTCAACGACTGCAACTTAGACTTCTGCGCCCGATCGACTCCTTTGTGTGACACCTTTAAGATGTCCCAAGCTTGTTTTGCTGTTTGAGCACGAGCTAATTGCCCAAAAATGGAATAATGAACACCTTGGTGAATCTGACCCAAGGCCAATTTATCTCGCCGTATAGCGCCTACTTCAGCTCCTTCGGGTAGACCGGGATCAACAAAGCTCCAAATTTTTTGAGCTTGCAAATGTGTGGACATCATAATTTGCCAATAATTGTAATCGAGTTTCCCGTCCAATTTGGGACCCGTCCATACAATATTGAAATTTGCAGCCATATTTCACTACGGGAAATATCTCGGGGTTGAAAGGTTGACTGGCTCTGATACCAAATGTTAGATATATTAAATATAATATATTTAATATAATATATATTAAATATAATATAATATATCTATAATATATATATATATATATATATATATATATATATATATATATATATATATATATATATAATATTAGAGAAAGAGGGAGAGAGGAATGGATAACTTGATTGATAATAAAATCTTGAATACAAAGACTATTTATACTAGATAAGATAACTCAAATGCTAAAATTAAGGAATTAATGCTCCATGTAAAGCTAACATCATGGCCATGTACTGCACCTATAATTACTCCCATTATTTTTAACCAACTAACTCATCTTACTTGGATTAACAATTATAATAATAATATTATTATAACAGTATGTCTTTGTGAATATAAAAGGTCTTGGTTTCAAATCCTTGCATTAACATAGTTTTACATATTTTTGAGTTCTTCTCCTATGGCTTCAACACACTCACTTTTTTAATATTTAATATGTGTAATTTATAATGTGTTTTCTATTCAAATTATTTTCTCAAATTAATTATGTATCATATTTTGTTATGAATATTTTTATAAAATTTCGATGTGTTTTATTTTTCGCACATATCCAACAATATTGACAACTATATTTCTTAAGTAATGGTTATAAAAAAAAATTCTTACATAATTTATTTATTTTTTTAAAATTGACTTTTGCATAGTAAAGTTGATCGATAATAATTATGAAAATGTCACTGCGTTTGTTGTCTTCAGTCCAAAATAATATAAAGGCACAAGTGTCAAATAGGCCCATCTACTATTGCGAAGTACTCAATTTCCACCACGAACTAAATTAATTGTCAAATAGACCGATTTACCAGTTAATTTGTTCAATTAGCTTTTTTTTTTTTACATGTTACATATTTATTAATTATTAAAAAATAAATAAATAAAATAAAATAAAATAATTTAAAAAGTAATAATAATAATAATAATAATAATAATAATAATAATAATAATAATAATAATAATAATAATAATAATGATAATAATAATAATAATAATAATAGCCACCGGTTGTCCAGCGAGGACAGCCGGTGGCTGCCCATTCACAGACAGCCGTGGCTGTCCGGCGAGGACAGCCGGACAACCACAGCTGTCAAAGTGAGGTCCAATCTCAACTTTACATTTGGAAAAAATGGATGTACCAGATCCGACTTAAGAAAAAAAATGTGGTGACAGGTTGGACTCATCCGACCAAAGCCAGTTCTAGTGCTGACGGAACGCAAGTAGTTAAACCTGAAACTAAGTGGTCCCAAACTAACATAACTAATGTTGGATATAACGATAAGGCCTTAGATACGATTTACTCCCGTATGCATGTAAGTCAGCTGTCTATAGTTGTAGGTATTGATTCAGCTAAAGGTGCGTGGGAAGCTCTTGAGTCAACTTACGAAGGAACTACGTCAGTGAAACAATCAAAGCTGCAACTGGTCCAGTCCGACTTTGAAGAGCTTCGGATAAAACCATCACGAACTTTCACACACGCGTACAGGAGCTAGCGAATCGTGGGATGGTCCTCTATGAACCTTTCCCACAAGCAAAACTTGTTAAAAAAATTCTAAGGTCCTTACCACCGAGGTTCAGAATGAAAGTCACGGCTATTCAGGAACACGACGGCTGGGAGAACAAAACTGTTACTCAGTCAATGGGAAATCTTAGAACCTATGAAATAGAAATTTTAACTGATCAAACAAAAATAACAACCAGGTGATGATACGGTTGTATTTTTTACTAAACAGTTCTCTATAATTTTGAAACAGGTTTCAAAAAATTCGCGCAATAGAAATCCACAAAGAGGAGCAACATCGTCCAAAACCGGCCCTAGGGCAGACTCGTCAAGCTTCAAGCAGTCTGTCTCGCGTCTAGGGCAGTCCAAAGAAATATCTAATAATAAAGGAATCAAATGCTATGAGTGCGAAGGTTTAGGACATGTACAAGCGGAGTGTCCCACCTATCTCAGACGCAAAAAATCTATGTCCTCCATTACCTGGAGTGGCGACGAACCTAATGCTGAAACAACTGGATCTGATATAGAAGAAAATCTCCGGTAATTTTGTTGCATTTACTGCACGTGTTGCTGGTTGTTCAGAACCTAATGAAGGAGCTGACTCAGAGGGTGGTGGATATGTCTCAGCGGAAGATTTAGAATTAAATGCTTTATATTTTGAAGTTGAATTTAATAAGTTGTACCCCAAATGGGAAGCCCTACGAAAAACAAATCGTAGATTAACTAGTGAGATAGGGATTATAAAAAACGCTAGTAAAGTGTACCAAACTCAAATAGCAGATCGGGATGTACTTCTTAAAGAAGCGGCTGACCGAGAAGAAAGACTGAAAGAGGAAGTCCAGACCTTGAAGCAGGAGCTAAGCACCTACAAACGACAAATCCAAATGATGGACACCACTTCAACACTTGAGAAAATCCTTGATTCCGGAAGAAAAACTTCTGCAAAATTCGGTTTGGGCTTCACCGGAAGCAACTCAAAGGATAAAACGGTATTTGTCAAAGCGTCTGTACCTGATCCAGGAGACATTCCTGAATCCAACTCAACAAAACATAACAGTGGTATAGTAAGGTTAAACAAGAAATAGTACATATGTTGCAACGGGGTGAGAAGAAATTACAGTGGCTAAGCAAATTCTCGAGCTTAAATCACTGCTACATGCTTGGGTTGTTGAAGAAAAGCAAACCATGTCTTAATAAATACTCAATCAACAAACTGCATTATATTTATTTATTATATCATTTGCAAAGTATCCAACTTGTCTTATATTTATTTATTAGAAGAGGGCTCACGGAGGAGGATTAAAAATCCAACTTTATTTTACCCACTCCCCAAAACACCAAAGCTACGGTGTTCATCTCATCATCACAGCATTAACAAAATCAAATATTTCTAAAAATTAAATCAAACCTATTTAGAAGAAGTTGGTATAGCAAAAGAAACAAAACGAATGTTCTTAGACGATTGATGAGTCTGCATGAGAATTAAAGTAAATTTGTAAAAAAGCCAGTATTAATTAAGCTTTTGGAGAATTAATGGAAATTTCTTCACCTTGAAAATTTCTATTCTCTCTCTCCTCTTCTTTTTTTTTTTTAATAGGTAAACAAAACTTACTCTATCGATATATTGACGATTGATCAGTCTGCATGAGATACTACCACAATTTATTAATTACATCTAAAAAGGGTATTGTAATATAATACTCCGTACCATTTAATTACTACCCTAAAGAAAATATCTTTGTTGATGGCATGCCACTCTTTTTTTTCCTTACATTTACTATAATGTGTGTTAATAACACTTCTATAGTTGCCATTGTAACTTAAAAATAAAAAAGGTAATTGGTCAAATAATTTTGTCCTTAATTTTCATAACAATATAAACTCAAGATATTTTTATTAAAAGATATCCAAAACGCACATTTCCGTTCATATTATCTCTTAATCGATCATCTGTATGTAATAACTAAAACCATAATAAAATGCAGAGAAAACATATAAATATACTGAAATAAAACTCATAAATATCTTCTTGCTTCTAATTAGGTCCCTCCATCATCATTTGGTTCGTACTGGCTCTTTATAGGGCACAAGCACCACCACTTGGGCCAACATTGTCATTCGCTCCAAATTGTGAATAGCCAAATAAGCTGCTTGTATCAAGATGAGCTTGACCAGGAACTTGCATTAGTTTTTGCAGAACAAGATCTCGAAGCATTTCCATTTTGTGTTTCATGGATGGTAGCTCTGATAATGGAAGTTCAGAAATAGGAGGATTGACCTTTTCGGCCTCACGCAAAGCTTTATTTACTTCCATTTCTTCTTCAATCTGCATTTCCAGGTAATTAATTTGGGAAGTCATGATTTGCATCAAGGCTTCACGGTGAGCACGCAAGTTTTGTTCGGCAGGGTAGGGTTGTGCTGTAGGATTAGCACCAAAATATTTGGTTAAGATCGCATCCATACCGGGGTTGCTGAAAGTATAAGCCTTGCCAGAAGGCGAAAAAATCACCAACAAAATCTCCACCCCACATAGTGTGGATATCTCATTGGCCTTCTTGATAAGACCATTGCGGCGTTTCGAGAAGGCAACACTACAACTAGTGTCACTTTCAATTCTAGATAGGGGAATCCTTTGCCTACCTCTACCCACCCTTCGATTGGCATTATTGCTAGACATTTTCAAGAAAAATATAATTCCCTCACAAAAGATGTAGAGACAAAGTATATTGACAGCATTGAATGTGTAGTGGTCTATTTATAGTTGGGTGTGGTTGTTATTCCTTAACGCTTTTCAATTCCATATTGGAAATTTATTATGCTACTAAAATAAAAACAAATTAAATTGGAAGTTTACAACTGAATGATCGATATAGATATTCACAACTTTTTGGTATGTCGGATCTCGAATTTGGAATAATCAATGAAGATTTTTACAACTTGGTATGCTGAATCTTAAATTCGTAATATTATTATGGAATTATATAATGCCAGCTCATGTGTTGGTAGGTAAGATCTAGAATTTGTAATATAATAAAAACTTTGGCCAGTATATAAAATATATGTATTTAATATAAAAATATATTTATTAATTATTCACAATTGTATATTGTGTTGCTTCTTAATCGGTATAGGCATTGACCCAACTATTCAAAATATCAACTAATTTCATACACCACACACAAAAAAAGTTCCATTTTCACAACTTGGTATGCCGGATCTTAAATTCGTAATAATGTAATAGAAACTATAATGCCAGCTCATCTGTTGGTAGGTGAGATCTAGAATTAGTAATATAATGAAAATTTTGACGGCCATATAAAATATGTAATTAATATTAAAATGTATTAATTAATTATTCGGGGCTGTATATTGTAACAGCTTCTTAATCAATATAGGCATGGACACAACCCTTCAAAAATTACAACTAATGTTGTATACCACACAAAAAGAATGGTCGATTTTAACAAATTGGTCCGCCGGATCTTATATTCATAATTATATAACGAAAATATATAATGCCATCTCATGTGTTGGATCATATGAGAACAAGTCTTTAGGTGAAAACTAAGAACCAATCTCAACTTTACGTTTGGGAAAAATGGATGTACCAGATCCGACTTAAGATAAAACATGTGGTGACATTTTCGTAATTATCACCAACTTTACTATGTAAACTTGAAAACAAAAATCTATAATTTTCAGAATTTTCCAGATTTGCACATGTAGTACTAACATTTTGCATATTTAGTATTTAAATATTGCACTTGCAAAATTGCAAAAGTGCATTGTACTTGGGGTTTCTATTTTAGAGTTTATGACTGCATTTTTTGTTTTATTTGGTTTAGTGGTTCACTTTTTACTGCTTAGCGTCTATCATTTACAGTTTAGATTTAAAATTTAGCCATTTCATTTTGTAAGTGTACAAATGATACACATTACACCCTTTTTTGTTGACTAATTTAATTGACAAAATAATTAGAATTTGTTGACTTGAGAACATTTTGTCAAATTCTAGTCAAAAAGGGAATACTAAGACAATCAAAGATTAGGACATATATTCCTAATCTAAATAGGAATAGTAATCCTATTCCTATCCAACCTGCAAACTCTCGGCCTACAAAAGGAACTGCTTCACAACTCTCTCATTCACGCTTTCAGCACCTAATCGTGAACACGAGAGTAATTGAGAGAGATTCCCAAATCCCCTTGAAAAGTAGTACAAGTGTTTAGGTCTCAATAGCTTGATAGGAAATCATATTGTGTAATTCTCATTCCCTAAACAAAAGTGTACTTTAAATATTGAGCTTTTAGTGGATTTAGGCAAATTCTCAATTTGAGAAGTGCCTCGCAGATTAGGGCTGCTTGCCCGAAACTGCGTTATAAATATTTGTGTCACAACGTCTATTTCAAAGTTACCGAACTCAAACGTCTATATTAATTTCAATTGGTATCAGAGCGGGTCTGCTCAAGTTACCAGCAGGATCCAAATGGAGTTCCCAAGAGAAGGTCTTTCAAACAACAGACCCCCGGCTTTACTTGGCACAAACTTCTCCTACTGGAAAGCTCGAATGCAGATATACATTCTAGCACAAGGAGAAGGCGTCTGGAATGCAATAGAAAACGAATGGAAAACTCCGGTTGATGATAAAGGAAATGCAAAACCTAGAACTGATTGGAGCGAAGAAGAGATAGTGCAATTACTGAAGGAATACAATGCTATGAATGCAAAGGCTTTGGACACATTCAATCAGAATGTGCTACATACTTGAAAAGGAAAAATAAAACATATATAACAACTCTGAGCGATGACTCAGATAATGAAGAAGATGATAACAATACAAACTTCGTAGCATTCACTGCTAGTCATGAAGACAACAATAGTGATGACATGCAAGAGTTACTAGAGGCATACACTCAACTAAATGCCAAATGGGAACAAATCATCAAGAAAAACTTGGAACTCATGGAAGATAATCACTATTTAAAGAATGAAAAAGAGCGAATAGAGAAACAGTACAAAGAAGCCCAGAACGAACTCCTAGACCTCAAGAACAGAGAAACAAAACTGCTACAAGAAATTAAGGAGCTTACCAAAAGACTCGGGACTCCAAACACGGACACCAGTGAGAATAATCAACCTGAAATACAGGAGGTGTCGCAACAGCACTTCCGACATCGAAGAAGAATAAGGTGCTACTATTGTCACAAACTAGGACACATCAAAGCACATTGCTACAAAAGACAAAACGACTATTACTACAGACAAAACAACGGGGTATGGCCACCACACAACAGAAATAATAGCAAGAAAATCTGGGTAAGAAAAGACCAAAATGTTGCATACACTTCCAAAACAAACAAAGAGCAAGATATATGGTATTTTGACAGTGGATGTTCCAGGCATATGACTGGAAATCCAGAAAATTTAGAAAACATACACTATAAAGATGAAGGATATGTTACCTTTGGAGATGGAGGAAAAGGAAAAATTGTTGCAAATGGAATCCTGAATGTACATGGACTGCCAAAACTGCCAAAAGTCTTCCTAGTACAAGGGTTAAAAGCAAACCTGATTAGTATAAGTCAACTATGTGAAGATGAACTTAAAGTGGAATTCACAAAAGATAGTTGCAATGTTCTCAATCATAATCATGAATATGTTATGATCGGAAGAAAATCCGCAAATAAATGCTACACATAGGACGGTGATCTATCTTGCCTACAGACAACCGTCAATCAAACACAACTATGGCACCAACGGATGGGTCACATAAACTTTCATGACATGAAAAATGGTTTAAAGAAGGGAGCCTATCGAGGAGTTCCAACACTTGACATAGATGATAACAAAAAATGTGATGCATGCCTCGAAAACAAAATAACCCGAACAGTCCATAGGAAGACCTCAAGAATATACACTTCTAGAATTCTAGAACTACTACACATGGACTTGTTTGGGCCAACTCAGACAGAAAGCATAGGGGGAAAGAGATATGTTTATGTAACAGTTGATGACTACTCAAGATTCACATGGGTAAACTTTCTTAGAGAAAAATCTGAAGCATTTACAACATTCAAAACCCTCATTATCAAAATTCAGAATGAAAAAGAGGGAAGAATAGGAAAAATTATTCGCCTAAGAAGCGATCATGGGAGAGAGTTCGAGAATACAAAATTCAAAGAATACTGCACAGAGAATGGAATTCATCATGAGTTCTCCGCACCAAAAACACCCCAACAGAATGGGGTAGTTGAACGAAAGAATCGAACCATCCAAGAAATGGCAAGAGTCCTCTTAAATCACAAAAGACTTCCATCAAAATTCTGGGCAGAAGCAGTTAACACAGCATGCTATTTGATAAACCGGGTATACATTCGAAAAGAAATCAACATGACACCATATCAAATCTGGAAAGGAAGAACACCAAATTTAAAACACACACATGTGTTTGGAAGCAAATGCTATATTCTAAAAGATAGAGAACCATTGGGAAAGTTTGATATCAAAGGAGATGAAGGAATCTTCCTAGGATACTCCTCAAACAGCCGGGCATACCGAGTATATAACCTCAGGACAAACACTGTCATGGAGTCTATCAATGTTATGGTCAATGACAAAACAGAAGATTTCCCCAAAAATGATGAAGAGATAACTGGTGTTGAAACAGCAGTTCCAACATCACACAACCAGAAATCAGAACCAGAAATATTAGAAAAAGAAGAAACTGTAGACCTTGAAGAAGAAATCCACACCACTGATGAAACCAGGGTACAGAAAAATCATCCAATAGAGAACATCATAGGAGGACTAAATGAAGGAATCAGGACTAGAGGAAAGAAACGAGACTATCAAAAAATGGAAGAAGGAGACTATGACTACTGCTACACCTCAAAAATTGAACCCAAAAACATCACGGAAGCCCTAAAAGATGAATTTTGGGTAGAAGCCATGCAAGAAGAATTACAACAATTCGAAAGACACAATGTCTGGGAGTTAGTCCCTAAACCGGAACATGCCAATATCATAGGGACAAAATGGATTTACAAAAATAAAACGGATGAACAAGGAAACATCATACGTAACAAAGCCCGACTAGTAGCTCAAGGATACACTCAAGTAGAAGGAACAGACTTCGAGGAAACATTTGCCCCAGTAGCCAGAATTGAATCAATTCGGCTACTCATAGCAGTAGCTTGCATACTCAAGATAAAACTCTACCAAATGGATGTGAAAACTGCATTCCTGAATGGATATCTAAAAGAAGAGGTCTATGTTGCTCAACCAAAAGGTTTTGAAGACCCCCATTTTCCACAAAGTGTGTTTAAACTTAACAAAGCACTATACGGACTAAAACAAGCACCACGGGCTTGGTACGAATGCCTCACTGATTTCCTAATCAAAAAGGGTTACACAAGAGGCAGCGTGGACAAAACCCTATTCGTCAAACAACTCGGTCAAGACATAGTCATTGCCCAAATCTATGTTGATGACATAGTATTTGGCTCAACACTCAAGGTCCACAAAGACCAATTCATCATCAACATGGAAGGGGAATTCGAGATGAGCATGGTTGGGGAACTAACCTACTTTCTTGGTTTACAAATCAGACAACTGGACAATGGAATCTTTATCTCTCAAAGCAAGTATGCCAAAAATTTAGTCAAAAGATTTGGTCTAGAAGAAAGCAAGGTTGTCAGAACACCTGTTCCAACAACAGAGAGAATATCAAGGGATGCAGAGGGAAAACCGGTTGAACAAACCCTATATCGAAGCATGATAGGAGGGTTACTGTACCTAACTGCCAGCAGACCAGATCTAAGCTTTGCAGTAGGAATTTGTGCAAGATACCAAGCAGATCCAACCGAGCAACATTTAAAAGCGGTCAAAAGAATCATTAAATACGTGAAAGGGACATCTGATCTAGGAATATGGTACTCATTTGACACCAATCATCATCTCTCAGCTTATTGTGATGCTGACTGGGCAGGTAACATAGATGACAGAAAAAGTACGTCAGGAGGATGTTTTTTCCTAGGTACTAATCTAGTATCATGGATCAGCAAGAAATAAAGCTCAATTTCACTGTCAACAGCAGAGGCTGAATATATTGCAGCAGGAAGCTGTTGCACACAACTACTTTGGATGAAACAGATGCTAGAAGACTATGGAATGCAACAGTCAACTATGATAATTCACTGTGACAATAAGAGCGCAATAGACATTTCAAAAAATCCAGTTCAACACTCAAGGACAAAACACATAGACATCAGACATCATTTCATAAGAGAATTAGTTGAAGATGAAATCATCAGTCTTACTCACATAAGTACAGAAAGACAACTAGCAGATATTTTGACCAAAGCTCTAGATGGAAATAGATACACAAAACTAAGGACTGAAATGGGCCTGTGTATCCTATAACACTCATCAATTAAAAGAAAAACACATGGGCCCAATCCACAAAACAAGTCCATCAACCCAAAACCGGCCCATGTCCATATCTGATATATCACACCGACCCATCATAAAAGACCCAAACCCGGATACCCATCCCAAACAAAAGCCCTGTTTCAGAAACCCAGAATCGTCATCCTTACCCGACTCCACTCAACATCCATCAGTGACCTTCCCACTCACCCCAAACCTTCACACAACAGGAACCATGGTGAGAACATGAAACCAAAGGATGGGAAAGTTACCACGAAAGAAAACGACCAAGGGCACCACAAACTACACCGGCACCGGAGAGTCCTCGAACCCGATATGTGTCGAAGAAGAAAGTCCCAACATTACAACAAATCCCGTTCCGATAGCCAGAGTACCGTTCGGCGAACCCCAAGAACAGAGCCACCCACCAGGTAACCCGAATCTCCCTCTAGCAGATCATGAAATCCCCATGCCCATGCCCATCGCGGCTGATTTCGGGGACAATAGAATTGTTGATCCAAACGATTTAGTGGTACAACTCCGGTTTGCCATAAATCGTGGCTGGGAACCTGATCTAGGTTCCTATGTTAGCTCTGTCGATGAAGAAAATCCAAGGGGAACTGAAAGTGAGGGACAAGAGGAGTCTCAACATCATGAGGTGAATCGTCCCCCAAGTCCTACAAATGGAGAACAAACCCAAATCGATGAAACCCCAAATCCAATTCCTCGGGTCAACCGAAACCCTAGAAAGAGGAAGGTGACTGACCCGTATGAAGGGGCCGATCCCAGAGCCAAAAGGCCGAATGATTTCCCAATACGGGCAGGACCCCCCCAACGACAGCCAAATATCCCACCTAAACCCTCAAAAACCAAGAAATCAAAAATGACACAAACAGAGGATGAACATGACTGGACACCCAATGAAGATAATGATGGTGATGAAAGAGTAAGGACCCGAGCCCAAAAGAAGTCCCAGCTACCTACCAAGGAAAAAGAAAAACAAAAGAAGAAACCAACCACCAAAAGGGATAGACTGTCCAGCAAGGAAAAGGGGAAACAGAAAGTAGGTACTAAGGAAAAGGGGAAACAGAAAGTAGGTACTAATGCTGACATGTCATACCTACCAAAACCCCATAGTACAAACTTTCTGAGAAAAGAAGCAGTAAGTTTATGGAAAAGAATAGTAGAAAGAAAAATTATCAGCCAAAAACTGCTTCCTATAGATAAGCTAGACAATCCAGAACAGATTCAAGAAATATTAATCACAAGTCAACTCCTGGGAACAGTGACCAATATAGAACCCTATGATGAACAGGTTATACAGGAGTTCTACTGCAATATGACAAAAACCATCTCTACACCTAGTAGTCCTTTGTATGGAAAGGTATATGTAAGAGGCAGCTTCTATAACTTCACTCCAGACATCATCAACAGATATCTAGGAACACCAGAAGCAGAACAAAACATGGAAATAAACAGTGAGCAAGTTGCCCAAGAGCTCACAGCTGGAAATGTCATTTTTGAAAAGAACAAGATCAAAGCAGCTTCCCTAACAAGCAAATATGCCACCCTCCAGAAAATAGCTCTAGCAAACTGGATGCCATCACTCCACGAATCCACTGTGAAATGGACTTTAGCAGAGCTGCTATACAAGATAGGGAAAGGAGTTAAACTCAACATGGGTATCCTTATCTACTCACAAATCACAAACCTAGCTGAAGACACAAAATCCAACACTTCCTTAATCTTCCCAAACCTCATCTTTGGCATACTGACAAAACAGAATCTCAAGACACATGGCCCAAAAACCATTGTCAAGAACCTCAACACCACAGTAAAATTAAGGAAGGGAAGCCATCAAAATGACCTAAGATCCTTAGCCCCAAAGAACAATCCTCTAGACTCCAAGACACTAATCAGCTATTTTGAGGGAAGACTAACAGAATTGGAGACCTCAGAAAAACAAATCTTAAGGAAACACATGGACATCAAGGAAGAAAGAGCAGAAATATCAGAATGGTTAGAAATCCTAAAAGCAGCCAATGAAGAAGATCATGAAGAAGATCAAGAATCAGAAGAAGAAAGCCAGGAGTTCCCTCAAGAAAAGGATGAGCACACTCAAGAAAAGGGTGTTGAAACCCCTGTTTCAACATCAAATTCAGAAAATAGACCTTGACCATTTTAGCAAACAAGGGGGAGAAAGGCAGGCAGAAAACTCTCTGTTGTGAGTTTTTTTTTTTTGGGTTGCAGAGAAGGCAGAACTCTTGTTGTGAATCTTTGTTGGGTTGCACGGCAACAATTCTTTTTGTTGGCACAACTTCTGGCATAGTTACTCTAAGCTTTTGTTACAAGCAGATCAGACAAGAAAACCAAGCAGATCTTTGAGAGCTTAGCTCATTTACATCCCAATGATTCCTGTGTCATTTAAATTTATCCTCAGCATGGTAACCGGAAAGGATGCAAAATACCTTTATCTGGTATATATTATCTTATTTTTGCATATACATATCATTTACCTTTGGGACCCAGGATGCATCCTAATATCAGCAATACTAGCCCAACTCTTGCACACACAAAAAAAAAAAACAAAAAAAAAACAAAAAAAACAAAAAAAAAAAAAAACAAGAGCTTAACTGTATCCAATGTCCCACAAATTAAGGGGGAGACAATTCCCCTTAACAATCTCTGAAGAAACAAGATACATCAGGATAAGAAGGAGATTCACAAATTAAGGGGGAGACAAATCACACATGACAAGCCATGAGAAGATTCAAGATGAACCAAAGTTTTTGCTAAAGTTTGACAAAGGGGGAGAATGTTGACTTGAGAACATTTTGTCAAATTCTAGTCAAAAAGGGAATACTAAGACAATCAAGGATTAGGACATATATTCCTAATCTAAATAGGAATAGTAATCCTATTCCTATCCAACCTGCAAACTCTCGGCCTACAAAAGGAACTGCTTCACAACTCTCTCATTCACGCTTTCAGCACCTAATCGTGAGCACGAGAGTAATTGAGAGAGATTCCCAAATCCCCTTGAAAAGTAGTACAAGTGTTTAGGTCTCAATAGCTTGATAGGAAATCATATTGTGTAATTCTCATTCCCTAAACAAAAGTGTACTTTAAATATTGAGCTTTTAGTGGATTTAGGCAAATTCTCAATTTGAGAAGTGCCTCGCAGATTAGGGCTACTTGCCCGAAACTGCGTTATAAATATTTGTGTCACAACGTCTATTTCAACGTTACCGAACTCAAACGTCTATATTAATTTTAGAATTTATTTTAGAAATTAACCTCCGTCTCCTATCACATGCATTCTACAGCAATTGCAATAATCAGGTGCAAATAATTGAGTGGAAGTTGAAAGTATGGATCTGATCTTTAGTCGAAGGATGACTTATTTATTGTGGTGGTAATTTATTCTAGTATGGCTTTGAGTTGGTAAAGGCGTATGGATAGCACATATTGGGGAATTGGTTGAGTGAATTTCAATATAAAAGGATGGGATGCTTACCTCTTTATTTCACACGAATTAGAATATTATTATTTTTTAGAGAAAGTTTCCAGAATCACTACTTCAACAAATTACTTTATACTGTTGTTAAGGAAGTGTTGATCATACTGGGTCAGTTCGACTGCATCAGGATCAGCAGCATCAATAATTGAGGTCAATGTAGGCATGCACGTACCAATCTTATTCGGGATGTTAGGAAGTTTGTAGTGGTAGTAGTGGCTGATTGCCTTATGTACTCACCCCAAGTAAAACACCTTGGTGAACATCTAGTGAATTCGGCAGACGTGAGTTGCCCCGCAGACGTAGGAGAAGTGTGCTCCGAAATGTGTGATCAATTCCGGTGTACTTGTTTTATTTTTGCCTTTTATTTCGTTATTTATTTTCATTAAATAACTTAATTAATTGGTCTGGTTATTTAAAGTATAAAATGAAGTAGAATTCTAAGGTTCATCTTGTATTCAAGATTCACGGTGCAATTTCAATTTGTATCAGAGCCTGCAGACTTAATTTATTAGTCTGTCGATCTGGCTATTCCGTGCATCTTGAACTCAAACTTTCAGCGACTTTTATTACTTTTCTTTATTCTGTTAATTTGTTCATTCTCACGGGTTGTTGAGTGTTACAGAATGGATCATGTTAAGGTTCTTCCTCAGCTAAACGCGAGAACTACACTTATTGGAAAGCTCGCACACGTACACATCTAAAAGCTCAGGGTGATGCAGTATGGCGGTCAGTGGTAACAGGTTGGACTCATCCGACCAAAGCCAGTTCTAGTGCTGACGGAACACAAGTAGCTAAACCTGAAACTGAGTGGTCCCAAACTAACATAACTAATGTTGGATATAACCATAAGGCCTTAGATACGATTTACTCCCATATACATGAAAGTCAGTTTTCTATAGTTGCAGGTATTGATTCAGCTAAAGGTGCGTGGGAGGCTCTTGAGTCAACTTACGAAGGAACTACGTCAGTGAAACAATTAAAGCTGCAACTGGTCCAGTCCGACTTTGAAGAGCTTCGGATGAGACCATCACGAACTTTCACACACGCGTACAGGAACTAGCGAATCGTGGGATGGTCCTCGGTGAACCTTTCCCACAAGCAAAACTTGTTAAAAAAATTCTGAGGTCCTTACCACCGAGGTTCAGAATGAAAGTCACGGCTATTCAGGAACACGACGGCTGGGAGAACAAAACTGTTACTCAGTCAATGGGAAATCTTAGAACCAATGAAATGGAAATTTTAACTGATCACACAAAAAAACAAAAAAAAAAAAAAAAAAATGTAGCCTTTGCCGCTGAATAAAATAATGGTGTATCTGTCTTAGAAGAACCAGGTGATGATACGGTTGTATTTTTTACTAAACAGTTCTCTAAAATTTTGAAACAGGTTTCAAAAAATTCGGGCAATAGAAATGCACAAAGAGGAGCAACATCGTCCAAAACCGGCCCTAGGGCAGACTCGTCAAGCTTCAAGCAGTCTGTCTCACGTCTAGGGCAGTCCAAAGAAATACCTAATAATAAAGGAATCAAATGCTATGAGTGCGAAGGTTTTGGACATGTACAAGTGGAGTGTACCACCTATCTCAGACGCAAAAAATCTATGTTCGCCATTACCTGGAGTGACGACGAACCTGATACTGAAACAACTGGATCTGATATAGAAGAAAATCTCCGGTAATTTTGTTGCAATTACTGCACGTGTTGCTGGTTGTTCAGAACCTAATGAAGGAGCTGACACAATGGGTGGTGGATATGTCTCAGCGGAAGATTTAGAATTAAATGCTTTATATTTTGAAGTTGAGTTTAATAAGTTGTACCCCAAATGGGAAGCCCTACGAAAAGCAAATCGTAGATTAACTAGTGAGATAGGGATTATAACAAACGCTAGTAAAGTGTACGAAACTCAAATAGCAGATCGGGATGTACTTCTTAAAGAAGCGGCTGACCGAGAAGAGAGACTGAAACAGGAAGTCCAGACCTTGAAGCAGGAGCTAAACACCTACAAACGACAAATCCAAATGATGGACACCACTTCAACACTTGACAAAATCCTTGATTCCGGAAGAAAAACTTATGCAAAATTCGGTTCGGACTTTACCGGAAGCAACTCAAAGGATAAAACTGTATTTGTCAAAGCGTTTGTACCTGATCCAGGAGACATTCCTGAATCCAGCTCAACGAAACATAACAGTGGTATAGTAAGGTCAAACAAGCAATAGTACATATGTTGCAACGGGGTGAGAAGAAATTACAGTGACTAAGCAAATTCTCGAGCTTAAATCACTGCTACATGTTTGGGTTGTTGAAGAAAAGCAAACCATGTCTTAATAAATACTCAATCAACAAACTGCATTATATTTATTTATTATATCATTTGCAAAGTATCCAACTTGTCTTATATTTATTTATTAGAAGAGGGCTCACGGAGGAGGATTAAAAATGCAACTTTATTTTATCCACTCCCCAAAATACCAAAGCTACGGTGTTCATCTCATCATCACAGCATTAACAAAATCAAATATTTCTATAAATTAAATCAAACCTATTTAGAACAAGTTGGTATAGCAAAAGAAACAAAACGGATGTCCTTAGACGAATAATCTCACTGAAATCCGCTGAGAAAATTTATATTATCATTGTAAGCCCACATTAAAGTAAATTTGTAAAAAAGCCAGTATTAATTAAGCTTTTGGAGAATTAATGGAAATTTCTTCACCTTGAAAATTGCTATTCTCTCTCTCCTCTTCATTTTTTTTTTTTAATAGGTAAACAAAACTTACTCTATCGATATATTAACGATTGATGAGTCTGCATGATATAGTACCACAATTTATTAATTACATCTAAAAAGGGTGTTGTAATATAATACTCCGTACCATTTAATTACTACCCAAAATAAAATATCTTTGTTGATGGCATGCCACTCTTTTTTTTCCTTACATTTACTATAATGTGTCTTAATAACACTTCTATAGTTGCCATTGTAACTTAAAAATAAAAACAGGTAATTGGTCAAATAATTTTGTCCTTAATTTTCATAACAATGTAAACTCAAGATATTTTTATTAAAAGATATCCAAAACGCACATTTCCGTTCATATTATCTCTTAATCGATCATCTGTATGTAATAACTAAAACCATAATAAAATGCAGAGAAAACATATAAATATACTGAAATAAAACTCATAAATATCTTCTTGCTTCTAATTAGGTCCCTCCATCATCATTTGGTTCGTACTGGCTCTTTATTGGGCACTAGCACCACCACTTGGGCCAACATTGTCATTCGCTCCAAATTGTGAATAGCCAAATAAGCTGCTTGTATCAAGATGAGCTTGACCAGGAACTTGCATTAGTTTTTGCAGAACAAGATCTCGAAGCATTTCCATTTTGTGTTTCATGGATGGTAGCTCTGATAATGGAAGTTCAGAAATAGGAGGATTAACCTTTTCGGCCTCACGCAAAGCTTTATTTACTTTCATTTCTTCTTCAATCTGCATTTCCAGGTAATTAATTTGGGAAGACATGATTTGCATCAAGGCTTCACGGTGAGCACGCAAGTTTTGTTCGGCAGGAACTTGCTCGGCAGGGTTGGGTTGTGCTGTAGGATTAGCACCAAAATATTTGGTTAAGATCGCATCCATACCAGGGTTGCTGAAAGTATAAGCCTTGCCAGAAGGCGAAAAAATCACCAACAAAATCTCCACGCCACATAGTGTGGATATCTCATTGGCCTTCTTGATAAGACCATTGCGGCGTTTCGAGAAGGCAACACTACGACTAGTGTCACTTTCAATTCTAGATAGGGGAATCCTTTGCCTACCTCTACCCACCCTTCGATTGGCATTATTGCTAGACATTTTCAAGAAAAATATAATTCCCTCACAAAAGATGTAGAGACAAAGTATATTGATAGCATTGAATGTGTAGTGGTCTATTTATAGTTGGGTGTGGTTGTTATTCCTTAACGCTTTTCAATTATATATTTGAAATTTATTATGCAACTAAAATAAAAACAAATTAAATTGGAAGTTTACAATTGAATGATCGATATAGATATTCACAACTTTTTGGTATGTCGGATCTCGAATTTGGAATAATCAATGAAGATTTTTACAACTTGGTATGCTGAATCTTAAATTCGTAATATTATTATGGAATTATATAATGCCAGCTCATGTGTTGGTAGGTAAGATCTAGAATTTGTAATATAATAGAAATTTTGGCCGTTATATAAAATATATGTATTTAATATAAAAATATATTTATCTATTATTCACGATTGTATATTGTGTTGCTTCTTAATCGGTATAGGCATTGACCCAACTATTCAAAATATCAACTAATTTCATACACCACACACAAAAAAAGTTCCATTTTCACAACTTGGTATGCCAGATCTTAAATGCGTAATAATGTAATAGAAACTATAATGCCAGCTCATCTGTTGGTAGGCGAGATCTAGAATTAGTAATATAATAAAAATTTTGACGGCCATATAAAATATGTAATTAATATTAAAATGTATTAATTAATTATTCGGGGCTGTATGTTGTAACGACTTCTTAATCAATATAGGCATGGACACAACCGTTCAAAAATTACAACTAATGTTGTATACCACACAAAAAGAATGGTCAATTTTAACAAATTGGTCCGCCGAATCTTATATTCATAATTATATAACGAAAATATATAATGCCATCTCATGTGTTGGATCCTATGAGAACAAGTCTTTAGGTGAAAACTAAGAACCAATCTCAACTTTACGTTTGGGAAAAATGGATGTTCCAGATCCGACTTAAGAAAAAACATGTGGTGACATTTTCGTAATTATCACCAACTTTACTATGCAAACTTGAAAACAAAAATCTTTAATTTTTAGAATTTTCCAGATTTGCACATGTAGTACTAACATTTTGCATATTTAGTATTTAAATATTGCACTTGCAAAAATGCAAAAGTGCATTGTACTTGGGGTTGCTATTTTAGAGTTTATGACTGCATTTTTTGTTTTATTTGGTTTAGTGGTTCACTTTTTACTGCTTAGCATCTAGCATTTACAGTTTAGATTTAAAATTTAGCATTTTGTACAAATGATACACATTAAACCCTTTTATGTTGGCTAATTTAATTGACAAAATAATTAGAATTTATTTTGGAAATTAACCTATAGATCGTCTCCTATCACATGCATTCTACAGCAATTGCAATAATCAGGTGCAAATAATTAAGTGGAAGTCGAAAGTATGGATCTGATCTTTAGTCGAAGGATGCATGGCTTATTTATTGTGGTGGTAATTTATTCTAGTATGGCTTTGAGTTGGTAAAGGCGTATGGATAGCACATAATGGGGAATTCGTTGAGTGAATTTCAATATAAAAGGATGGGATGCTTACCTCTTTATTTCACACGAATTAGAATATTATTATTTTTTTAGAGAAAGTTTCCAGAATCACTACTTCAACAAATTACTTTATACTATTGTTAAGGAAGTGTTGATCATACTGGGTCAGTTCGACTGCATCAGGATCAGCAGCATCAACAATTGAGGTCTGTGTTACAAAATGGATCGTGCTAAGGTTTTTTATTCTGTTAATTTGTTCATTCGCAGGGTGATGCAGTATGGCGGTCCGTGGTGACAGGTTGGATTCATCCGACCAAAGCCAGTTCTAGTGCTGACGGAATGCAAGTAGCTAAACCTGAAACTGAGTGGTCCCAAACTGAAAAAACTGATACTGGATATAACGGTAAGGCTTTAGATACGATTTACTCCCTTATGCATAAAAATCTGCTTTCTATAGTTGCAGGTATTGATTTAGCTAACGGTGCGTGGGAGGCTCTTGAATCAACTTACGAAGTAACTACGTCAGTGAAACAATCAAAGCTGCAACTAGTCCAGTCCGACTTTGAAGAGATTCGGATGAATGAGGATGAGACCATCACGAACTTTCACACAAACATACAGGAACTAGCAAATCGAGCAATGGTCCTCGGTGAACCTTTCCCACACGCAAAACTTGTAAAAAAATTCTTAGGTCCTTACCACCGAGGTTCAAAATGAAAGTCACGGCTATTCAGGAACACGATGGCTGAGAGAACAAAACTGTTACTCAGTCAATGGGAAATCGTAGAACCCATGAAATGGAAATTTTAACTGATCACACAAAAAATAAAAAATAAAAAATGTAGCCTTTGTCCCTGAAGAAAATAATGTTGCATTTGATTTAGACGAACCAGGTGATGATACTGCTCGTGTTGTTGGTCGTTTAGAACCTGATGAAGGAGCTAACTCAGAGGGTGGTGAATATGTTTCAGCGGAAGATTTAGAATTAAATGTTTTATCTTTTGAAGTTGAGTTTAATAAGTTGTATCCCAAATGGGAAGCCCTACGAAAAGCAAATCTTAGATTAACTAGTGAGATAGGTATTATAACAAATGCTAGTAAAGTGTACCAAACTCAAATAGCAGATAGGGATGTACTTCTTAAAGAAGTGGCTGACCGAGATGGCATACTGAAATAGGAAGTACAGACCTTGAAGCAGGAGCTCTTACCTACAAACGACAAATCCAAATGATGGACACCACTTCAACACTTGACAAAATCCTTGATTCCGGAAGAAAAACTTCTGCAAAATTCGGTTTGGGCTTCACTGGAAGCAACTCAAAGGATAAAACGGTATTTGTCAAAGCGTCTGGACTTGATCCAGGAGACATTCCTGAATCCAGCTCAACGAAACATAACACAGTGGTATAGTATGGTCAAACAAGCAACAGTACAAACTCTGTGACCCCGTATGTCATTATTGCATGTTGCGTGGCCATACCAGACCCGAATGCTACTACTTCTACAAGTGTCAAAGAATCGAGAAATTCACGCACATGAACACCCAACCCTTTATAAAATAGATTTAGGTTAAAAAGACTGACTATATTTCGTTTGTCTATTTTCACTCTAAAAGTGCATGAAGAGAAGAGAAATGATACTTTGACAGCGGGTGTTCCCGTCACATGACAGGAAATGCCAAATTTATAAGTAACGTAAATGCAAGCAAAGGTGATGTTACCTTTGGTGATGGTATTAAAGGTCATGTCACTGGCATCGGCACGCTAAATGTCATTGGCCTGCCAAAACTAGAAAAAGTATTGCTAGTCAATGGACTTCACGCAAATCTCATAAGTATAAGTCAACTATGTGGCCAAAACTGGAACGTGTGCTTCAAAAAAAATAAATGCATTGTCTTGGACAAAACAAATCAATGCGTTATGGAAGGTAAAAGGTCAACTGACAATTGCTATATTCTAACTAAAATATCTTCTGTTGCAGGACCAGCATAGATGAAGCTGAGCTATGGCACCAAAAACTGGGGCATCTGAGTTACATACTACTTGATAAACTAATGAGGATGGAAGGTGTTCGTGGTTTACCCAAGATGAAAGTCGAATCAACCATTTGTGGTGCCTGCCAAGTTGGGAAACTGACCAAATCATTTCATCCAGCTCAACATACCATAATGACGAGTTACTGCCTAGAACTGATCCACATGGATCTTATTGGTCCTACTTAAACAGGGAGTTTTGGAGGTAAGAAGTACATACTGGTATGTGTTGATGATCTTTCACGTTTTTCATGGGTAATCTTTCTTAGGGAAAAATCCGAAGCACTTGAAGCTTTCAAAACACTGGGACTGAAACTCCAAAAGGAAAGAAATGAACCTATTATTCGAATTCGAAGTGATCACGGATGGAAATTCGACAACAACTTGTTCGATGCCTTTTCCAATCAATCAGGAATTACCCACGAGTATTCGGCACCAAAGACACCTCAACAAAACGGAGTCGTTGAATGAAAAACAGCATCATTCAAGAAAAGGGACGAGTCCTGCTCAACGCCAAAGGATTACCTCAAAAATTCTGGACAGAAGTTGTAAACACCACATGTCGCATCCCCAACCGAGTCTATCTTCGGTCAGGCACAAGTCAAACACCGTATGAATTATGGAAAGGTAAGAAACCGAATATTAATTACTTTCACATTTTTTACTCACGATGTTTTATTTTGAAGGATAGAAATCCTGTTGCAAAATTTAAACCAAAAAGCGACAAGGGGATCTTTCCCGGTTATTCAACGAACAGCAGTGCATATCGTGTCTACAACAAAGTGACCAAGACCATCATCGAGTCTACAAATTTTGTAATTGATGATCAACCGAATGATATTGTTGAAGTTTCACAACCTGAGTCAGTGATAGAACCTGATGCAAACCGTTCTGTAACTCCTGATCCTGAAACTCCTGAACCAGATCCAGAATCACCCACGCCATCTGAACCTGACCCAGAACCAGAATCAGAATCTGACACTGATCAAGACGACATTGACATTCCAACACGCATCCACAATAGATCATCTATCTTCAAAATTAATTTTGCCATCATTTTTGGTGATAGGTCTACAGGTTCATTACTCTCTAATTCTTTTTGTTGATTTCATGAATATTTTAGGGTGTCATTGTCTAATGTGTCTTGTGAAATACCTGCAAATTTTCCTATGTCTAAAGCTGAGTTTTTATGTGTTCCTCTACCTAATTTGGTGCCCTCTACTTCAATATCCTTGCATTCATCAAATCTTGACAATTCTTCATCTTTGCCAGTGTAATATTCTGCATCTGTGATAGAATCTGTTTCAGGATCATAGAATTTATCTTTTGAATTAATGGTTCTGTTCCTACATGCTCTCACATTGCATCTATGTGTTTTTTTTGTGCGTGTGTCTCTCTATGATTGATTTGTCCTCTATTCCAATTTTTTTTAATTTTCTCGCAATTAGTCCTTTTCGTTACCTACTACTCTAAATTGCGTATTCATTCTTTGTGTTTTGTTTTTGACTGTTTCTATGTGTTCACTAAATGTTCTATCTATGTTGTTTTGGATGCTTTTGATATGATAATCCTTTGATTATGCCTTTTTGTTGGTGTTTCTTGTGCTAAAAATTTGAATTCTATAAGGTTGCTTGAATGGTAAATTTGCTGCAAGTTGATATTCGTGGCTATGTGTTTATGTGAATGTACCTATTGATTTACCTGCATTCTCCATAAAAGTGTTATCTGTAATCTTGCTCTATGTTATGTGTTTAGTCCGGTCATGACCGTATGTGTGTTTTCCCATGCTATCTGGTATGAATATGTGCCTAAATTAGATTTATATGAATATGTGCCTAAATTAGATTTATATGAATATGTGCCTAAATTAGATTTATATGAATATGTGCCTAATGTTGCTTTAGTTGAATCTCTGGCTGAATATGCTTTGCCTAAATGTGCTTACTGTCTTATTTACCAATTTGTCTCTTTGAGTGACCCAATTGTGTGCTTTTTGTGTTATTTGCTACGAATTTGTGCTTGAATGCGTTTTTTACTTGGTATGTTACGTTTTATCTACTTAATCTGCTCCAACTTGACTTGTGCTTATACGTTATTTGTTAAAATTGTTATCAAGTTCTGCGTTTCTCGTTTCTAATTCTCTTGTACAGGATCAGTCCAATCGGGCACTCTGGCAAACTCAATCCACTATTGATATTCACCTTTGTCAATTTATTGGAAAAAAGGGGGAGTGAGTATAATAAGGGGGAATATGGTTGGATTAAGGGGGAGTATATGGTTTTTTGATTAAGGGGGAGTATATGGTTTTTTTATTGATCTATTTTTTGTTATGGATTACGGATTCTGTGTTGGCATATTGGCTTTGGTAGCATTATGGGTTGAAGTATGCCTTGTGTTGGATGATAAGCTTTTATTTAACTTAACTGTCTATTTCTATTGGTATTCTGGGCTTCTACTTATTATCTCTCTATTTGGTACTCTATTGGAATTATTAGTTTGCTTGTTGAGCCTGAAGCATTATGGATGGAGCATGGTTCAAAGTGTCTTGGTAATTGTCAATAAATTCTAACACATAGGTTTTATGTCAAGCAAATATACTAAGGGCAAGTTATTAATGAAATTTTTTAAAATATTAATTTATTGTTTGTCCAAAGTATATATGCGATAGTTTTTGCCAATTAATTTGCCAAAGGGGAGATTGTAAGTGTACAAATGATAAACATTAAACCCTCTTATGTTGGCTAATTTAATTGACAAATTAAGAGAAAATTGTAAAAAATGTCCCTCTATAATACGTCAATTATCAATGTCACTCATGAATTATGAGTGGTGTAAATGTTGCCCCTCAATTATCAAAATGGTGCACATATAGCCCCTCCCGTAACGGACCTGTGGTTCCCCACCGTTATCCATCGCTGGTACTTTGAATCGAGGGAGGGAAAAAACAACTAAATTACATATTTACTCCGACTTAACGATGTCGTCACTACAAGAAAAATCGCGAATCGCGACGGAATTTTTCCGTCGCGAATGGGCAATATTCCGTCGCGAAACGCGATTCGCGACGGAATTTATTCCGTCGTCTATCGCCTTGTCGTTTTTTGGTAGACAACGGAATAATTCCGTCGCAACGTTTGGCGACGGAATATTTCCGTCGCCATTTGGCGACGGAATTATTCCGTTGCGAATTCCATCGCCAATTTCGCAACGGAAATGTTTTCCGTCGTAATTCCGTCGCTTCATTGGCAACAAATATTCCGTCGCAAATTTTATATTCCGTCGCGATTCCGTCGCGTTTTTGAATTATTTTAAAATTTGATTGTAAATAGTAATGAATGTTTTTAAAATAAAAAATAACATAATTCTAAATTAAGTTATAATACTAATACATTACCAATCCACACTTAATACATAATATAATAGTCAATTCAAGTCTAAACAACATAATAATACATTATCAATCCACACTTAATACATAATAGTCAATTCAAGTCTAAACAACATAATAATACATTATCAATCCACACTTAATACATAATATAATAGTCAATTCAAGTCTAAACAACATTAACAAACAACCATTAAAATCAATTGATTGCAGATGGAGGTGATGATGAAGTACCCGCTCTCCCGCCATCAATAGCATCAAGTCGTTGTTGCATAAGGAGAATAATTTCCTTCAAACTCTGAATTTCATGTTATACATTTGCAGAAGTAGAAGTAGCATTGTCGGGTGGTCGCGATGTTGGTGTCATATTGCCAGAAGTGTTATCATTAGTTGGACCATGAACAACAGAACAACCATATGAACCAAGTCCATAAACTCTTCTTTTCTTATCGTGTCCACCAACCGCGTCATAGTATAATTGATTGTCATCCACCTGCTCCCCATTTTCTGCCAACATCTCCCGTTGCGATTCAACTTGTTCCTAAAATATGTTAGAGATTTAGTGCAAAATATATGTAAAGGCATAGATATTTTAAAAACTTAAAACAAATTAAACTTACATGAATTTGTTTGGCTTTTTCAGCTATGAATGTTTTCCCATCGTGTTGTTTGGTATGTGTATGCCTGAACAGTTCATAATACGATGGACAATGACCCAATTTTCCTTCCTACAAATTATATTTAACAAACAAAAGCAATTATTAAAGTAAGAAAAAATTCGGCAGAGTTTCCTTTGTATATAAGACTATCTCCCTGTTCAATATATAATACAATTCAATTATAATCTCCAACATCAATCAATAAACACAATAAAACACAATCACAATCAACAAAAAACATAAAAGTTGGAGTCAAGTAAACTCTAGTTATTCATTTTACCTAGAATCCTCATTAAAAGATTTAAGCTAGTGCTTCCCAAATTAACTCTGCAGTTTCTACTCCTAAGTTCAATCAATCCTCATTATCAAATCATTCAAGTTCAAATAAATCTCAGGTTTCCATATCTTATTTTCATATAATACAAAACACATAATACTTATAACTTAAACAATTCAAATAACTTACAAGTTGAGCTGCAACTTTTACGTGAGGTGTTGATCCTGTGGTATGGGTAGATTGAGCAACTCCAATTAAAACTCCTCCACGCTTATTTCTCTTAGCCAATTCTGTTTTCTTCTTGCCCTCCTCAGAATTCCAAACATCATTCCATTTTGTCCATATTTCTGGTGGGACATAAGGAGGTCTTGGCATTTTCCTTATTCTGCTTATGTAATCAGCATATCTTCTTTTAGCCTTTATCTCCCAAGCATTATACACTACACCGTGATACACTTAGATTTGGCTCTAGGAGAAGTTGGAGTGTACAGTAATTTCCAATAAACCAAAGGCCAGAAATTAAAATTGAAGTCTCCAGAAAATGAGTAATAAAAAGATTACCGGTCAGAAATGGAGGAGGAGGCGACGTCTATGGAGTTTTGGTGATGACCACGGCGGCACGGCGACGGCGCACGGTGATGACGGCTATGGAGTTTTACGATGGTGTTCGCGAGCTAGGGAGTGTTCTGGAGTTCACGGTGATGTCTTTGAGAATTTTAGGACTTAGGGTTCACGAGGGAGTTCTGATGTTTTATAATTTTAATTTAATTCATATTTCGTAGTCAAAACACAGCGTTTAAGTATATAAAAAAAAATAAAATTTAATTAAATTATTGCGACGGAATATAGGTGGTCGCAATTTCCGTCGCCATATTTAGTCCATAATCTATAGTTTAATTCATTTAAAGGACGGAATGAAATCGGTCGCCAATTCCGTCGCCATTTAACGACGGAACACAAATCGGTCGCCTTTTCGATCGCAAAATGGACGACGTAAATTACTTCCGTCGCCAATTCGGTCGTGAATATTTGCCGCCAAAATTTCGCGGACTTTATTTTATGTTTGCGCCAAGATACACGACGGAAATTAATTCCGTCGCCATTTCGCAACGGAATCTATTCGATCGCAAATTTGGTCGCTAAATGGCGACGGAATATAGTCCGTCTCGAGCTTCCGTCGCGATTCGCGATTTTTCTTGTAGTGCGTACACTAACGGGGAACCACATGTCCGTTACGGGAGGGGCTATATATGCACTGTTTTAATAATTGAGGGGCAACATTTACACCACTCATAATTCAGGGGTGACATTGATAATTGTCATATTATTGAGGGGCATTTTTTACAATTTTCCTACAAATTAATTAGAATTTATTTTGGAAATTAACCTATGGATCGTCTCCTATCCCATGCATTCTACAGCAATAGCAATAATCAGGCGCAAATAATTAAGTGGAAGTCGAAAGTATGGATCTGACCTTTAGTCAAAGGATGGCTTATTTATTGTTGTGGTAATTTATTCTAGTATGGCTTTGAGTTGGTAAAGGCGTATGGATAGCACATATTGGGGAATTGGTTGAGTGAATTTCAATATAAAAGGATGGGATGCTTACCTCTTTGTTTCACACGATTTAGAATATTATTATTTTTGAGAGAAAGTTTCCAGAATCAGGGACGGAGCCAAAGGGGGGCAGGGGGGTCAGCTGCCCCCCTCACCGTACCCCCACTCCATATATAATTTTTGTATGTATATATGTATATATAGTATAGATTTTAGTATTAGTATAAAAAAAAAAAAAAACTAATAAATGTTAACAAGTAAGGAGTTAGATTAGTTGGTAAGGTATGTCTTTGTGAATATAAAAGGTCTTGGTTTCAAATCCTTGCATTAACATAGTTTTACATATTTTTGAGTTCTTCTCCTATGGCTTCAACACAATCACTTTTTTAATATTTAATATGTGTAATTTATAATGTGTTTTCTATTCAAATTATTTTATCAAATTAATTATGTTTCATATTTTGTTATGAATATTTTTATAAAATTTCGATGTGTTTTATTTTTCGCACATATCCAACAATATTGACAACTATATTTCTTAAGTAATGGTTATAAAAAAAAAAATTCTTACATAATTTATTTATTTTTTAAAAATTATCTCTTTTGTTTTAATATTTCGCTTTTACTGGAAAAAATTTCTAAATCCGTTCTACTTCTTTGCCTCCCCCCCCCCCCCCCCCCCCCCCCTCAATATAATTTCTGGCTCTGTCCCTGTCCAGAATCGCTACTTCAACAAATTACTTTATACTATTGCTAAGGAAGTGTTGATCGTACTGGGTCAGTTCGACTGCATCAGGATCAGTAGCATCAACAATTGATGTCAATGAAGGCATGCACGTACCAATCCTGTTCTTGATGTTAGGAAGGTTCTAGTGGTAGTAGTGGTTGATTGCCTTATGTACTCACCCCATGTAAAACACCTTGGTGAACATCTAGTGGATTGGGCAGACGTGAGTTGCCCCGCAGACGTAGGAGAAGTACATATTGTATTCAAGATTCACGGTGCGATTTCACATTGATTTTATAAAATTTACCAGGTTTTCGTATTTAGTTGTTAAATGTTGCATATTTAAGTGTTCAAGTTTGCATAGTAAAGTTGATCGATAATAATTATGAAAATGTCACTGCGTTTTTTGTCTTCAGTCCAAAATAATATAAAGGCACAAGTGTCAAATAGGCTCATCTACTATTGCGAAGTGCTCAATTTCCACCACGAACAAAATTAAGTGTCAAATAGACCCATTTACCAGTTAATTTGTTCAATTAGCTTTTTTTTTTTACATGTTACATATTTATTAATTATTAAAAAATAAATAAATAAATAAAATAATTAAAAAAAAATTTAAAAAAAAAAAAATAATAATAATAATAATAATAATAATCGCCGGACAGCCGGTGGCTGCCCATTCACAGACAGCCGTGGCTGTCCGGCGAGGACAGCCGGACAACCACAGCTGTCAAAGTGAGGTCCAGATCTGGACCTCATGTTTGAGGTCCAGATCTGGACCTTAAACGGCCTGGAACGAGGGCCGCGGCCATGGCCGCCACCCTCGTTCCAAGTCCAGAATTACACCTATGATAGCGAAGGTACCTAGATATCTGGCAAATTATTCTGTGGACCTGTGTCCACGTTGCTATGTGGACCTGGTCCAAAAATACAATTTACATACTGAATGTTCATAATTTAAATACTGAATGTTCGCAATTTTGTAAAAAAAGGTAAATTGTTAACATTTAGTATGTAAATTTGTGAACATAAGTATGTAAGTTGTGAACATTCAATATATAAATTGTGACATTTAGTATGTAAATGGTTTATTTTTTTACTCGAGTCTACCTTGTGGCAAATTATGATGTGTAACTGTGTGCACCATCTGTTCTATGTTCATAATTACTGAACTATATGTTCATAATTATAAAGCTATATATTCATAACTTTGGTACTTCATATTCATAATTATTGAACTATATATTTACAATTACCTATACAGAACCCTATGTTCATAATTTTCGATGTTCATATTATTAATTGTTGAACTCTGTATTCACAAATCACAGAACTAAATAGGTTTATAATTTGATAACTATACATTTTAGAAATTATGAATTTACAGTACAGAAATTATGAATCTACAGTATAGATATTATGAATCTACTATATAGAAATTATGAATTTACTGTATTTAAATTATGAATCTACGGTTTAGAAATTATGAATCTACAGTATAGATTTTATGAATCTGCAGTATAGAAATTATGAATCTATAGTATAGAAATTATGAATCTATAGTATAAAAATTATGAATTGGAACCGTGTGCACCTTGCATAGTGCACACGGTTGCACAGCATAACGTTTCATGTGACCTTGGAAGTTGAAACTCTAACCTTTTGTCATTTAGTCTAGAGGAGTAAATTATATTGTGGGTCGTGGATAAATGTTCATTTTTAGTATATTAAACGTTAATTTTTAATATACTAAAAGTTCATTTTTAAGCTGTATACTAAATAATATAATTAACCTTCAATATACATGATAGGGATTATACCCTACTCGAGTATTTAACTATGTGCTCTGGTATCGTATAAACAGTTACTGGCGTCATTTCTCGAGAGGAACCGACCTGTTTTATGTTTTTCCCAACCAGATTGTGGTCGGGAAAGAGGTTTTCTGGCTCCGCATAATATGATTTCTAATCGGGATAGTTTTCCCGATCATATGTGGTCGGGAAGTACTTACCCGAGCATGGGACCTAATTGTTAGATAGAAGCATAACCCGAACAGATTGCATAGTCATATCAATTAACTTCATGCAATCTGTCAGAATTCTCAAGGCACGTGGGATCAGTGGAATTGCCGCCATCCCGACCAGTGCATGGATAACACGTGTGCATCATGTTGTAGGTTTGGCGTGTGTTTCCTTCAAACTCCTATATAAGCTACATTAAGGGTCCGTTTAGATATACAGAAAATGACTTCTAATATTCATTTTCCGAAATTTCTAATGTTTGGGTATTCACAGAAAATGAAGTCAAAGAAAATTAAAATATTTATTCTGGTCAACACACCCAATTTGGTTGAAAATGTCTTCCTAGTCTTTTAGTTAGAAGACATTTTCCGAATTCTTTATTTTTCATCTCTCCTCTCTCTTCTTTTTTAAGTTAGTTTTCGGGTGGTGGTGGTGGTGGGACCTTCAACACAACCACCACCACCACCACCGCACAACCACCACCACTATCACACGAAGACGACGACGATGACCACCACCACCACCAATACCACCACCACCAACACTAACACCACTACCACACCACCAATACCACCAACACCAACACCAACACCAGGCCACCACCGCCGCCGCCACCCCCACTACCACACCACCAATACCACCACCGCCACCACTACTACACCACCAGGCCACCATCACTACCACCAACACCACCATACCACCACCATCATCACATATTATTATTATTATTATTATTATTATTATTATTATTATTATTATTATTATTATTATTATTATTATAACAAATAATATGTTCAGAAAAATGAACCAAACACGAAAAATGCAATTTATTAACTTTTAGCCAAACAAAAAAAAAAAAAAAAAAAAAAAAAGATAATTTTCTAACATTTAGTCAAACACTAGGAAATTAAAATATTTTCTAGAAAATACGTCATTTTTTGGAAAATATTTTTCAGGTTTACAAACGGACCCTAAATTCGTGTGTGGACTTTTGGACAATTGATAATTACTTAACTAAGATCGTGAGTGTCTGACTTTACATATAGCTACCCAATACTAAGGAGTATTAACCGAGTACAATACATGCGTATTAGTTACATCAATACAAAAAATAAACCTTCAAAAAATGAACATTTAATATATTAAAAATAAACTTTTAGTATACAAAAAATGAGGTAACCTTATGTCAGCGTGATTTACCTAACAAGATGAACCATGACCATGGCATAATGATTGGTCTAGGAAGTCTAGAGACATATTTGTCACAATGCTTGAATGCCCCTTATGCCCGGTGTTCTACTCAATTAACTCAATTGTTTCCGTTGTTTAATATAACTATTATTTAAGTTTTAGATGTTGTATATAATTGTATTGTTTACATCCCAGTGGATTCACTTGTGATAGTATAATAGCAAAATGGGATAGGAGTTTTTCTTAAAATAAGCTAGACTAGAATGCCCTTTATGCTGATTAAACCAACAATGCATATATGATATAGTTTAATTTAATTAAGATCAACCAAATCATACCATATGCAACCCATAAATACGAAGGGAAATAGCACATCCATGTTACGAATAGTAATACAAGATTTTTCATAAAATATGTAGTACAAAGTACATTATATATTTTGAAATCTAGCTTAATTATTTTTATTTCAATTTTGTTCCAACATATATGTATATATATGCCGCATCTAATACAACCCATTATATGATCAACCTTCAATAATTCATTCCCTGGAGCTTTGCTTACTTGATCTTTGAGCAGTCAACTTTTGGGCTAATTTGGAAGGGTATATTCTTAACACCACATTTCCCAGGCAGCTGAGCGGCATACTTGAAGTTGATACCACTAACGGATGAAGCAGCGGACTTCAAGCACGAGCACACGCTCCGGCGATCTGCCCCGTCTTGGCAGCGGCGTAGAGGGACTTGATGCCGCTGCAGCACGCCGGCTGCACCTTCTTGCCGCCTTTCGTCACGTAGCTGAGGCAGGGGACAAGGCTGCTGAACACCGTGTTGCAGGAGACCGCCGCCTCGCTGCACGGCGCCAGCGCCACCAGGAGGCAGATTATGAGCGTCGAGAACTTGAGTTTAGGCGTCATATCGTTCATGTGGCTGTGAGTTTAAGGTGTGGGAAGTTTAGGAAAGTGGAGGTGTATTTAAAGTAGTGGTAATATGATGGAGATTTAGAATTGCAAAATCTTAGATATGATTGTGTCGCCCACCTTAATTACTACTGCTGCGTGCACTACGCGCACCATATTTGAATTGGTGTGTCTGAACAACATTAGTTAATGTTAAGTATTTAGTAATGCGTTTGTGAATTATGATACTAGAGACCTTGTAGCTTTGTCCTTTATATATATATATATATTTTTGTCCTTTATATAAATTATAATAAATATAGTAACTTGATGGTCCGGAGCAAAGCGATTTGAAGAAGAAGATCAAGACAATTCGGGCCTAGCTTAGCAATCGCCCACCTCGAGGCCCCAAGGCCGAGCTTGAAGCTTGGCCCCAGGTACCTAAGGCTGGCTCCATGGCTGGCCTCAAGGCCCAATGCAGAGCTCAGTGCTCGGCCCTAGGTGCCTAAGGTCGACCCCATGGCCAACCCTGAGGCCTCAAGGCCGAGCACGGTGCTCAGCCACAGGTGCCCAAGGCCAGCCTCAAGGCCCCAAGGCTGAGCTTGGCACTCGGGCCCAGGTGCCCAAGGTTGACTCCATAGCCAACTTTGAGGCCCCAATTAGGCCGAGCTTAGCGCTTGGCTCAAGGTCAGGCATGGGCGAGCTTGGTCAATGGTCATCCGCTCACCCTTTTCTCATGGGGCGGTAGAATGGGTTTGGTATGTATATTTTTTTTATTGTCTTTGTTAAGACATAAACATCTAGATTGTAATCACATTACAAGAATTCTTAATACAAGGCAATTATATTGTCTCCTTTAAGCTCTATATATACTTTGTCTTTTATTATTTATCTCTTTTTTTTTTTGTTGAGTTATTATTTTTTTATCTCTTAATCATTAGTTTTGGTTAATTCAAACTACACGGGTTAATTAATTCTATCAGAACCTTAAATAAGTGATTGGAATTCAGCTTTTTTTATTTTATTTTTTATCCACAAGGGTTTAGATTTTAATTCTTTTAGATATTAAAATAAATGTTATTGCAATATAATGAATTTAAAAATTTTCCAAAAGGTTTTGTCCATGGTTCTAGAAACACTATGATCGAAGGTGGTAGGAAGTGTTTGGTGGGTGGAGAAATTCATTGCTTCGATCAATCACTTATTTGGATAAATTGAAGTTAAATGTTATGGGACTTTATTCACCACTTTACTATCACAAAGAGGGAGAAAGAATAAATTGATTCTTGTTAGTCTGTTATGACTTATGACTCAAGTTTCCTTATTACAGAGCTTGGGCTTAATTTTATAGAGAAGAGAAAGACACGTGCCAACTTAACCAACTGCCAACTAATCAACACTAAGGACATCATCAATAGTGTGAAGTTTTGAAGAGATTTTACAGGTGTGATTAGGAAAGAGAAATGGTCAAATGGAAGGAAAGAAAAAAAATAAAAATAAAAAAAACAAAACAAAACTAAAATCTAAAATCTAAAAACAAAAAATAAATAAATTAAATAAAAAGAATTATATTATGCGTCCGCCTGGGCGCGAGATTTGCGCCTCACGCAACTCTCCTTCTTCATTGGTGGGACCCATGACTGCAAAATCCCTATTTTTGCAGGACAAACTCCCCCTCTCTCTCTCTCTTTCCTCTCTTTCCTCCATCTCACCCAAAATGTCTTAAAATTTGTACAAAATCCACTTTTCGGAGTTGCTCTAATCAGCTAGCTAACTATCTATTACATCACTAATTTATTTATTTTTCTTGTTTCTTTTTTGAACTACATAAGTACAGTTGCTTCATGTTGCAATATACCCCGCAATTAGTTGGAGCTTACACATTGTGAATTCCCAATTTGATAATGGAGAGAAAACAACCTAGAGGAAGTGACTTGGTAAAAACAGGGGAAATTTTGATTTGGACCATGCAATGATCCACATAGTACGCGTTGTTGGACCATAAAAAAAAAAATACATTTTTAATATATTATTTGAATACTGAAAGTCATTATTTGAAATAATGTATTTTCAATACTCAAATAATGTACTTTCGCTGAATACAATAATATACTAAAAGTATATTATCTATATATTGAATGTACATTATTTGATAATATACATAATAATGTACTTTTAATACTCAAATAATGTATTTTATGTACACAAATAATGTACTTTTTATTTGTGAGTCCACACAGTTCATGCAATAATGACTCCTAAAAACATTAACCAACTATTGTCCGGTTGGAACATGCAACGTACAACTTCAAAAACCTCTTCTGTAACTTCTCCTGACTAAGTGACTATCGATCTCGATGTGCTTGGTGCACTCGATCGGTGGAACACAAGATTTTCAGCAATAACAATGGTATACTTGCTACGGAGTATATGATAACAGGAGTTTGTGTGTAGCATGTTGCTACTAACCTAGCTTTGTATCGCTTAACAGTCCCAACAGAGCGTATTTAACTTTAATTTGAAAACCCAGCCATTTCAACCCACTTTTTTCTTGCCAAGGGGCAGATATGTTAGGGTCGTTATATCGTGCACCGCGGTGCATAATCGATTATGCACCGCGCGTTAGACACTACAGTGTGTCTAAACCGACACAGCTTCACGTATTATTTTTATATTATCAAATGAAACTACAGTTATATCAAAATGATACTGTAGTTGTGGTGAAATGAAACTACAGTATATATAAAATGAAACTGAATAACATTTCACATATTTTAGTGTATATTGTACAATGAAGCTATAATTATATTCTAATGATCATGTAGTTGTGTTTTAATGAAATTATAGTGTATATAAAATAAAATTAAATAACATTTTCACATATTTGAGTGTATAAATATTGAATGAAGCTGTAATTTGTGTTGAACTGAAACTGCAGTGTATACAAAATGAAACTGAAGAACAGAGTTATTTTTTACGAAGATGCTGTTTCTTTTCATTAAATAAAACAACGTCGTTTTGACAGTGTCGATTTAGACACACTGTAGTGTCTGACGCCCGGTGTGCACCGTGGTGCACGATATAATTTGCCGATATGTTAGCTACCATGTATTATTGGCTTCTAGGGCCATAATTTTATTGTCCATAGCCTCTTTCTATCAACGATTTTTAATAGCTTCTGTATAAGACTTGGGCTCCTACATTGAGATATTAATAGAAAATGATCTGTGAGATTGAGATAATCTACAATAAGAAATGACCTTAGGTGATCTTCTTAGAATTGACTTCTTATTGGATTCAATTTGGCTGTGAAATGAGTGCATTTATACTGGACTAGGAATATTAAAATTGCTAGGAATACACATGTGTTTGAGTTTGGGAGGTTGGGGAGTGGGAAATTATTGTGTGCACCGTAGTCTATATAGTTGTGTGGACTACGGTCAAAAACGACGTTGTTTTTATGTTAAAAAAAAAAAAATTTCATTGCTCCGTACACGTGTTAGAATAATGAACATTTTGGGGTAAGATAATATATTTTATGAGTTAGAGTAATGTACTTTGTGTGTGAGAATAATATAGTTTATATGTGTTATAATAATAAAATTTTTAGTGTAAGATAATGTATTTTATGAGTTAGAATAATATATTTTATGAGTTGTTTTAATGTATAATGTATAATGTACAATGTTTTTTTTTGAAAATTATAATGTACAATGTACTTTATGTAGTGTTAGAATAATAAAATTTTTGGAATAAAATAATATATTTTATGCGTTAAAATAATGTACTTTATGTGTTAGAATGATGTAATTTATATATTTTTGTACCATGGTCCACACATCTGTGTGGATCACGGTCCACACAATAAGGAATAAGGGTCAAATAGGTCATCCAATTGCACACCAAAGTGCAATTAGGCCATCGAACTCAAAAAAGATGCAATAGGGTCCCTGAACAACACAAAATTATGCAATTAGGTCCAAAATGACATGTTTACCTGAAATTGTGGGTTACCGATTTTAAAAATAATTTTTAAAAATAATTTTAAATAAAATAATTAATTAAAATTTAAAAAATAAAAAACAAAAAACAAAAACAAAAACAAAAACAAAAAAACCCCACTAAACCTGCCGGAGACGATTCGTCTCCGACAGGATTCGTCTCCAGCCACGGAGACGAAGACCTTCGTCTCCCTGGACATGGAGACGAAGGTCTCTTTGTCTCCATGGCCAGAGACGAGGGGATGGTCTCCCGGCCATGGAGACGAAGGAACCTTCGTCTCCATGGTCAGGGAGACCAACCTTCGTCTCAATGGCTGGAGACGAAGCCTGCCGGAAACGAATCGTCTCCGGCAGGTTTAGATTTTTTTTATAATTAATTATTTTATTTAAAATTTATTTTTAAAATCGGTAACCAACAATTTCAGGTAAACAGGTTATTTTGGACCTAATTGCATAATTTTGTATTGTTCAGAGATCCAATTGCATCTTTTTTGAGTTTGATGGTCTAATTGCACTTTAATTTGAAGTTGAGTGGTCTATTTGACCCTTATTCCACACAATAATGAATGTTGGGGAGTGGGAGGAGGGACGAGCGAGAGAGTGGGGGTAAGTTTGTAATTCATATACAAGGCTCTAAGTTTTTTTTTTTTTTTTTGAAAGCCACCATTGAAGGTGATTATATTAAAGATAGGCTGCAACGAAATTCATTGGGATAGAATCCCAATACATCGTATGAGTCTGAGTAAAAGCATGCGACGCTAGAGAATGCGCCATAAGATTTTATAATCTAGGAACAAAAATAACTGAGCATAAATTAAAAGTTGACAAAATAGTCCTGCATCCATCAATGATATAGCCAATATATGTTCGCATTCGTGTGGCTTGTGTTGTTAACTGGTGTTGTAGACTGCGACAATCCGTATGTAGTTGTACCGAGAGTATTCCTTTGTCCTTTAACCATGATAAAGCCTCTTTACATGCCAAAGCCTCTGCCATTAACGGGGATAGACAATCGGGTAGCTGCATGTGGAAACACGCCATAAATTCTCCTTCGTTTGATAGCACCACTGCTCCCGCCGTCGCCCTTCCATTTCACGCATGGTAGCCGGCGTCTACATATGCCCTGGGCAGACCGCCTCTGCCAGTGGCAGCAGCAATAGGAGGACTCACTGCCGCTGCTCCTCCGTGAACCGTGGACCACGCCTGCCATGCGGCTGTTGCGGCATTCACAACCCGCTTGGGTAGTGGTAGTGTGTGTTCCCATACCACTTGGTTTCTCGCCCGCCATATGTAATAGAGAATCGCGGCTGCCATAACAAGTTGATTAGGGGTGAGTATTTTCATAATCTCAAGAAACCAAGCCTCAAAGGAATCGGCCATAACATGCATAATAGGTAATGAAGATTCCCGCCATACTGTCTGCGAGAAGACACAAGATACTAGAGCATGCATTGTACATTCAGGATAAGTAGTGCACATTGAACATGTTGGATCAATTTCCACTCCTTTCGTGATAAGATTAGTTGTGGTGGGGAGAACATCACTCAAAGCCATCCACAAAAATAATTTCCATTTAGGTGGAACTTTCATCTTCCATATACGGAGCCAGTCACAAAAACCTCCATCCCTGTGTTCATAATATAATTTCTAAGTTGATTTAATATAATTTCTCTAATAATGATCCCAAAAGTAAAAGTGTAGGGGAGAATTGAATTTTATAAATTTGTTGAAAACTTTTTTTTTTTTTTTTTTTTTTTTTGCGTAAGACCTAATAAATTGTAGGTCCTATTGATGAGATAAAAAGTCTAAAGGTGGTGAATAGACTTTTTAAACTTTTTTAAATTGACTCTAAGTGAGGTAAAATTTAAAAAAAAAAATGCAAATTCTACTTTTAGTCCTTGACTATTATATTGTGACATTGCCACATCCAATCCTATTTTTTTAATTTTGCTATATAACATCATTGACTTTGAGCAAATTCCACTTTTAATCTTTGACTATTGTGACATTGACACATTTACTCCTATTCTTTTAATTTTGCTATATTACATCCTCACTTTCATTTGATTGCCACCATTGTAAGATCTATATGTTAAATATAATATATATATATATATATATATATATATATATATATGAGAAGAGAAAGACACGAATGAGAAATGAATCTTTATTGCTTCACTTGATGATAGAAAGTTTTGTAATACATTCTCTATTTAATATAGTGAAAGAAAACAGACTATAGCTAAAACAAAACTAACCACTAATAACAATAACCCCATTATCAAATACCACTAACCCACTAAAGAAATTAACAACTAATCCCACTAATTAAAATAACTAACCCACTAAAATCTTCTTTTTGTTCTACTTGGTTTAATATTATAATAATATTATTATTATAACATTGACTCTCTTAAATCAAGTTGGATATATTCACTACAAGAAAAATACACACATAAACAACGGTTTTTAATCGTTACGTTGTCTTAGGAGTAAAATTTCTGTTGATGAAACTAGTGTTGTTGTAAGTCCCGCGCATAGACAACGGTTTTAAACCGTTGTCTATTGAGCGTTGTTGAAACTGGTGTTGTTAAAAGTCACGCACATAGACAACGGTTTTAACCGTTGTCTATTAAGTATTGTTCGGATTTTAACCATTGTTTACTGAGTGGTGTTGAAACCGGCGTTGTTAAAAGTCACGCACATAAACAACGGCTTTTAACCGTTGTCTATTGAGTGTTGAATTTGTTAAATAATCGAATCAAAAATTCAGTTAATAAATTTTTAAATAAATATTTCAGTTCTATCAATGGTTAAAGGTTTTTTTAAAATTTTAGTTATCAATAGTTTGATTATCGACAACAGATTACGGCAGGTGTGAGACGGAGTCGAAGGTGCAAGACAGAGCGGCGAATCGAATAGCGCAGCTGAGGTATGAAGCATTAGAGCGCAGGTGAGGCGTAAGTCTACTGCGGAGGTTTTCTTTTGCTAAGTGAATGTCGTCAAGCGTGAGAGTTGAGGTTTTTTTTTTTTGGAGGGAAACAAAAAAATTTTAAAAAAAATAATTTTTTTTAGAGAGGGAAGATTTTTTAATTTTTAATTTGATAAGTGTTAGAGATGGAAGTCAAAGAATTAAAAGACAACACACCTATGACAACGGTTAAATAATTAACAAAAAAAATTCAAACAAAGACAACGGTTTTAAAAAACCGTTGTCTTTGAAGTGTTGTGTATTCAAGTTTGCTTAAAGACAACACACCAACGACAACGGTTAAATAAAACCGTTGTCTTTAAAAAAAATGCACAAACGCAACGATTTACAAACTGTCGTCTTTATAGTATTGTGTATTTAAGTGCGCTTAAAGACAACACACTAACGACAACAGTTAAATAAAACCGTTGTCTTAAAAAAAAAAAAAAAAAAAAAAAAAAAAAAAAAAAAAAAAAAAAAAAAAAAAAAACGAGCAAAGACAACGTTTTAAAAACCGTTGCCTTTGTAGTGTTATGTATTCAAGTGCGCTTAAAGACAACACCAAACGACAACAATTAAAAAAACTATTTTCCTTTTAAAAAAAAAGAGAGAGAACGCAAAGATAACGGTTTTAAAAATTGCACAAAGACAACACACTTATAACAACGCTTAGGTAAAAACCGTTGTCTTTGACAAAAGTGTTGCGTCAAAACAACGATTTTGGACAAAACTGTTGTCTTTTAAACAAAAGACAACAGTTTTGTTAAAAACTGTTGTCTATGTGCTTTTTTCTTGTAGTGTTGGTCATCGCAATTTCCTTCTTCAATTTAAGAAATGTCTCCGTCTTTAAAAGCTTCGTAAATATATCTGCAACTTGACATTCACTTGAACAATACTCAATATTGATTTGTTTTTCAGCAACCAACTCCATGATTTTGTGATACTTGATATCAATGTGTTTGTTGCGAGCATGAAAGACAGGATTCTTGGACAACGAAATTGCAGACTTGTTGTCACATAAAATAGTTGTAGGTGCTTCCTGCTTGTGTTGTAAAAACTCCAAAATTATCCTCAGTCAAACTGCTTGGCTAGCACAATTTGCTGCTGCAATATATTCTGCTCCTGCGGTTGAAAGTGCTACAATCTGCTGCTTCTTTGAAGACCAAGAAAATATGGTTGAACCAAGATAGAATGCATATTCCGATGTGCTTTTTCTGGTCTCAAAATCTCCAGCCCAATCACTGTCTGTATATCCAACAAGTTTCATAACTTCATTAGTAGAGTAAAAAATTACATCATTACTCGTGTGTTTGACATATCTCAAAATTCGCTTTGTTGTAGCCTAATGTGATTCTTTTGGTTCTTCCATGAATTTGCTAAGTATTCCAACTCTAAAAGAAATATCTAGCCTTGTTGCCATCAAATGCCTCAAACACATTCACATTATTACCAGACTCATCTTTTGGACACCTTTAACTTTTTAGCTACAGTAGTTGAAACTGGTTTGGAGTTTTCCATTTTGAACTTTTTCAAAATATCAGTAGCATATTTCTTTTGTGAAATAAAGATTCCACCATCCATTTAAACAACCTCAAGGCCAAGAAAGTAACACATAAGACCCATATCAGTCATTTCAAATCTCTTAATGACTGTCTCCCTGAATTCTGAGATTAGCTTCAACTTATTTCTAGTAATAACCAAATCCTCAACATATAGACAGATTATAACAATATTACCAGAATCCGTGTGTTTGACATACAAAGTGTGCTCATGAGGACATCTTATAAAATCACTTTCAAGAAAATATGAGTTAATGCAATCATACCATGCCCTAAGCGCATGTTTTAAGCCATATAAGGTTTTTCTCAACCTGTACACTTTATGTTCCTTCCCCTTTCTTCACACAAACCTTGTAGGTTGCTCTACATATATTTCTTCTTCAAGAAAACAATTCAAAAAACCAGACTTGACATCTATTTGATTCAATTTCCAATCATTTTGAGCAGCAAGAGAAATAACCATTCGAACTGTATCAAGTCTACTCACTAGAGTAAAAATCTCAAAATAATCAATACACGGTTTTTGTTTGTAACCCTTTGCTACCAACCGTATCTTAAAACGGCCAATTTTTCCATTTGACTTTTATTTCGTTATGTAAACCCACTTTACTCCAATTGACTTCTTTCTAGGAGGTAATTCTGTTAACTCCTAAGTACCATTATTTTCAATGGAACGAATCTCCTCATCCATCGTCTTAATAAGCCAATGAGTTTCTGTAGCAGCCTCCTCAAAGGATAAAGGGTCACAATCTGCAAAAAAAGAGCAAATTGAACAATCTCTTCATCAGATAGATCTTTACCATGACCCAAAACATAATCCTGTAAGCGAGCAGGTAAGTGGCACTCGCGTTGAGATCGTTGAACCGATGACTCTGGATGTGAAGGAACTGGACATTATCCAGAATTGGTTGCTCATCAACAATATTTTCAACAATAGGAATAACAATTATTAATGGTATTTAGAATTCTATAAAAATAGCTATTATTCATTTAACTCTTAATTTTGAATAAAAAGTTCATTATTTATATGCCATTATAATTGTGTATTACCATAAATATACATTTTGACATTTTATTTAGAATTAAATTGAACGTTTACATGCTTTCAAAAAAAAATTGAACGTTTATATCATATATCATAAAATAATATGACATTTTAGTATGCACAATATAATTTTAAATTTTACATTGCCACCACTAGTTTAAAAAGTTTATCTTTTACTAAATCTGAACGGATTAAAAATATAATTGAAGATATATTTTAATTATTTAACAATCTAAGAACGTGATAAATAAAACATTAGAAATAAATTTTTGAAAAGATTAAAATTTAATTTTTAAAACAGAATATATTATTCATAATAAACTTATTTAGTCACAATAAATTAATTACAAATGTATATATCCAATTATCACTAGAGAATTACACTATTTTTACAATAAATTTCAAAAAATCTATGTCTTCTACCCCCATATGTAGACTTATTTTGAGTGAAAGATACTATGATTTTAAGCAAAATGTGTCTCAATTATATTCATTTGTTTGTATATATCATTAGGTGCATAAACTGTTGAATTGAAGACAATCATATGTCTTTCGGGGCGTTTTGAATAAATATCGAGTCAATGGGAGCCAAGGTGAAGCTAAGGAGGAGGCTAAAATACTTCTAAAGAAGCCAAAGAGTGTTACTTTCAATAGATTTGATCACAATGACAAAACAAGGTAAAAGTGGAGCAAAAGATCATAGAGTTGTAATCCACACTTAATATGTCAACATGTTTGTATTTTGATTATATCTCATCCTTGAAATGTCCAAATCAAGTAATTCTTGCACCAATAGAAAGAAGACTCAAATGGATAAAACTCTTATGAAGACCTCAAAGTCTAGTACTGAAGTTAAAAGGGTCAAAATCATCCTAGAAGTCGGAGTTGTGTTGTAGAGCTTTCTCGACGCGTCGAGATTGAATAATTCTGCTGGACGCGTCGAGAGTTGGTAGAACGGTCCAGATTTCGTTAAACTCCAGATCTGCAATTTTCTATTGTGCAGAATTTTCATTTTTGCCCTCATTTCTACCCCACTATAAATACTACCATCCTCTTCAAACCCTAAGTTTGGTTGCGGCTTGAGAAGACAGAGAGTTTAGATGGTGATTCTTCCGCTCTTCAAAGGTGAAAGGAGGGATTCCTACACCTTTAAAGAGTAGAATCACCCCAAGATTGAAAAGAGAAGATGGGGAGCTACAAGTCACACCGAAAGGCGAAGGGAAAGCTAGGAAGACATCATTCGGGAGAATCTGATCTCTTCAATTTTCTTTTACTTTCTTTTTTTCTTGCATGCTCCTTAGCATTTGTGTAATGAAGACAATATTAGCCATGGTTGGCTAAACTTAATTTGTAATATTTGGATGAAATGTGTTTATGAACCCATGTGCCTTGTTCTTAAAGTTCTCAATGAAATATATATATTTGTGTTTTATATCTTGTGTTGCAATTGTGGTTTATATATTGATACTTGTAATTAAGGATCCAAATTTCATGTTTCATTGCTATATTTGTGTCTTAATGGAGTTAGGTCATAAATTAGAGCACCACGTACAATTGCACTTGACTATTGCACATTGGAAGAGGGCATTTTACCTTAGGAAATTCAATCTTGATTGCTTGTTTTTATATTGTTTGAGTGATTAATTATCTCATGGGAATGAATATATTCACTCACATCATTTTGGGTTGGAATTATGGGAGTAATCTATTCCCTTCATATGCAATCTTTCACACTTGTTTAAGACCAAATTAATTATTTCTTCTTAGTTTGGCACTAGGTGATTAAACACTTACCCCCAAAAATCCCACCCTTCATTTTATTGTATTTCCAAGTTTGCTTCCTTGTCTTTATTTTACTAATATTTGATTTTATTGAACCATCTCCCGTAATGTCAGGAATAACTTCTCATGAATAAATTAGTAACTAGTGCTTAATATCTCACTTCCATGTGATCGATAACCCCAAAATACTCTTGAGTATTTGTTTTTCGTTTTGTACTGCAACCATCTTCTAATCATTAAACTAATTCAACTTGAAGACAAAGCATAACATAAAGAACAAGAAAGAAGAACTCTTAAAGAGCAAACCTTAAAACTGAAGCTCAGTCAAAGTGAAGCTCTTTTTATATATAGGATCAAATTATAGGGATAAAAAAATTTCACCATCTAGAATGGTAATATAAACAAATTTAGTTTTTAACATGGGTGAAATCGGCAAATTTATGATAGTTATTGAGTACTTTTCTTTTCTGAGTAATTTTCTTTTTATTACCACATCAAATCATAAAAGATTTTGGTTTTAAAAAATTCTTCGAGTAGCTTTATCGTTTTTATGTATTTGAAGGGTAAGAGATTAAATACGATTTTTTAAATTTATAAATATTATCTACAATCACAAACCGTTAATATTTATTTGTTCAAATTTAATTTGCTGGTGCGATTTGGATGATTTCATACACCGAAAGCGGAAATTAAAGTTAATGGGCATTGCTTTTATCCACTAATTTAATTTGGTGACAGAAATGATTGTTCACACGATTCTCATCCATTTAGGCATGTCCACTTAAACTCGCATAATTACTACATTTAGTACGATCCAATGTGACGTTTATAATACTCGCAAATTATGCTGTGCATCCGTATGCATGTAAAAACGACGCCGTTTTATTAAAAACGCGCGTCTCACTTAAAAAAAAAATCAGTTTCGATTCTCTGCAACAACATATGAACTAAAATTCTAGAATCGATGAACTAAAATTCTAGAATCGATGAACTAAAATTTCAGAATCGATGAACTAAAATTCCAGAATCTATGAACTAAAATTCCATAATCTAATCTATGAACTAAAAATTATAGAATGAGTGAACTAAAATTCCAGAATCTATGAACTAAAATTTCAGAACCGATGAACTACAATTCCAGAATCGATGAACTAAAATTCCAGAATCAATGAACTAAAATTCCAGAATCTTTGAACTAAAATTCCAGAATGAATGAACAACATAATGTTGTTGAGGGGAATCGAACCTGATTTTCTTTTTAAAGTGGGATGCGCGTTTTTAATAAAACGACGTCGTTTTTGCATCCGTATGCACAATGTGCATACGGATGCACAGCATAACTATTCTATAATACTCGAGATGATCAATCGTATATTATGGACCATGGTTCACATTGCACTATAAATCCTGATTCATGTGTTTGTGTTTTTTGTTATGATTATTTGTCTCTTACGTTATGGATTTATGTATCTTAATAGTATTAATTATGTACCTGAAATAAATTAGTAAGTGTGTCTTATGTTATGAATTTTTGTGTCTTGTGTTCTAAAATTGTGTATATGAACACAAATTATGTGACTAAATCATATTTGAAAAATAAGTAAATACATAACACGTGTATGTGTCTTGTGTTATGATTTTTTTGTATATTATGTTATGAAATTCTGTACCTTACGGCCTTACGGGTATAAATTATGTACCTCATCTTTTAAATCCAGCCGGGTCCATATTATTTTTCTTGTGTTGTAATTTTTTGTGTTTTGTGTTATGAAATTCTGTACGGATGAATTCTATACCTGGTTATATTTCAATCTATGATCCTAATGCTATGTACACACTGTCCATGATATAATTGTCCGAGATGATAAGGTAATTTTTGTTGGAAAATTGGAACTAAGGATAATTTTAAAATTAAAATAATCTTTAACATATACTTATTAATAAACCTACTTAAAAATAAAGTGTAACTAGATGTTATTAATTTATTATATATATTTGATTGAAATTAATTTATAATTTGTTACTATTAAATTCAGTCCAAATTGTACTTAATTATATTGTTTACTATGTTTTGTGTAGTTCTATTAGATAAAATTATTCATATCTTTTTTTGTCTAATTTGTTTATTTTATATGAAAAGTGTCAAATTGCTCTTCTCTCTTTCCCTCTCTCTCCTAGGTGAATCTGTAAAATTAATAAAAAATTCAGACAATTGAGGTTGGTCTAATAAAATTTCATACAATTAAGATTCAAAGGTCTATATCTAGACCTTCAAGTCTCATATAGCTATGGCTATTGATTGCCATGGCTATGCATAGTCGCCAGATGAAGACAACCTCTTTGCCAATCAACTTTTAGTTTTTTTTGTTTTTTTTTTAAAAAAATTCTTTAAAAAAAAATTGTCAATACATCTGTTGTGTGAGTATCAGATAAGAAAAAATATATATGTAAAATGTCTAGTCACCATCAAATCAGTAGTAACTCGATGCATAGATAATTTTAGGATACATCCATCCTTTATGGCTCGTTTGGTTTGTAAAAAATATTTTAAGGGAAATGGAATTGAAATTCAATGGAAAAACAATTACTAGGAAAATGAATTTTATTGTTTGGTTGGTGGAAAAAGAATTACTGGAAATACTAATTCTATTGTTTGGTTAGATTTGAAATTGTAAGAAATAACGAATATAAAGACCTATATGCCCCTACAAATTAATAAGAGTAATATAAATAAAAAATGAAAACAAGGGTAAAATTGGTAATCCATCTCACTTTTTCTTCCCATCTCCCATGGAAAACAAAATCCTTGATCCAGGATTTTTTTTTCCTCAAATTTGAGGAATTCATTTTCCAATGGAAAATGAATTCCATGAACCAAACACTAGAAAACAACATTTTCCTCCGCTTTAAGGAAAATGTTTTCTTTTGGAAAACATTTTCCATGAACCAAACATCCCCTTAACGTTTGGATCGATCATTGATATTGAGTATAGAACAACCATAAATCTCCAAGTATTTTGTATGACCCTTAGAAGTGACTACAATTTAATGTGAGGATTAATCACGGCAAATTTTTATGTGAACCATGGTCCACACAACGTTGTGCAGACCATAAAAAGTATATTTTTAATATACTAAAAGTACATTATTTGTATAGTGAATGTAAATTATATATAATAATATACTTTCCATGAATACAAAGTACATTTTCAATATACTAAAAATACATTATTTGTTTATTGAATGTACATTATTTGATAGTATACAAAATAATATACTTTCAAAGTTTCAGTACACAAATAATGTATTTTTAAATAATGTACTTTATGTACACAAATAATGTATTTTATATACACAAATAATGTACTTTTTATTTCTGGTCAGATTAATAGAATAATGATTGATTAACGGCTGTATCCGGTGATGTATATCCTAGGTTACAAAAAAAAAAATGATTTTAGGATCTAATTACACTATTTTATCAATTTAAAGTACCTAATTAGAGCTTTTGCAAGTTTTTTTTTTTTTTTTTTTTTTTAACTTAGGGAGCTCTGATACCAATTTGTTGCGGGAAGGCGATAGGGATAAAAATGAGTAAGAGATTAAGTAAATAGATGTGTTAAAATTCTATACCTTAATGTTTCTAATTTTTTAATTCCTATTTCAGTGTTTTTTATTTCGTGGGCTATTTGGTTTAATTGTTGGGTCACTTCTTTTATTTCTGTTTCTATCTTTATAATTGTGTTGTTGGCATCTTTTACTTCTGAAGTAATTTCATGTTTCATTTTATGATATTTTTCTTGAAAATTATTGTGAATTTCTTTAAGAATTTCATAAGTCCTTTTTATTTCTACTAAAGCTTCTTTGTTTACTTGTATTCCTTTATCAAGTACTTTAATAATTCTTCCAGCTGTGAATTTATCCTTACTACTCATAATTTTAATCTGGGTATTCGAAATTTTTAAATCTTTGTAAGTTTTTAAATTTTTCTGTAAGACTTGTAAATATTTCTCTTCTTTTTTCTACTGCTCTCTTTTCAAGTTCTAATATCTTTTTATCTATTCTATCTATATTATTTATAGATTGTTTGCATTTATCATAGTGGTAATTTTTTCCCATCGGATTTTCACATGTTATATATTTGACTCTATGATAATTACCTATTTTATACCAATCCCTTTGTTATTGTCTTAACTTATTTTTATTATTAATAAATTTATCCCACTGTTTGAAATTTTCAGAATTATTACTAGTTGAAGCTTCTTTGTTATATTCCATTTTAATATTTTCCAAGATCTTTTAAACCTTAAAAAAGGTAGATAAGTGATTATTTTTATTTAATACTTTCAAGAAATTTATAAGGCAGACAGACAATATGAACAAACATTATGTTACAAGCAGAAGTAATCTTCATCATAGAGATCATTTTTCATTGAATTAAAAATTCTATAACCTCCCATCAATTTCTAAACAACATACCCCTTCAGATATTACTCTTAAAAAAAAAATTATCAAACAATGTTAGCTTAACTCATACCTTGTGCAGACTTATCAGGTCACCGGATACTCAACCCTTCCTGCCCTTCTGTTCCCTTTACTGTTCACACAATACCACGGGAGATAGGCTAGAAGCTGGGAGTCCTCAACAGATCTTCCTAATATTTCTACACAATATATGGAGTGTGGCTAACAGATGTTTAATAATTTTTCTAGAGCTTTTCTCTTCTTTGGGTAATATGTTTATACTTTTGATAGTTGGTTATAGAAGAAAGAAAGTTTAGAAAGCCATGAAAAGAAACAAGGATTTTCTGAAGAAAAGAACTCAACTGATGACTTATCTGATCTCCAACTTTTCTGATACTTTTATTAAACAAAGAGGCTCCTTATATAGAAAACCTCGATAGGAAACTTACAAATATTTTACAACTCCTAAGTGATAACTCTTACAAGAAAAGTCTTCAAGCTAGGTACAATAACATAACTACTACATCAAGAGTTTTCAAACTAGGTACACCCTAGTACAATAATAAGATAACTACTACATGTAAATATTTCAAACTAGGTACACACTAGTACAATAATAAGATAACTACTAAGGTGTCTTTATCTCTTTCTCCTTACATTTTGTCTTCTAGCATTTTTGTCTTCTTTCTTCTTTGCTGATAAGGCATTTCTTCCTGATCTTTATTTGATAAAATTTTGCCACTTGATTTTGGCTGATCATTTTTTCTTCTCTTGAGATTCCTTCCTTTAATACTTGCTGATATTGAGTTTCCACCAGTAATAACTTGGATAATACAGATTTAATATTTCTGATATTATTTTGCTGATACGTCCCTTGGACCAGAAAATTCTTGATAATACGCCGCTTGGGCCAAAAAACCATAATACTTTGAACCGTAATACGCCACTTGGGCCAGAGAACCATGATAATATTTTGATAATAATTTGTTAGTACGCCCGTTGGGCTGAGAGCCGTTGGCTTACTGTAGTTTTTTAGGCTACATTGGGCCAGTTGATAATAATACTTGATAATACACCCGATATTACATCAGGTAAGATAATACATCCTCAGCTCCTTCAGAAGGGATCTTCAGAGCTCGGACCTGCCTTGATATTATTTTGTTTTTTCCTCTGCTCGATGACAGTTGTATAGAACTCAATAGTAGCTGGATCATGCTGATGTTTTAAGTTTATTAATTTATTATGCATTTCTAATAGGTCAGTTGGATCACTGGTTATCATGTCAAAATTATTATAATATAAGGTTATTATTTCTTCCACTTCTCCTCCTTTAGTATGTCCTATTACACTGGTTCTTTTATGTCTTAACATATCTTCAATTCTTGATTTTAGAGTTAATATTCCCCATGCCCTTTTTTGACTCATCCATTCCTGAAAATTTTCTAAGGTGCAAGGGATTTTCATATTTAGACTAGTATTATCTCCTTCTATGGTAGTATTTCTTCTTATTTTAAATAATTGGCATATTACTATGGGTTTTCCTAAGAAGTCGGTAGATGCATCAAAAAATTGTATTCCAAATGTTCCACTTCCATATGTTTCCATCATTTTCAAAAGTGAATCCCCTATTATAGTTGGTAATTTGCTAATATTATACATTTCTTCATTTACTATTATTTTATCTATAAATCCATAAGTAAATAGTTTATATACTGCTGTAGGGTTTGCGTCTTCAGTGCATAAAAACCTAGGATATTTTGTTAACTTTCCTACTCTTAATATAGTATCATTAGACTTATATTCATAAAATTTATTTATTACATCATAAGCTTCTATTACTTGTGAGGGATACTTAATTTTGTCTGCTATAGTAAAAGGGATTTTTGTAGTGGTGGATGATTCTGATTGGTTAATTAATTTTGATGAAAAGGTTTTTAAGGGTTCTAATACAGTTTTTACAGGTGAGTTAATAACAGGTTCTTCCTTATGTTCTTTTAATATTTTAATAAGTTCTCCACATTCTTCTAAAGTTTTTAAGATTTGTTCATGTTTTTCAGTGATTTCTGCTATAACTTTCTTCATTTTTTCATTGAAACTTTTACTACTTGTCATTTTTGTACCTGCTCAAAAAATCAGCTAAAACATTTTTAGTTCCAGATATAGGTTTAATAGTGAAATCATAATAACAAAAGAAAGATTGCCAATATCTTCTTCTATTTAATTCTGGCAAAGGATCTATTTTATTCATAATAAAGGCTCTTACTTGAGTATTATCTGTTCTTACTACAAATTTTACTGGTAGTAAATGATAATGAAATCTTTTTATTCCTAATTTTACTGCTAATACCTCTTTCTCATTTATATGATAATTTTGTTCATTAGGTTTCCATGTTCCTGATCCATATCCACATATTAAAGATTTTTCTTTGTCTATATCTTCTTTAGTATAAGCTACTAATACTGCTCCCCATCCTATGTCACTAGCATCTGTATATAATTCTAATTGATCATCTTTTTCTGGCAATCTTAATTTTGGTAAAGATTCTACTTTTTCTTTTATTGTTTTAATAGCATTAGTATGTTCTTCTTTCCAGTCAAATATATTAGATTTTTTAATTAAACTTTGTAAGGGTTTTCTAAGTGTTGGTAAATCTTTAATATAGTCTGATGCATAATTTACTATTCCTAAGAATTGTTGTACTTCTTTTTTATTATCTAATTTTTCTTTAAAATCTTTTATTTTTGTTACAATGTGTTCTTGTAGTTGTAATCCTTCTTCTGAAATTATATATCCTAAATATTCAATTTTATTTTTAAATATTTCAGATTTCTTTTCAGATAATAAGATTCCATGTTTTCTAACAGTTTTAATAAATTCATTCAAATGTTCTACATGATCTTTTAGAGTATTACTATATATTAAAATATCATCTACATATACTATGCAAAATTCATTTAAATTTCTAAAAACTTGATCCATCCTTCTTTGATATATTTGTGGTGCATTTTTTAATCCAAAAGGTAATACTTTCCATTCATATTGTCTTTGAGGGGCACTAAAGGCTGTTAAAGGTTGTGCTTCTTTAGTAAGTTTTATTTGCCAAAATCCACTTTTACAGTCAAATTTACTAAACCATTTCTTACTAGCTATTCTGTTTATTAAATTTCTTTTATATGGTAAACAATATCCATCAAATATTATTTTCTTGTTTAACTCCCTATAATCAATTACCATTCTAGCTTTTCCTCTTTTTTGCTCACTATGTTTTCTTACTAGGAAGGCTGGACTACTGTGTGGACTAATACTTTCTTTTATTATTCCTAATTCTAATAATTCTTTTATTTGTATTTCAAATTCTTTTTGATCAGTTGGACTATATCTTATAGGTTTACTTCTTATAATATCATTTGGATTTATTAATTTTATATCAGCATATATCTTTTCTTTATCCCATAAAGTGATAGGATTTTCTCCAAAATTTATTTTTAATAATTCCAAATATTTTTGTTTTAATTGTTCTAAATTATTATTTCTGTCTATTTTAATGTTGTATATTTTTAGGAAATGTATTGGTAAAATTCTTTTTAATATTACCCATTTGTTACATGGTGTTAATAGGCTTAATGTCTCGCTATTTATTACTTGCATTTTGAAAAAGTCTAAAAAATTATTTCCTAATAATAAAGGGTGTTTCATATTATTTTCTTGGTATACTATTGGTATTTTAAATATTAATTTATCTAATATAATTTTTACATCTTCAGCTATTACATCTAACTCTTTATTATGTTCATTAAATCCTGAGACTTTTATTCTATGTCTGTTTGATTTTTTCCATCGGTATGGTGCTATTACTTCTTTTTTAGCTAAACATATATCTGCTCCGCTATCTATAAATATTTTTTGTATTGCCATCTTATTAGGTTTATATTCTACATAGGTTTCTATATAAATTGCTACCATATTTTATCCTTATATAATAAATGATAATAATAAATTTCCATAATTTTATCTTTTAAATCTTCTCCTAATATTTCTTCTAACAAATTTTCTACTCTTTTTAAAGTTATCATTTGTTCTATGAAGTTTCGTTCAATATTTTTTTATGAATTTTATCTGCATTAATACTAACCATCCTTTTTCCATTATTCTGAACTTTCTTCTTCACTACTTTCATTATTACTAAGTTCATTAATATTTTCTTCTTCTGGTTCTGTTTCACTAATATAAAATATTTCATATTCATACCATTGGTCATTTTCTTCTTGTATTTGCTCTAAGTTCATGATAAATTCAGTAGTATTAAGATATTTTACTCCGTTTTGTTTTAGTTTAGGGCATTTATTTGCATAATGTCCTTTTTCATTACAATTCCAACATCTACATTCATAAGGTTTTTTATTTTCTCCTTCTAATGGTCTCATATTCTTTCTTCTTTTTCTAAATTTTCTCTTATTTCTAAATCTTCTCCTATTTTCAGGGGTATTTCTATATTTTCTAAATTTTTTCCTTTTATATCTCTTATAATATGGTTTATAATATGACTTGTAGTAAGATTCATTGTTTCTGTTTTTCCTATATTTCTTATATTTTTTAGAGTATTTTCTTTTCCTTCTTTTGTCTTTATAGTCTTTGTCACATCCAAATATTAGTCTTTTCTCCGTAAATCCACATATTTCTCTTAATCCTTTTCTCTTATCTTTTTTAATCTTTTGTTGTATTCTATATTCTTCACATTTTCTCATCAAATATGATCTTAATACTCTAATTCTTTCTCCTAAAGTATTTTCTTTTGGTTCATATTGACTATATTCTTTAGTTATTTCGGTATTATATGGTGTTGGTAGATGATCGTAGTAAAGTTGTTGATATGTTATTCCTTCATCTTGAGAAAATCTTGCTTCATAAAAGAATTTACTAAAACTTATAGTATATTCTGGTAATTTACTAATTTTACAACATTTCATATTGTTCAAATTCATTATTATTTCTGTTTTTCTTTCTGCTATTACTTTTTCTTGTGATACAAACCATCTTTCTCCTAAAAATTCTCTTTTTAATACTATGTCAAATATTGACAACATGGATTTCCAATCTGTAGCATAATTAGGTGCTTGTGCTCTAAATTGAACAGTTATAGTTTCAAACCAAAATCCTACTTTTCCTATTAAAGTTTTTGATATTAAATCATACACATAGTCTAGATTTGAGGTACAGTTTGAGTTCATTAGTGCTATAAACATTCCTAAGTTCCAATCGTGTATTCTTCTATTAATTTCTTGTTCATCGTATACATTATCTAAATCTAGAAAGTATCCATTTAAATTTACTCCTTGACTCATAGATCCTACGAAGTCTTTGAATTCAGATTGTTGTCCTATTGGTATGTGGTCTGGTAGACTTGTTTTTCTTCTACTAATTATTTCTAAGTTTGGATCTACTATTTCTTCTTCAGGATAGTCATTAGCATCTTCATTTATTATGTCTTCTGTTTCAGCTTCTGTTTCTATATCATTATTTCTTTCAAATTCTTCTTCTATATCGCTTGTTGGTTCTTCTTCTATTATTGCATTTACTGATTTCATTTTTCTTAATACTTCTATAATTTGATCATTTTCTTTAACTATTTCAAAATCTTCTTCTTCTTCATCTACTAAACCTTCTATATATCCTACTATTTTTAAATCTTTTTTATTATTTTCTATTTCTTTTCTACTATCATCACTACAAGTGTCTATGCTACTTGTATCACTTATCTAATTTTTTCCTTTCAATTTTTTCATAGAATTTTGTAACGCTTCTATTTCTATTTTTAAATTATCCATCTCTTGTTTTATTTGTTTTAATTCTAGTTTAGTCTCTTTTAATTCTTTTTTGGTATCATAATAACTATGTTTGTATTTTTTATATTTCTCTATCCATTCTTTATTAGAATTATTTATTAACTTAATATTTTCCCTTTTTAATTCTTCTATCTGTTGTGATTGTTTTTCTATTTTTAATGCCAAAAATTCTGTATATTCTGGTTTTTCTATAAATACTTCATTTTTTTCTTTTTGATTTTTTGTTTTTTCTTCTCTTTTAAATTCTTGTTTTATTGGTTCATACTTATATCTTTCTTTATCTAATATTTCTTTTCCATATTTTTTAAGAAATGTTTCTATACTATTTTCTTCTGTCATTTTAAAATTTTCCTTTCTTACTGAGTAAGGCTAATTTTTCTATTGTTTGTTTTACGGGTTCTGTTAATTGTGGTTTCATCTTACTAATATCTATCATAATTGGCTCTTTACTTCTTCTCCAAGCATCTATAGATACTATTTCTGGTTTTTCTTCTAATGGTATAAGGTCTATGGTTTCTTTATTTACTCCTGAACTTTCTATCCTTTCTTCTATTTTTTGTTTATCTCCATTGTCTAATACATCTAATTTTTCTAATATCATTTTAAAGGTTGGTACTTCTGATGTATTCCATAATTTAGTTAATTCTTCTTTTACAATTTCTTGTATGTTTAATTCTTGTATTCTTATTTGATGTTCTTTAATTTCAGTTAATATTTTTATTATGTTTTGTAGTTGCTCTTTTATTACTATTTCATTCCATATTTGATCTATTTTTTCAGTTAAATCCATTCTATTTATATACTCTTTTTCTCCATCCTCCTTCAAGTATTATCCATTCTTTTCTTGGTTCATTCCTTTTTTCTTTTAATACTTTAATTTCATTTTCTATTTCTTCTTGTCTCGATGTATATTCTATATATTTTAATTGTGAAACTATTAGATTTTCTTCTATCATCTCTTTTATTTGTTTTAATTCTTTTTCCCTCTTTTCTATTTCTTTTAATATATTCATAATCTATCTATAAATCTAATTTTTCCCTGATCATTTATTTCTACTCCTTCATTTGTTATTTTATATCTTATCATACTCAAAAAATCATTTCCTAATAGTAATTCATAAGGACTATCATATTCTAGTACACCTATATTAATATTATATTCTAAATCTTTTATTTTAAATTTTAAAATTATTGATTTGTTTACTATTATTTCCCTTTCATCATTTGGTAAATTATATATTTGAGGTTCAATCGTAATACATTCCTTTTCATTAATTTTACTTACATGTATAAAACTATTACTTGCATCTGTAGTAATTGTTGCCATTCCTTCCGTTACCAACATTCCATTAAATATTATTACTTTTATTTTTAATTTATCAGGTCTATTATATTGATTGTTTACTGTTAGGAATATAGCGGAATAATGCGGAAGCGAAGAATCGAAAATTGAGAATTATAGAAGTTAAATTATAGGGAAAATATATATAAACGAAGAAATTATATAGAATGACAAATGAATATAATATAAAATGAGAAAATATAAAATATATATATTAAATTGAATATAATATATATATGCTACGTGAAGAATAAAGATAAAGAAGGAAGAATGAATTCAATTTGATACAATTACAAAGCAAAGACAAATGCTATTTATACATTGCAAAGGGAGACAAATGTGCATGAATAATGGGAGCATGTGCATTACGTGGGTGATGGTGCGACATGCAGTCCGTAAGTGTTGGAGCGCAAGGTGGATGGCCATGCGACGTGGATGCAGTAGAAGATCAATTCTTCATGGATTTGAAGCCACACACTTATGTCTTAACAATCTCCACCTTGGATCAAATCCATTGTGGAATTAACAACTGGAACAGCCCGACTAAACTCAAGCACTACTTGAACTTAGCAACAGGAAGAGTCTCGAAATAGCAGGATGGAACACCATCAACCTCCTGTGTGACTGAAAGAGCATAAGCAACCATGTTGGTTTCATCATCACTAGCATACCTAGCAGGTTTCTTGATTGTCCTCCTAGGCCGATCCATAGCAATGGAATACTCTCGTAGTGGCTCGACGAGAGGTGTTGTGCTAGTAGATGCATCATCTTTAGTATTACCGTCAGCAGTAGTAACACTATCAATAGGCCTGAACTCAAACTCCACCTTCTCACCAGTACTTTGCGTCTCACCTGTACTGGGAACTTTTCCAGAAGAAAGTAGTGCATTTTCGTCAAAAGTGATATCTCGACTCAGAATGATTTTCCAAGAATCAGGAGACCATAGACGATACCCTTTTGACTCAGAGGCATAACCAAGGAAAATGCATTTGACCGCTCTCGGGTTTAATTTACCCGTATTGGAATGAGCATAAGCAGGACATCCAAAAACTCTTAAGATAGAGTAGTCAACAGGATTACCTGACCAAACTTCCTCTGGGATTTTGAAATCAAGGGATGAATGTGGAGATCTATTTACCAAATAGCAAGCAGTAGAAACAGCCTCGGCCCAAAAATCACGCCGTTTCCATAACCCAGCATTAGAGAGCATACAACGAGCTCTTTCCAATAGTGTCCTGTTTAGACGTTCGGCAACACCATTTTGCTGGGGTTTACCAGGCAAGGTCTTGTGCCTGGCAATTCCATTTGCCGCACAAAAGTCATTGAAATCTGACTCACAGAACTCCAAGCCATTGTCTGTCCTGAGCTTCTTGACTTTTTTACCTGTCTGAGTCTCAACAAGTATTTTCCATTTCTTGAAAATAGAAAATGCTTGATTTTTATGTTTCAGGAAATAGACCCAGACTTTACGAGAAAAGTCATCAATAATAGACATAAAATATCTACAGCCTCCCATAGACTGGAATTTAGTCGGTCCCCATAAATCGGAATGTATATATTCCAATACATCTTTGGTACGGTGTGTAGCAGTAGAGAAACTAACCCTCTTTTGTTTCCCAAAAATACAATGCTCACAAAATTGTAATTTACCCGTACCTGAACCACCAAGGAGGCCTTTTTTGCTCAGGAGATGCATGCCTTTCTCACTCATATGCCCCAGACGCATATGCCATAATTGAGTGAGATCCGCATCAGACATCGATGAGGATACCGCTACTGAACCTGTCACAGTACTGCCATGCAAGACATACAAGCTTCCAGAACGAGAAGCTTTCATGAGAATAAGAGAGCCTTTTATGACCTTCAAAACTCCACCTTCAGCTATGTACTTGTACCCCAGAGATTCCAAGGTGCCCAACGATATCAGATTGCGTTTCAAATCAGGAATATACCGAACATTGGTAAGAGTCCTGACAACGTTATCATGAGTTTTAATCTGAACACTTCCAATTCCACTAACCTTGCATTGGGTATCATTACCCAACAAGACAACTCCACCATCAACCGGTTCCAGAGAAATGAACCAATCTTTGTGGGGACACATGTGGAATGTACAACCAGAGTCCAAAATCCACTCGGTTTCACTCCGTTTCTCACCGGAGCTAACAGATAACAGCACATCACCATCTGAATCACTTTCAACAACACTAGCTTCAGCGGACTTCTTTTCTCTCTCTTGCTTATTTTTCAGCTTGAAGCATTCAGTCACATCATGACCATGCTTCTTGCAGTACTTACAGGATTTGTTGGACTTGGATCTAGATTTTTTATTGCTACTCTCTGATTCAAGTGAATGACCCCTTACGGTCAAGCCTTCACCTTTGTCCTCAGACTTAATTTCAAAGTCAAACTTTTCTTTGGACAATAGGTTTGACTTAACATTGTCGAAAGTAAGGGTATCACTACTATTACCATACAACATAATTTCTTTGAAATGCGTGTATGATCTAGGGAGAGAGACAAGCAATAAAACAGAGCGATCCTCATCTTCAATTATAACATCAATATTTTCCAAGTCCAATAAAATAGAATTGAATTCATCCAAGTGAGATTTAATAGAAGTACCTTCCGTCATACGGATTGTGTACAGACGCTCCTTCAGGCGTAGCGTGTTCGCCAGAGTTTTGGCCATGTAAAGCGTATCCAACTTGGACCATAAATCTGACGCAGTCGTCTCACTTAACACCTCACGCAGAACCTCTTTAGACAGGCACAAAAGAATGGTTGAACGTGCCTTGTCATCCAGATCTTCCCAATCTACATCTGTCATTGTAGCCGGTTTCTTCTTCTTCCCAGCTAGCGCTTTCTTTAAACCGTTCTGGGTTAGAACGGCTTCCATCTGAACCTTCCAGATAGAAAAGCTAATTTTCCCGTCGAACTTCTCGATATCGAACTTGGTAACAGTTGACATCTTTGAAAATAACTCTCAATTAAACTTGGCTCTGATACCACTTGTTAGGAATATAGCGGAATAATGCGGAAGCGAAGAATCGAAAATTGAGAATTATAGAAGTTAAATTATAGGGAAAATATATATAAACGAAGAAATTATATAGAATGACAAATGAATATAATATAAAATGAGAAAATATAAAATATATATATTAAATTGAATATAATATATATATGCTACGTGAAGAATAAAGATAAAGAAGGAAGAATGAATTCAATTTGATACAATTACAAAGCAAAGACAAATGCTATTTATACATTGCAAAGGGAGACAAATGTGCATGAATAATGGGAGCATGTGCATTACGTGGGTGATGGTGCGACATGCAGTCCGTAAGTGTTGGAGCGCAAGGTGGATGGCCATGCGACGTGGATGCAGCAGAAGATCAATTCTTCATGGATTTGAAGCCACACACTTATGTCTTAACATTTACTAAATCTAGTTTCTTGGGTATAAATTTTGTTTTTCCTGATTCTATAGATCTTGGTATGATTTGTTTTTGAAAGCTTATTTTACTTCCTTGTACTATTGGTATTAATTTTTCTACCGGTTTTATTCTTCTATTTTCAAAATCCATATATATATCTTCAGGTATTGTAATTTTAGAGTGTTCTTTGTATGCTATAGGTTCTAAAATTTCTTGATATAGTTTAGGTACTATTATTTCCATCTCATGTTGTTTTCTTACTTGGTGATTCCCTGTTAAAGCATAAATCATTTTTGTTTCTATACTCATTACTTTGCATCCTTGAGGCATTTTAATTCCTTGTAATTTGTAGTACAGAGTTAAAGCTAATCCTTTATGTTCATCTTCTAATGATATACTAAAATCTGGTTGGACTGTAAATTTTAATTTTTGATAAATTAAATTTCCTCTTACTACTGTTATTAAAGCATCTAATATATTTCCTTGTATTCTATCATCTGATATATATATTTCTATGGGTGTGTCAACATTTTTCTGAAAGTATCCTTTTATAGTAAATTCTATGGCTCCAAAATAAACATTTCTATATCTCTTTGCTTCTGCTTTTGATAATTTTCCTAATTCTCTTTTTAATATTTCATCTGTTATTAAATTTATTTTTGCTTTTCCACTAATAGTTGTAATATCTATTGCATTTTCATGTTTTTGTACTATATATCTTATGTCTTTATTTCTATCAAACCATTTTGTTTTAAATATTTTATTAATGGTAAATTGTGTTTTCTCATTTTTCATTTTTTCATAGATTTCAGGTTTAAAGGTTAAAGTTTGTGTTACTCCACCTTCATAAGTATCCATTTGATAATGTGTTTCTGGGTCTTCCATTATTTTTTCTTTTCCTTTATCCATAAGTTAATTTATCAATTTGAAAATAACATTCTTCTATAATCTTTTTATATTGTCTTATTTCTCTTTCCTTCTGATTTTCTATTCTTAGCTTTTCTTCTAGTAGTGTTCTTATTTGTGTATCCTTTTGTCTAATTTCTTCTTCTTTTATTGTTAGTCTATTAGTTAAACTATTTATTTCTTCTGAAGTTTTTATGATTTGAGTATCTTTTTGTAATATTTCTTCTTCTCGTTGTTTTATTATTTCTAAACTTATTCTACAACTTATAATATGTTGATTAATATCTCTATTATATTCTAATGGTTTAGCCGCTATATATTATATTGCTTCCATTTTTTAACAAATATAATACTTATTTTGTTCATATAATCTGTTTATATATGCTTCTATAGTATTAATTCCATTAATTGTATCATTTAATTCTAATTTTATTAATAACCATTCTTGACAAGTTGTTATTGCAGACTATGGAGATATACCCTACAGAATAGAAGCATATATAAACAGATTATATGATACAAAATTTAAAGTACCTAATTAGAGCTTTTGCAAGTTTTTTTTTTTTTTTTTTAACTTAGGGAGCTAATTTGTCATTGTTTTCTAATTTATATTTTATGCATACTAGATTCTTTTTTCTTTTTATATAAATGGACATTAATTTTAATATTATTTACTATTTGTTTTTGTTTTATTTGTACTGTTTAACATTATTAATTAAGATATAAAATCAGAGAGCTCAAACAAAGTAATAGGTTCTAGGGGCAAGTAACAAGAACTCTAAGTAAAGTAGAGAATCCTACATAAATTATCTTAAGCTCTTAAAATTTTAGATCGTTTACACACTTTAAGAGGGATTATTTATACATGAGTACTCGAACTAAAATAGGAAACAAGATTTCATGTGACTCTGAACCCAAAATCCCATCCTAAAATACAAACTACATTCTTAAAATATAGGCAAAAAGGTACAAACAAGTTATTGAATTATTTGGGGATAACAATTAAGCCATCGAACTCAAATAAGCTCCAAATTTATCTATAGACCTGGAAAAAAGAGCAATTTACATTTTTAACAGGTTAATAATAAATTTATGCTGATTCGGATGGGCAAATTATGCTGTGCATCGGTATGCACCATGCATGGTGCATACCGATGCACACGACGTCGTTTAAGAGTAAGGACGCGGTATTTTATTTATAAAAAAAAAAAAAAAATTCCGTTAACGGCGTTTGTTTCCTTTTGGTTTCGTTTCTAAGTTTCCAATTCGATCGTTGGCAGTTATTCACTGTGGAATTGGCATTCGATATCGCCGCATTCGCAATCGCAATCACAATCGCAATTTGTTAGATGGAGGATGGAACAGAGCAGTCAAATTCTGCAGTTGGTGCTAGGCATTCGATTCAAGGTGTTTTGCATCTTGCTATTGTTTTTGCATTTGTTCCTTTTGCTTTTTTGTATGATTTTGTGATTCATTGTGATACAATTGTTTTTAGCAGTGATGTTTTTGTTTAGAATCTGCCATTTAGTTTTGTAAATATTTATATAAAATCACATAAGTATATATCCATAATTGTATAACAACAATTCCAGAATTTCAAAACAACAATTCCATAATTTCATAACTATATTTCCAGAATTGCATATCTATATATTCATAATTCGCTGGTACTCTGTTTTGGCAGTTTGTTGCGTCTGTGTATCCAGAATAGTATAGCTATATTTCCATAATAACATACCTATATATCCAGAATTTGTGGGTACTCTGTTTTTGCTGTTTGATGAACTGTTTGTATAATGTTCACCATATCTATATAATGTAGTTAGTGAAGGCATTGTGGATGGTTCAGTGAGTTCAGATCAAGCAGATGTAGACATTGATGGATCTTCATCAATTCCAGGTTTATTCATAGTGGTTTACCTTTTAATTAGCAAATTCTGCTTAGGAATTATATTTTAATGGAAATGGTTATTATTGTGTTGTATTTGCAGTTGATCAAGATTTGGTTGGTTTGGTAGTAAGTAATGTTGATGAGGCTTTTGAGTTGTATAACAATTATGCATATAGACTTGGTTTTAGTGTGAGGAAGGGTCATCAACGCTACAAGGGATCTACTAAGACAATTCAAATGAAGAACTTTTGTTGTTCTAAGGCTGGTTATAAGGCAAACAGTGGGGTTAAAGCTTATTCCAAAATTGACACAAGGACAGGGTGTGAAGCATTTGTTCAGTTTGACGTGGGTGATGATGGGTTGTGGACAGTTACAAAACACGAGAAAGTGCACAATCACGAGTTATGTGTGTTCAACAACAGTCATCTATTTCGTTCACATAGGAGTGTCAGAGATAATCAACTCTTATATTTACAAGGTTTGAAGAACAGTGGAGTTGCACTGGCGGATGGTATTAGGTTCCTAAAACACCAATCAGGGGGGTCCCCATTAGTTGGTTTCACCAGTAGAGATGCTTATAATTCAATGGCTGTTGATACTGTCAAGCGATTGGATGGAACGAATTCTAACTCTTTAATTGAAATTTTTAGGAGGAGGCAGTCTACCGAGTCTGATTTTTTCTTTGATTTTGAACTTGATTTGGATGCAAGATTGTGCTGTTTCTTTTGGAGGGATGGTCAAATGAGACGAGATTATGAGGTGTTTGGGGATTTGTTAGTGCATGATACAACATATCGCACAAACAAATATGATATGATTTGTGGCCCTTTCGTAGGGATGAATCATCATTGCATGAACGTAATGTTTGGATGCGGGTTTTTGATGAACGAGAGGATAGAATCGTTTGTGTGGTTGTTTAAAGCGTTTTTAAGATCTATGAGTGGCAAGTGTCCACAGTCTATTATGACAGATCAATGTGCAGCTATGGCTGCTGCTATATCTAAAGTGTTTCCAAGATCACGTCACCATCTTTGCATATGGCATATTGGTGAGAATTCAAAGAAGCATATCAAGACGTTAAGGAATAATAAGGATTTCTCGGATATGTTTAACTACGTGTTGAAATACACAGAGACCGAAGCTGAATTTCAATTTTATTGGACAAGGTATGTTAGTAATTAATCGTTTTTATTGAATTATAGTGCATATGTATAGTATTATTGCATTATATTTCATATGTATATAGTATTAGGTTTTCTGATCATTTAGTATATTTATTATAGATGTATATGAATTATGGATGTATAGTTTAACAATTATGATGTATAGTACAGTAATTATGGACGTATAGCAGTTGAACTGATTGGTGGTCACTGGAAATGTAGTTTATGGATTATGGATGTATAGTGTATGAATTATGGATATATAATATTTCAATTATGCATATATAGCAGGTGAACTGACTGGTGGAGCCTGGAAATGTAGTATACGGATTATGGATATATAGTCTATCAATTATGGATATATAGTATTCCAATTATGTATATATAGCAGTAGAAATTCTGAGCATGTGATTTTGTCTTACCATTTTCAGGTTGGTGACTGACTATAAATGTCACAAGAATACTTGGTTAGAAAAGTTGTATGACTGTAGGGAGAAGTGGTGTCCAGCATTTAACAAGGACTATTTTTCTGGGGGTATTTTGTCGTCACAAAGGAGTGAAACTACAAATCATTTGATTTCTAGAAGGTTGTCTAAGACAGCTGGTCTTTGTGATTTCTATTCATCGTTTGTAAGCGTAATTTCTGAATGGAGAAGTAAAGAGAATGGTGAAGACTTTTGTTGTGCTCAAGGGGTACCCGCTATGATGATGGAGCACGTGAAACTTCTTTCACATGCTAGAGAGGTATACACGATTGAGATATATTTTTTGTTTAAGGAACAATTTATGAAAGGCAGTGTTTGTCATCAAGAAATGGTGTTGAATGATGGCCATCAACAGAAGTATCACGTGTGGCGGCCAGATATAGACATTATAAGGCATGAGGTTAGTTTTAACTCAGCGAACTTGGACATTTCTTGTAGTTGCAAGTTGATTTCTGAGTTAGGAATTTTATGTTGTCATTGTTTACGCATTCTTCATGTGCATTGTGTTTCTAGTATCCCTGACAAATATGTCCTTAAAAGATGGACTAAAAAGGTTATTGATGGTAGGAATGTCAACATTGATTCTATGGTTTATAATGTTGGCATCCCTCCATCAATTTGGGTGTTCGATATTAGTAGGAAATTTCAAAGATTAGTTGTTTCTAGTCAAGATAGTAGTGTAGCTAGGAAACTGTGTGACGAAGCTGTTGATGATGTAAAGAAAAAGGTTGAAGCCGAGATTGGGTATGTGCACATTGAAGAGTGTGGTGTTTCATCTTCAAGTGGTGGTGTACAGAATCCTTCAAGCCGAAGATTGAAAGGTGAGCGTAATAAAAGGAGGAGTGGTGTTATTGAAAAGAAGTACAGTCTTGCAAGGGGGAGAAGGAGTGCTGCAAATAAAGCTACATTGAGTACAAAGGGTGCTGTCCAGTCTTTGGTGTTGGAAGACATATCCAAGCTTGCTGGGGATGGATACCTCGTACATCCAAGTTCTTCGAGTTCAGATTTTGTTCAGTTTAGTAAGGGTTTAATTTAGATGACAATGTAGGTGTAGATTGAGAAATACATGTTGTTATCATTGATTTTATGCAATTCTGGATTTATAGTTTTGTAATTCTGGATATGTAGTTTTGCAATTATGGATTTACAGTTATGCAATTATGGAGTATACAATTATGGGTGTATAGTTATGCAATTATAGATGTGTAGGTATGCAATTATGGAATTATAGTCATGCAATTATGGAATTATAGTCATGTAATTATGAAATTATAGTCATGCATTTATGCATGTGTAGTTTCCATAGTGATGGAATTTGTAGTTACGAAATTATGTGTGTATAGTTATGCAATTATGGATGTGTAGTTTTGCAATTATGCTATTATAGTTATGCAATTATGGATGTGTAGTTTTGCAATTATGGAATTATAGATATACAATTATAGGATTATAGTTATGCAATTATGGAATTATACTTATGCAATTATGGAATTATAGACATGCAATTATGGATGTGTAGTTTCCATGCGTAGTAGTCATGCAATTATAGATTTGATACGTGAAAAACAAAAAAAAAAAAAAAAAAAAATTGAACTGCATAGATCAGAAGTAAATTGGTATTCAGTTTTTAACGTCATGCATTCACAGAGCCAAGTCACATTGTTAGTGTAGATCACAAAAAGATTCACATTGTTAGATTACAGTCAACATGTTGAAGAATATTCATTCACTTCTTGGAGACACCTTTGGCCGCTTGTAGAACCTTCCCCCTGACTGTGTTCATCCTCCACTTTATGAGATTGGCAGCATATTTCGCTCGCAATTCGTACATGAAGCTTGCCTGCAAATAAAGAACATTAAGTAATTAGTCTTATGCAGTTTTTTTTTTTAATGTATTTTGAAAGTTATATTTATTGTAGTCTTACATTCAAGCTCATATTCTTCTTGAATCCTGGCTGCCAGTCTTGTAGAGTCCCTCGGTATGTCTCTATATGCCGGAGTACATATATTCCGCAATCGGTGACATTTTCAGTGTTTGCCCATTCCAACTTAAAGTACTCTATTGCAACTTTTTGCAATTTCACATACAAGGAGTAACACTCGGCCTTAAGGTAATCATTGAATGCTTCAATCTGGACAAAGAAGTTAGTTTAGTGTTGATAATGCTTTAAATTCAATATATAGGTAATGATAAGAAGGTCAAGGTTTTTTTATCAATTTTACCAACAAGTGTGGGCAGTTGTCATATTTGTCCTTCTCTGAAACACCAGCTGGTAACTCCTTGTTGTCTATGACCTGTACTTTATGTTCTTTTACATTGAAGCAGACCAAGAAGTAGTGACCATGGCGATGAACTGCGAAAAATATCTAATTCCAATTCAAAGTTAAAGCAACGTTAGTATTTTTTGGACATGATAAAGTCAAATTGACATGGGTAATAGAACTTACCAAATCTGCATCACTGATGTCTAGGTTCCCAAAGCTGGTTATTTCATAGCTTGATCGCTCATTGAAATTCTTCCTTTTTATGTCAGCTGGGAGATCCTTCATCCACTGGTCATTGGGATCAATCTGCAGCTGTATATACAAATGCAGGAATGAGTATTCATAATTCATATAATATTCGTTGAAAATGTTAAAGTTATACAAACAGAACTATATAACTACACTTCCAGAATTGCATAACTATAGTTCCATAATTGCATAACTATAATTTTAGAATTACAAAACTATAAAATCAGGGGTTCACAGGTACACATCCAGAATTGAATAACTACACATCCATAATCTGAAAACTATATACTCATAATTTGAGAACACTTACATGTACTAGGGTGGAGAAGTAGACGCGCTTTGTCTCCCCAACTGCACGGGACGTGTTTAGCAATGTAAAACGTAGGGACCAGACATCTAAGAAGCTGCTCAGTAGCTCACCATTGCACAAAGTGGCAAAATCATCCCTTGACAAGTAGTAGTCACCGTATTGGAACAATGTCTCTCTACAACACAAAAAATAAGTAAATAAAAGAACATAAATTAATAAATAAAATTCATGTAAAATATGTGGATGGAAACATACCCTCCCGGGTGCTCATTTGAGGCTTCCAAAATGCGTAGTTTGAAACAACTTTTTCTTTGGGAGTTGCATTATGGATGGAGCCTTTGTTCTTCGTCCAGTACGGCGACCTCAAATAAAGTGGGATGTTTCTGAATTTACGCACAGGTCTTTTCCTCACAGTGACATCTTCAACATCTTATTCACTTTCTTCCATAGCTCTGTTGTTTACAAAAAACATAGGCAGTTCATAACTTCACAAGTATAGATCCAGAACTGTATAACTAAATTTCCATAATCTGTAAACTATATGTCCATAATCTAGAATTGTATAACTAAATTTCCATAATCTGTAAACTATATGTCCATAATTTGAGAACTACATATCCATAATTGTAACAATCAATGTCAATAGTTGAATAAGAACATATTCATAATAATCAAACTTAATATTCATAATTATTGACCAATTGAAAATCATATTCATAGTTTAAATCTACATAAGAAAGCAATAACCTACTTATCAAATTCATCAATTTTAGTAGCAGCTTGGGCAGCAGGTGTAGTAGGAGTGGTGGATTTTTCAAATGGAACTCTAATTAGCGATGGAGTTGCTTCCTTCTCCGTTGAGGTTGATACTCCTGCACTCCTCACAATGTTCTCCACTAGGGTGTCCAAAGGTTGCTGTTGAGATGGTGGTGGGGTTGGTGTAGAGCATCCAAGTAGCTCAAATGATGGGGGTTCTAGTTCCATTTCTTTTCTGGTTTTTTCAAAGGCCTCCACCAGAGAATCAACTGCTGTTGTGAAGCTTTCACTTCCAAAGAAGATGTCATCCAACTGCGAGGCAGTTGGGCTAGAAGTCGGTTGAATTGTGCTTGCAGCACTCAGCATTGTTGATATTCTTGAAAAAGCCCTCTTCATGATCTCAACCAGGGCCCCTTGCTTGCCAATGTCAAACATGACTTGACCGAATTCAAGGACATCTGTTGTAAGCCTCTGAAGCACATTTGTTACTCTGTCAACATTAGACAGGGGCGCAGATGGAGTTGGAACAGATGGTGTAGCAACAGGGCTGCGTACTGGTCTAGGTATTGCAGCAGGAGGAGGTGCAGGTCGGGATGCTGACGTTGTTGCAATGGTGGTAGGCCTCTGAAATCGAGGGATAACTTTCCCCTTACCAAAACCCCCTGATTTTATCTCATCTGATACTCGCTTTCGTACAAGTATTTTTGTCCAAGCTTTGATTGCCGGGAATGTTCGGTTGGCAGCCATGCCTTCGAACTCTACCCGGTCAAAGTAGAACAACTTCAAAAATGACAGAAGAGCACGTTAAAGAATTGAATAACTACACATCCAGAATTGCATATTTACACACGCATGATTGGATATCTATAATTCCATAATTGCACAACTACATATTCAGAATTGCATGACTACACATCCTTATTTGCATAACTATAATTCCATAATTCTAAAACTACACATCCAGAATTGCATAACTATAATTCCATAATTTGCATAACCATAATTCCATAATTGCAAAACTACAATTCCATAACTACAAAACCACACATCCATAAGTGCATAACCACACATCCAGAATTGCATAATTATAATTACATAATTGCATAACTATAATTCCATAATTGCATAACCATAATTCCATAATTGCAAAACTACAATTCCATAACTACAAAACCACACATCCATAAGTGCTTAACCACACATCCAGAATTGCATAATTAAAATTACATAATTGCATAACTATAATTCCATAATTAAGAACAGTTTATGTATAATGGGATCTTACCAGGATGAATACCATTGGACCTCCAAAAGATCTTGTAAGACTGTCTTTGTAAAGCTCATATGCATCAATGAAAGACCTGTATGTGTATCGGCACCAATTCAGTCTTGAAATTGCGCGGAAGTTGAGCAGTGACTTAAGAACTCGGTAGTTGGCATATCTTCCAGTGTTTCCTCGGAGCAGAGAGGAAACAGCAAACACCACAAAGTCTCTTTTGAAGGCATCACCATGGTCACCTCTTCTGATTATCTCATCAGGCATCTTGGTTGTTATGGGTGACCCTGCCTTGACATTCCACCTCTTCCTCCAATCAGTTAGGAGCTTATTATATGCAGCTGTAGAATTTTCCTCAGATTTTGTCCCCTCCTCAACATCCCTCTTTCCTCGGGGGATCCCCAACGTGTATTCAACATCCTCTTCACTAACATGCAGAATATCACCTTCCAATATAAAGTCTGACTTGAAAACATCAAATCTTTTCAGAAGATACTCAACGAGTTGTGAATAATTGCTTGAGAATTGCAGATGTAGCAGCCCTCCAAAACCCATATCAACAACAGCATCCTTCTGATCCTGTGATAGGCGTTGGACAAGTTCAAACATTTGTTTGGGACCCATCCGTGTGCTGAAGTAATCCGCGTCAGGGTTATGTACTTGCTCTCGTTTTGCCCTCTTTCTTTTGGCAGCTTCTGGTTGTTGCCTTGTGAAAGGCTCTGCAGAATCTTCTTGTGCAGGGGTGAGCTGAGCAGCCTGCGAGCTCAATACCGCTCTGGTTTTTCTCCTCTTCACTGAATTGACGAATTGCCCAAGTGTAGAATCATCTCTCACATTTGAGTCTTCCATTTCTGCAAATAAAAATCATACAAAGTTTTGTTAAAAAGTCTTGAATGCAGTTTGGTGCACAGAGTAAGGTTCACAGAGTACTATATCCAAATTTGTATAAATATAATTCCATAAACACACAGCTACACTTCCAGAATTGTATAACTACATATCCATAAACTCATAACTCTACCCACAAGGCAAAATCATGCTAAAAAGAATTGAATGCAGTTTGGTGGACAGAGTAAGGTGTACAGAGTAATATATCCCAATTTGTATAAATACAATTCCATAAACACACAACTATACTTCCAGAATTGTATAACTACATATCCATAAACTCATAAATATACCCACAAGGCAAATTATGCTAAAAAGACTTGAATGCAGTTTGGTGCACAGAGTAAGGTTCACAGAGTACTACATCCATAAACTGTATAAATACAATTCCATAAACGCACAACTATACTTCCAGAATTTTACAACTACATATCCATAAACTCACAAATATACTCATAAACTCATAATCATAATCATACACATTCATAATCATATAACTATACATTCATACAATTTTTAAACAGTGCAAAACCCTAGTTTAAAATTACATAAACATATACTGAAAATGAATGCTTATTTTGTATAAATGAATCATGTAACAACGTAAAATGCATAATACCTATTCTATGAAGAAGCTGAGCTCTGCTTTAGAGAGGAAGTGCTGATGAATGTGTGATGATCGGAGGCCGGCGACAATGGTGATGATGAATGTGTGCGAAACCACGAAAATGTTGAAGAAAAGCTAAGGAAATGGAGATGATCGAAGCTTTTGGGGAGGGAATCGTGTGGGAGAAGAAAGTGCTCTGGTGGAGGGAAGTGAAATGGAGTGGGAGAGGAAACGATCCAATAAGCTTTTGTATTAAAAAAAAAAAAATTGATTGGTGGAGTGAAACGGTGCCACTAACGGCACTGTTACTCCAAACGACGTCATGTGCATCCGTATGCACCAAGAATGGTACATACGGATGCACAGCATAACGCCCATTAGAATGCTACGTATATTTTTTAATTTTATATTTTATTATTATTATTATCTTACTAAGTATTTGACCTTACAAAAATTTAAAAAAAAATGTAGATTGTTTGGGATTTTCCACTTATTCTTAACTACTGTTAGACTCCTTTTCTGTTTTAAAGCAGTTCCTCAATAGACTAAAACTTGGTTTTTTTATTCCTTCTATCATTTTTTTTTTTGAGGTTCGAATTTTTTGAAATAGTTGCTCACTTGTGTAACACTCGAATCTTTGGATTTTTGGTTACTTTAGTAATTGGGTTTGGTTTATTTGTTACTTTTCCCAATTGAGACGAGTGTTTTGGCTATTTGGGGTTAGATTTTTTTTTTTTTTTTTTTTGGGTCAAATGCTTAGTAGGAGAATAATAAGAATAATAATTTTTTTTGTGGTCAAATGCTTAGTAGGAAAATAATAATAATAATAATAAAATGTAAAATAAAAAAATACACATGACATCCCAATGGCATCTCAATCAGCACAAACTTGTTATTAACCTTCCAAATCCCGTAGGTTCCACTCCTTTTATACACCCCTCCAAGCCTTCTTAGCATCACCATCCCAGTGTCCAATTTGGGGGCTAGTGATCCGAGCAATTCCCCGACCTCCAACCAACCGGCCACCTCGGGTCGATCGCCTAAACACCAGTACCACCCCCGACAATTATTATTAAATGTATTTCGTTTTAATTTGTTATACTATTATTTTTATTATTATACATAAACATTTTGATATTTATATTACTTATTCTCTTTTAATTCTTATTTAAACCAAACACTTGTATAGTTGTATAGATATTTGTAATAATTTTATTCCCACCAAGTAAACAATAGTGAATCCCTATTTACTCCATCTCCCCATTGTTCCTTTTCCATAGGATTATATTACAATTATCTTGTTTTCAAAAAAATAAATATTACAATTATCTTCCTCGTTACAACCAAACGCAAGTCCTTTGCCATTCTAAAAGTCTACCGTGTCTGGAAGTTGAAAGCTTTTATTGAGAAGGCGAAAATGAAGCCAAACATGACACAGATTCCAACAATAATGGTGGCAACATATCCAACAAAATCATGGTCAAAATCGAAGAAGCTTTTCACGAAGTCCTTCACAGTTTCATTTGTGTCAAGCTTTTCCTTAACATCTCCGAACTGTGAAGCAATCAGTCCATACAGTGTCCAGGATACCGGGCAGATGTAGTAGTACCATCTCCACCACACCGGTATTCTCTGTCATCAAAGAACAAAACCATTTAGATCATAGTGTGAAGAGAGAGTTTGGTAAATGGTAATTAGTGCAGAAAGTTTTTTAATTTATACTTTTGGTTATATGGCTTTAGAGTCTCGTTAACTTGGGTTCACAATTTTCATTCTCGGCATAAATAGTGCTTCAGTTTGATTTTTTTTTCATATTTGACCCTTTCGATGACATGACCGATGAAAACTTACCGGAAGTACCACTTCTCGGTGAAGCCGAGAAGTTAACTGACAAGGTGGAAGAATTCCACTTTATGTTAACTCGTCGGTTTGATCAAGAAGTGATATTTATGTTTAGAATGACCGAGAAGTGGAAAAACTCACTGGAAGGTACCACTTCTCGGTCAAACTGAGAAGTTAACTGACAAGGTGGAAAAATTCCACTTTAGTGTTAACTCCTCGATTTGACTGAGAAGTGGTATTTATATTATGTCGAGATCGAATGACCGAGAAGTTGTAAAACGCACCGGAAGTACCACTTCTCCGTCAAACCAAGAAGTTAACTGACAAAGTGGAAGAATTCCACTTTACTATTAACTCATCGGTTTGACCGAGAAGTGGTATTTATGTCAAGAATGACTGAGAAGTGGTAAAACTTACCCGAAGTACCACTTCTCGGTCAAACCGAGAAGTTAACCGACAAAGTGGAAGAATTCCATCTTAGGGTTAACTTCTCAATTTGATTGAGAAATTGTACTTCCGTGAGTTTTCATCGATCATGTCATCGGAAGAACTAAATAAAAAAAAATGGAGCACTGTACTATTTATGTTGGAAATGAAAGTTATGAACCCAAGTTGACGGAGATTCCAAAATCATAAGACCAAAAGTGGGAAAAAACTCACTCTTAGTGAAAACTTACTGTTTTTGGAATGATGAATCCGGAGAAGAGATTCCAAAACCCATAGAATGCAGAGGAAATAATGGCAGCAATATTGTGGTTAGGAGTAACTGCAACTGTCATCATCCCATACAGTGTGAAGTATAGCAAAGTGAAGTACATGAAGAATATAAACCACAAGAACTTGGCTGCTGTCCACTCGAACCCAATCATGGCATACACTATTACACCATAGATGAGTGTTTGAACGAATAGGTGTGGGAGCTCAATCACAACCTGCAGAATCATATATATATATATATATAAGAAAGATAGGATATATGGTTTGAAATCTTTAAGTAGAAACAAAATGAAATGAAAGGGAGTAATAAGTTGATGTTTGTGCCTGGCCAAAAGCATATGGTAGAGCTGAATACATCCCAGCTGCCCTTTCTCTATAGAACACTGTCCTCTCGATGGCAACTACTGGCTGCACTGAAGTAGCATTTTGCACACCCAAAAACACAACCGCAGCATACATACAACCCATCGCGTTAAATAGATCTTGTTGTGTTCTCCTGAAATCAAATGAAAAAAACCAAGATCAGAACAGTGGTCTGTCACAAGATGTTTTAACAAATTAAAAGATATGTATGTGTTGGGTGGAGGCCGGAAAAGGGCTAAGTCCAACGATTGGTGGCTAGGGGGACTGTTGGATGGAAGCCAGTGAATGGTCAAGTTCAACATCCTGCCTCTCAAAATCTGGCGGTATATAAGAAAATAAAGTTGCGTCTTCGCTACGAGCTATAGTTTTTGGCGTAAAAACTGTGCAATTAAGGTTGACAAGTGCTGTGAGAGGGAATTGTTAGGCGGAGGCCGGTGAAGAGCCAAATCTAGCAATTGGTGATTAAGGGATTGTTAGACGAAGTCCAGTAAAGGGTTAAGTACAACACCCTGCCTTTCGAAAACGTGTGGTCATAAATAATGAAATAAAGTTGTCATGGGTTCGAGTTAAGTAAGAGCAAAAACAATTAAAACTTGCAGGTGCTAGGAGGGAGAATTGTTGGGCGAAGGCCAGTAAAGGATTAAATCCAACAATTGGTAGCTAGGGAAATTGTTGGGCAGAGATTGATAAAGTGCCAAGTCCTACAACTGATGGCTATGGGGATTGTTGGACGGAGGCCGGTGAAGGGCAAGTCCAGCACCTTCCCTCTCGAAAACGTGGCAGTATAAGGAAATTAAATAAAGTTACGCCTTGGCCACAAACTATAACTTTTGACGCGGTGACTGGGAGAGGTAATTGTTGGGCGAAGGCCGATTGAACTATAATTTTTGGATAGTGGTAAGTGTTTGATCCTAACAGTATCCATGTTAGTTTGGTTTCTCTATGTATTACATGCATACAAATTTTATGTGATTTAACTCACCTTTTTGGGCCAATACCCCAAAACATTGTTCCAAATAATAGAGCATTAAATGTTGTGAACAGAAGTCTGACTGCTGTATATGGAGGATTTCTCCAGTATGACCAATGCTGTTTCCACAGGCAAGCCATGCACTGGGTAAAGAATGACTGAGAATACTTGGTGGGAAAGTATAGATCTTTTGAACCTGGGGCAGGTTTACTTAGTTCTTGGATTAATGCTTTATTTCGCCTGAAAATTGAATCAATTCAGTTTCCTGATCTTGAAAGCTATAAGCACAGTTGTTTTATTCACAGTTTTGATACCTGTACAGTTCTGAGTTCCTATAAACTTCTGCAAAATCAATGCCAAGAGCTGCTTCTTGTGCTTCAGAAGTGATCTCCAACATCCAAGTTGCAGGGTTATAGCCATCTCTAATTCTCTGGATTCCATTGATTGTCTGAGACAAAACAGAAAGCATGAATACAATCCTCGATGCCAATGACCTTATGGCCTAGTGACACGAACTGGCTCTTCTAAATTTGAGGTTATGGGTTCGGTCCCCGGTGGGGGCAGTATTGACTCTTTGTGCTTCAGTAGGTTGAAAAAGTAGTTATGACGCCAGTATTGACTCTTAGTGCTTAGTGCTTCAGTAGGTTGAGAAAATAGTTATGAACAGATACTACATTGTAACAGAGTGAGCTAAACAGCAGAGAATCGTATCAATCTTACTAACCTCGAAATACCTAATGAGTTGAGAAGAATGGCGGCCTAACGGACCTACATAGATCTCTTCCCCGCCTCGTTTCAGGAGCAGTAGCTGCAGGTATAGTCATTTTTAGCAGTATTATTTCACCGGGCTTCCTAAGCCCCGGGATTGTTTCGAAACACGAGATCAAAAGCTACCACACTCACCTCATCAAAAGCATCAAATATGTCGATGCTGGGCTGATGGATGGTGCATACCACAGTTCTACCTGTATCCACTGTGTTCCTCACTGTTCTCATCACTATTGCAGCAGCTCTAGCATCTAGCCCTGAGGTCGGCTCGTCCATAAATATTATCGATGGGTTAGCCACAAGCTCGACAGCAATTGTGAGCCGCTTTCGCTGCTCAGTCGAGAGACCATTAACTCCGGGCAACCCAACAAGTGCTTCTCTCAATGAGGTGAGCTCCACAAGGTCCATTACCTCTTCAACGAACATCTGCAGATTAAACAATTTATTCGCTTTTAGTTTATCTTAAACATCTAATATTTCCTAAAACCATAGAAGAAGCTAAGTAATATATAAGCTACTAAATTCCACCTCTCGGGTTGCAGTGTCGATTTCGGGAGGTAAACGAAGCCAGGCAGAATACACCAAAGATTCATATACAGTTACATGAGGTGAATGGATGTCTGTTTGCTCGCAATAGCCTGCTATTCGGGCAAACGTTTCTTGCCTCTTTGGATATCCCGATATAGTGATGCTTCCTTCTATATATCCACCGGTTTTCCTACCGGCTAAGACATCCATCAATGTGGTTTTACCAGCCCCACTTATGCCCATTAGAGCAGTCAGAACTCCTGGTCTGAAAGCACCATTTATCCCTTTTAGAAGTACCAGCCTATCTTCAGTAAGACCTTGAGCTTTCATTTCCTGAAGGTACAGGTAACCAAGCAATCAGTTTCAACACTGTTAGGATCAAGGGCTTACCACTATGCCAAAAAATTTAGCCTTTGAAGTCCTTTACTGGCCTCGTCCCAACAATCCTACCACTTAACCAAAAGGTATAGCTAATAGGGGTGTTGTGCTAGACTTGGCCTTTTAAGCCCTATACTTGCCTCCGTCTAACAATCCTACCACTACACCAAAAGGTGTAGCTAATAAGGGTGCTATGCCGGACTTGGCCTTTTAAAGGCTTTACTGGCCTCCGCCCAACAACCCTGCCACTACACCAAAAGGTGTAGCTAATAGGGTGTTTTTGGACTTGTAAGCCCTTTATCGGCCTCCGCCCAACAACAGACTTGAACAGGTGACTTGGCTCTCATACCATTTATTAACATTAAGCGCTTACTATTATGCAAAAAGCTATAGCTAGTAGCGAATTATGTGATTTGAGATTTACCGTGGGCATATCTACTGCATATTTGATTTCATCAAAAGTTATACAAAGGGGTTCAAAAGGAAGAACCATTCCTCTTTTCATGTTCGGATCGGCCACGTTGACACTCCCAACTCTTGATGACAATGACCTGGAAGATACACTTCTCCTGACAACATTTCCTTTCTCTGCATATTATCCACTAAAACCATGAATTTCCAATCCCTGAGAATTAAGTAAACCAGAGTGAGACTATGAGTTCAAAGTTCAAACCCACCAGAAGTGCTTCCTCCTTTTAGCTCTAATTCAATAGGCTCCCCTCTTTTGCAAGCATTCCTCTCTGCCAATGTCTCTTCTGATAACATTGCTTGAGGTTTCCCCAAAGCTGCATAAAAATGCCCAATTTACTCAGTTTCTCAATCATCATAGAGGAAAAGAACTTATTTGGTGAACTTATTAGCTATATGTGCTTACGGTTGAGATAAGTGAGGGCCAAGCAGAATAGGAAATTGAGTAGAAACACATAACCTACAAGAGCTCCTACTCCAATCCAATACCAATGCGCTTCAGGAAAAATGCCACGAGATCTCAACACTGTTACTCCTAGTGTCTCTGAGGTGCCAGAAGGAACCTGCAAACAAATATGCAGACTTTTTGTCATGTTAGAAAAACATTTGTGTTGGGTAGAATTAAGCCCGTAAAAGTCAAGTCTAGCACCTGATGGCTGGAGGATTATTGTAGGGAGAGGTCGGTAAAGAGCTTAAAGGGGCAAGTCTTGCACCCGGTGACTAGGAGAAATGTGTGACGGTATAAGGAAATAGTAGTAAGCGTTTTATCTAACAAGTGGTATCAGAGTCAGGTCACAGGTACAGTGTCTTATAGGGCCAGGTCACAAGTATAGTGTCTAGTCTAGCATCAGGTGACAACGATATAATGAAATAAAGTTGCGCCTTTGCTACTAGTTATAGCTTTTGGCGTAGTGATAAGCGCTTGATTCTAACATTCTTCCTCGTACTTACATGTCTCCAACTCTTTCCAAGATATTCGTTCACCGATATAGCATTTTGTGCATACATGAGAGGTGAGATCCAGTATCCCCATATCCACCACTTCTTCACATCATCTGTCACAGAAACATCAAAACTCTTATCACCGAAGAACATTTGGAAATTGGAAGAGCACAACCAGATGAGTTGAAGTTGTCCTTTATCTACCTCGGGACAAAATGAATCCACCAAGCACTAGAACCAAAATCATTGCACATGAACCAAATGTGTTTGCAACTATTACACTTCTCCCGGCTGCTGCTGTTAAGCGAAACAACGCTGAAGCCATCTGGTTCACACATATAAGGAGGAACAACTGCTTGAAAAACCTGCCATTATCAATCTTGATCAGATGATCTGAAAGAAATTTCCATTATCTTTGCTGATAGGAATGGATTGATGTTATTAGTCGTTACCTTCCAGCGTCTGGGTCGAATCCAATGGCGTAATATGTCATACAGACCCATATAGCAACTTCCACAAGTGTGACAGGGATTTTAAGGATCCAAGTAGGCAAAGCATATGCCCACGGTGGAAAGAAGAACAGGTCGCGTTGCTTGTAAAAAGCGGGGAGTTTCAAGATACTAAGGGCAAGCTCTGAGAACCCATTGAACATTGTCATAATCACTGCGAAAAACAAAGCTCCCATGAAAACAGTACCATCTGCTATCGAATTCTTTGGCATCTCGGTTCGTAGGAACACTGTCATTGCCACGAACGCCATTAGAACTAGCTGGAACACCACAAAATTGGCAATTTAGTAACAACTATGAAGTGTCAAGGGAAGTATATCATATATGACATGTATAGTATGTAGCTCACTTGAATCATCTTGAATATGTAGACGAAAGAGTTCCTCTTCATAAGCAGGAATTCTCGAGACGCACAGGCTTTCAAGAGCTCCTTCTTGTTAACGCCATACTTCTTGTTCGAAAGAGCTGCAGGGTGGCTCTTGGATTTGTCAAAAGGAACAGCTAGCTCGTCGCCTAGTTTCTTCCCAACATGAAATGACTGAAATGCTTCAGAGAATTCCCCGACAGTGATGAACTCGTATGCTTCCTCTCTACGCATCCAGTACTGCTCTTGATCTTTCCTCGACGTCACCTATAACAACACAAATTAGTCAACAATAAAAGGAGTAAAAAAAAAAAAAAAACCCATTTTTTTTTGTGATAAGCTTACTTCTTGCAAGAAGTCTGCTACTCCTTTTCTCTCCGGGCATTTGAAGCCCATGTGTTGGAAGAATTCTAGCACGTTATCTCGAGGTCCTTGGTACACAACTTGCCCGTCAGACAGAAGAATTATGTCGTCGAATAACTCATAAGTCTCGGGTGCAGGCTGCAGGAGTGAGATTACAGCAGTTCCCTGGAGAATGTGGATGGATTGCCTTATTGAATTTACAATCTGGAAAGTGGTTGAACTGTCTAAGCCAGTTGATATCTCATCCATGAATAGTGCTCTTGCAGGTCCAACCAGCATCTCCCCTGCACCACATTTGATTATAGTTTTCAGAAGCTTTAAATTAAATTTATCAGTTATGATGAATTCAGCCCTACTGTCATCTATCTTCAGATTTTTAGAGTGAAAACAAGTAGAAACAGGAATACTACTTTTATTAAACAGATTTTTATTACTGCAATCTTCCTTTTGCTCTAACCTGTTGTTAACCTTTTTCTCTGACCCCCAGAAATCCCTCTAATCATTTCATCTCCAACCAAAATATCAGCACAGACTTCAAGCCCCAAAATCTGCAGATACATATTAAAGCAGAAAACAGTAAATGCATCTACATTCTTTTCCCTACTAAAAATAAAATAGTTAATTCTATTTTTTGTCTTATATTTATAGGTGACATTCCATTTTTAATCTTTTTTTTTTTTTTTTTTCAGAACATCTCTTATTAGTCCTAGTATTATTGTGGCATGATCGATTTTCGTCCTCCGTCAACATACATGTTTAAATAGCGTTAAATATGAGGGCATTGCAGTCTATTCAGTTCTAAGTGTTAATTCATTTTTTGGTCTTAGATTTATACAGTCATTCCACTGTTGCGGAAGCTCAAGTTGTGGAGGCACTGCTGCGGAGGCGCAGATTGCAATTGAAGAAGATAAGGGACTCTACCTATGAATTAAGGGTTTTTTTCCAAAACAATAAAAGTAAAAGTTTAGCGGGTCAACCCACTTTATATAAAATGACTGAAATACCCTTATGTTTAATGCCATTTAAATAAGTTTATTGACGGATGACTAAAAATGGTCATGCCAGAATAATACTAGACCAACAAGGAATATTAAAAAAAAAAAAAAAAAAAAAAAAAAAAAAAAAAAAAAAACTAAAAATAGAATGTCACATATAAAACTAGGACCAAAAATGGAATTAACTCCTAAAAAATTTAGGCCTGGTTCATCCTCACCTTGAGAATATAATCTGTCACTACACTTGCTTCTTGTCCTTCAATTGATATTGCCTGTAGAGCATAAAACCACTCAGGGAATTGAACTAAGCATTTCTCAAAACATTTTACCCAATTATCAGCACTTTAGGTTTTCAAGATTTCCACACCTTCATGTAAACATCAATATCAGGATCTGGTTTAATGTTTAGCTCCTTTTCTCTCCTGGAAAGCTCTGCCAGCATTTCTGCATGTTTCCCAAATAGTAAAAGCAATAAAATAAGGGAATATAATGCAGGCATAAAATAGAATAAAAACAACCTTCAAATTCAGCATGGTTAGCTCACCGACCATAACGGTGCCCAACTCCTTGGCATCTAGCAGAAAAAGCTAAAGTTTCCCTCACTGTCATTTCACCAATGTGAAGATCATGTTGATTAATATATGCAGATGTTCTTCGTGGTACAAACTCAGTCATTTCGTGGCCATTGTATGTCACTCTCCCACTAACCTGAGGTCAAATAGTTAGCATACATAAATTCAAGGAATATTGTTGGGCGGAAGCCAATAAAGTAGGGATATGATGGCAGCTGGGTGGGGCGGGAAGTATACTCTTCGTCCCATCCTTGTGACCATGTCCCCCATTCTCATCTCCGGCAAGAAATTAAAAATATTCCCTATCCTTGTACCCGGTCAGAAATTAAAAATATTCCCTATCCTCTTTCCGGGGACAAGTATTCCCCACTCTCATCGACTCCTAGCCAAATGTTAAATAATTGTAATTTTTAATAATAAAAAAATGTAAAATTTAAGTCTTAGTTTCAAAAATTAAAATACTAAGTCTACAAATAAATAAATAAATAAATAAATATATATATATATATATATATATATATATATATATATATATATATATATATATATATATATAGGAAAACGCTCATATGTGGTCATGTCATTAGGTGTGGTCGTATCTGTGCCGTTGAATCAGTTTAATCTAAAGGCAGTGGTAATTCTGAAGATTTTCGCGCGTTTTAGTAAGTGGGGGTGTTATGGTAATTACAGTGACCATTTATAGCGGGCGGGTTCCAGAATACACCAACAGTGTTGACAACATACACCAATAGTGTAATAAAACACACCACAGTGAAACACACCAATGGTGTATTCCTGTATTATGGTAATTACAGTGGCCATTTATAGCGGTCAGGTTCCAGAATACACCAACAGTGTTGACAACATGCACCAATAGTGTAATAAAACACACAACAATGTGATTTTTCGTATTTCGGTGTTTTATGACAAGTTTACCCTTACAGTTCGCTGAGTAGGAGAATGTGCGCGAAAATACTGAAAAAATCTTGATTAATATGATTCATTAGATCTATCTAATCTAATGGTCTATAATTGACCATATGACCACACCTAACAACATGGCCACATGTGATCACTCCTATATATATATATATATATATATATATATATTCGGGACGGGGAGGGGTATCTCCGTCCTCGTCCTAACGTGAAATCACACACATTTTCCGTCCCCCATCCCTATGAAAAATTTCTCCATTTCTGTCTTGTCGAGCCGGGGATCGGGGATTCTCATAGGGAATTCGGCAAATTGCCATCTCTAGAGTAAAGATCAAGTCTAGTATCAGATGATTTGAGATTGTTTAACGGAAGCTGGTAAATGACTTAAAAAAGTTAAGTTCAGCCGCGCCTCGAAAATGTAATAGTAATGTATAAGGAAATAAATTAGGTATTCGCTTTTGACTATAACTTTTGACCTAAATGGTAAGCGCTTGATTTTAGCCCGTGGTATTAGATTAAGTGACGAGTTACAAATATAGAGATTTGAGCCTCCATTTAACCTCTGCTCCCATACCTTTAGATCTGAATCCAGTTTTCCTGCTAATGCTAGCAACAAAGTTGTTTTACCCGAACTAGGTGGACCTAACAGCAGTGTCATCCTGCACAATCCAATAAATTAATCATTGGTAATAAGAAACTCAACCCCAAAGAAATGAGATGCCATTTATTTCTTTTCTTGTTTTGTTTTGTTTACCTTGCAGGCTTGATGATTCCACTGACATCATGCAGGATTGGCAATGGCTTCTTTCGATTTGGAAGAATATGGAGATAATTCATGAAAGCCTTCAAAGAAAAAGCACAAGTTGAGAAGGAAGGTAAAATATTTGGACCTAGTATGCCAAAAACAATAGTTAGTAGCGAAGACCTAATTTTATTTTCTTATAGGCTGTTACACATTTTTCTTTTCAAAAGGTTGAACCCCAACCATAAGGCCTCCCATACTCCTCGGCCCAACAGAGCATCTGGGAGGATGTAAATCATGGTAACTCAACTGAACATGAACCACACAGGCTAGACCATTGCTTACTGCGCACAAGGAGCCCTCCACACTACCGTTGGTGAGACTTGATATCTGATTATTTTTTCCAACTTTCACCTATATGACCAGTTAAACTGTCCATGTGGACTACTGTTACACATTTTTAAAAGGACCAGCGTTGAACTTTGCCTTTTACTAATGACAATCTTCTAGTCACATGATGCTGGACTTGACATTTACCGACCTCCGCACAACACAGAAGGAAGTTGAGTTACCTCTAAAATGTTTGCAGTGAAGTTGAATATGGTGGGAAGTGCTCTGCTGCCGACATAAGCTTCTGCATCAACATTCAAATGCTCGAACCGAACTTCAATGGTGGGAAGATCAATACCCACCCTAAACCATCCAAAACAAATCAAAACAAAAAAGAGAAAAAATTGTTAAGATCAAGCGCTTATCACTAACCGTCAAAAGTCATAGTTAGTAGCAAAAAAAAAAATAAAAAATTATTTCCTTATAAAATCATCACATTTTCCATCCTCAGCCCAGCAATCTCCCAGCCACCAGCTATCGGGTGTTAGACTTGGCCTTTGCCGGCCTCACCGCAAAACAAAAATGAAATGTTAGAACAAACCTGTCAGTGCGGTGCTTGAGCTTGAGCAAGAAGCTCTCGTTGTCTTCCTGGGCGATCCTGACGAGGCGCTCGAGAAGGCTCCTCTTCTCCGCCACGCCGAGCTTCTCTACGTCGATCTCCTTGGGGCCTCCTCCTTCTTCCTCCGCCGCCAGAATGCCTCGCCTTATGCGAAGGTATGTGGGGAGCTTCTCTATGGCGGCCCATTTCAAGGCTTCTTCGTCGTCCTCCGCCGCTTCTCGCGACGACCTGGAGAACACCTCCACGCCGCTGCTCCTCCACACGTTCGAACTACTCAACCGCGCGCTACTCACTCTCAAGCCCCCCTCGCCTCCCTCCATTCTTCTCTCATCAAACTCTACTCTACTTCTCAAGACAAGCTCAAATCAAATTACTATATTATATACTCTGTTTTTTCTCCGTTGTATTTTTTTAAAAAAAGTTTATTTATGGCATTAAACTACTCAGTATGAGTCTAACTTATGGATATGCCACAGAACAATGGAATCCATTTCTTTTTCTTTTTTTTTTTTTTTTTAAATGAAAACCGTGCTTTAAATATTTTAATTTTCCCCAACTATGATGCACACCTCTACTATTTCAAACCGATGATTCGGTGGGGTAATTGATTCTTTGAACTGAAAATAATTGAAAAAGTATAGAACAAATACTACATTGTAAAGAATAATGAATATTTTTTAAAAATTTGTATTTGATGCCCTCACAAATATGCTCATTAGTCATTATCAAGAGTAAATATCCAAAATGGTCCCTCGACTATAGCTAAAAATTCACAAATTGGTCATCGACTTTCAATTTCAACCAATTAAGTCCTTAACTTTGTAATTTTAACACAATTTGGTCCTCTGTCTATTTGATCATTTGTTGACTGTGATTTTTGAGGATATATATGTACTTTCATGATCCATAGTCGATTTTTTAAGGTTCCGGTTGCATTTCCAGACCGCACTGTTATATTCGAATCCAATGCCGAAAGCAATCTACCAAATCCGGTCGCCTTTCTTCATCCTCCCTTTGGATTCAATGTAGTTGAGTTCGTACCAGAGCGAAGAAGACGACGTGTTTCCGAACTGGTGCAACGTCATCCTGGAGGCCTCCACGTGCTCCGACGAGAGCTGAAGGTTCTTCTGAAGATCGTCGATCACGGTCAACAAACGGTCAAATAGATGGAGGACCAAATCGTGTCAAAATTGCAAAGTTAAGGACTAAATTGGTTGAAATTGAAAGTCAAAGACCAATTTGTGAATTTAGCTATAGTCGAGGGACCATTTTGGGTATTTACTCCATTATCAATATCATCTCTGAATTATTAGTGGTGTAAAAGTTTCTCTTTCAATTTTCAAAACATGACATGTATTGCCCCTCCCCTAATAGGAAGAAGGAGAAACATTGTTGTTCGCGAAAAGAGAACAAACGATGAAAGAAAAATGGAGGAAAAAAAACATGGTTTTCGAATAGGGAAAATGACAGGTAACCACATTTACATCACTAATAATTCAGGGATTGGGAAATATATGTCACATTTTGAAAATTTAGAGACAACATTTACACTATTAATAATTCAGAATGATATTTATAATTGACATATTTGCGAAGAGTATTTTTTTTTTGAATGATATTTGCGAAGAGTATAAGTTACAATTTTTTTCTAAAAAAATATTTTGATTTAAGCATGGGTTTTGTGGACCAAGTGTATCTTATCTTTATCATGAATTGTTTTTCCATAATTAACAATAATTATCATTTTTTCAATATTCGCATTTCTTGGAGATTATTACATGTTACTAAAATTGTAAGCCTCGTTTGAATAACAAGACTTACTATTTATAGTTCAATTTTTAGTAATAATTTTACAATACGGAGTATAATATTAGTGAATAAATTTTATATATTTACAATCTATATCAAAAGTTCTATTACAACAAAAGAACAAATTAAAAATCATAAATTAAACAAAGAATAAATAATTAGTTTAACATATGATTGAGGGACGGAGCCAAGAATTTTGTTGAGGGGACGAAGAAGCAAGGACATGTCCATCAATTCTTTCGAGTGAAGACGAAATATTAAAACAAAAGAGATAATTTAAAAAAAAAAAATTTATCCAAGAAATATAGGTATAAATATTGTTGGATATGGGCGAAAAATAAAACACATCGAAATTTTATTAAAAATATTCATAACAAAATATGAAACATAATTAATTTGATAAAATAATTTGAATAGAGAACACATTATAAATTACACATCTCATTTTTAATATAAAAGAATGTTATATGTGTGTGTGTGTGTCAAGAGAAATTGTAAAATTGTGTTAATGACTATAAAAGATTTAAACTCTAGACCTTCACTATAACCAAACATATACTCTGTCAACTAATCTGATCTATCTCACTTTTTATTAACATTTATCTATTTCTTTATACTAGTATTAAAACTTGTATTTTATATATATATATATATATATATATATATATATATATATATATATATATATATATATATATATATATATATATACACACAACTATTATATATGGAGCGGGATGAGAGAGGGATCAGCTGGCCCCAGCCCCCTGCCCCCTTTGGCTCCGTCCATGGGACTAACAAATAAGGCGTACAAAATGAAACCGAGTGATATTTAAAAGCCATATGCATTAAAAGTATATTAAATATAAAAAGTAAAATTTGATAATTAAAAGAAATGATTGTATCACCCCAAAAAAAAAAAATGATTAAATTGAAAAAGTTGATTTTTTGAAGAATGGACAAAGAGGCAACAACCACTAACATAATATTAATAAGAGGATGAGATTCTAGAAAAAATTGAAAATGGTAACACATTACATGTATGTGTAGGGATTCGAATGGCTAAAGGGTCCATTATTTCATGATGCTGTTTTGTTGGTAGGCAGAGAGTTGGTGGGTTTATTTTATATATAATGATTTACTAAATAAGATGCCACCATTTATTTTGGAAGTTTCTTTAACTATTACATCGTTTAGAGTATCTATAAGTAAGTCAAATTTGAGCTGGTAACATGATACCATCTCGAACTTTTAAAAATAAATTAATTAAAACAAGAAGAGAAAAGATAATTGTTTTAAATTTATTGAGTAACATTTAATTATATTAAATATTATGGGATGTTTGATAAATAGCTTTTAGCTGTTAGCTGATTGGGTTCGTAGGTTTGAGTAGTTTATAGCATTAGTTAATTTTAGAAAGATGTTTGATAAATTAGCTGTTAACTAATTACATAACAAATAATTTTCTCAAAAAGCTTATCAGAAAAGCTTCGGAGGAACTTTTTGAGCAACTTTTTGAATTTTAGCATTTTGGAGCAATAAGTTGCTACAAAAAGCTAATTAATCAAACACTTATATTAAATGTTTAATCAAATCAAACAACTAATAATGATCAAATAAGTCAAAATTGATTGTTAAGCTAACTGTGTTACCAAACAAAGCCTATCTTAAATATATAGTAGCCTTTTTACATGCTCACAATTTGACATATAATGAATCTAATATTTCCAGTGGTAAAAATCACTTCATGGTATTATTAACATATTATTAGGTAGAATTTTTTAATTTAATTATTATTTGTGAATTCAGTATTAATTTGTGGTCATATAAATTAATTTACAAGTAATTAATGAAAATTTTTGTGTGCGGCGCTTGAATTTGAATCTAGGCTGTGTTTGGAAACCCGAAAAATGACTTCTGGAAGTCATTTTTCGAGTTTTTGGTGTTTGGCTACACCTGGAAAATCCAGTCAACGGAATCCATTTTCCGTTGACTGGGAAAAATGAGCCCAATTTGGCGGAAAATGACTTCCGCCAAATTTGGGCGAAAGTCGTTTTCCGCCTTTCTCTTTCAATTTTTTTTTTTTTTTTAAATCTGGCAGAACTATTCCGCCAGAAACCAGAGCTATGGTTTCCGGCGGAACTGGTTTCCGCCAGAAACCATACCGTATGGTTTCTGGCGGAAACCGGTTCCGCCGGAAACCATGGCTATGGTTTCCGGCGGAACTGGGTTCCGTCATAAACCATAGCTATGGTTTCTGGCGGAACCGGGTTCCGCCGGAAATCAAAATTTTGTTTTGTTTTTTTTTTTTTTTTTGTTTTTTTTTTTTTTAAGATTTAAAATGAATTTTTAATTTAAAATAAAATAATTAAAATATTTAATAATACCATTCTACTCATTTTCCAAAAAATGTACCAAACACACCAAAACAGTTTTCCAAATGTAACCAAACACTGGAAACGGAAAATGTTTTCCGGAAAATGACTCATTTTCCAGAAATTATTTTCCAGAAGTCATTTTCCTGCTTTCCAAACGGACCCCTAATGAAAATAAAGCTTCTCCTCAAAATTGCGCACAATTCCTAGCCATTGATCTGGGAGATTTAATGAATGGAAATAAGTGAACAATGAAAAAAAAAGAGTGATATTTTCATAATTATTACGGAGTACAAATATTATATGTGTATTGAGAAAAGTTTGCGAGTACAAACATTAGCGGTTTATAAAATGATGTTTGATAAATTTAGTTGTTTAATGTTCACGATTAATTGGTAAAAGATACAAAAGAGTATTCATAATAGTAGTAGTAGTAATAGTAATAGTAGTGGTGAGAGTAGTAGTAGTAATAATAACAATAATAATAATATAAAAAAAAAATTAAACAAAAAGTGATATAGATCTTAAAGAAAATAAAAAGAGAGCGTTGAGCTCCCTCATTAAAAGGGGAGCTTAACGCCCCCTTATTTCCCCTGTCCATCTGATTCCACATCGGATGCGCAAATTATGTTGTGGACTCGTGTCCACAATGCATTGTGGACACGAGTCCAAAACGATGTCGTTTTCAGGGAAAACACGGCATTCTAGTTAAAAGAAAAAATTAATTTTGTCTCGCCGTTAACGGCGTTATTCGTTTGTGACATTATGAATGTACAGTTATGGAATTATGAATGTACATTTATGAAATTATGAATGTACAGCTATGGAATTATGAATGTAAGTTATGGAATTATGAACATAGAGCTCTGATATTATGAACTTACAATATGAACATATAGTGATAAAATTATGAACATAGAGATCTAAAATTGTGAACATAGAGCTTCGAAAATTATGAATTTACAGTTATTGAATAATGAATGTATAGTTATAGAACTGTGAATATACAATTATGGAAGTACGAATGTACAGTTATGCAATTATGAACACAGAGCTCTGACATTATGAACTTACAATTATGAACATATAGTGATAAAATTATGAACATATACCCCTATAACGAAGCGATCTGAAATTTAAAAAAAAAAAAATGTGAAAGATAACGGTGCCTGTCCACAATGCATGATGGACACAAATCCATAGCATAACGATTACATCGGATGGGTAGGAGAAGAGAAGCCTCAGGCTTCATTATTAAAAAAGCCTGAGGTTATTCTTTTAACCAAGAAAAAAACAAATTTATAGATTAAGGACGTTTTGGGCTTAACGTTGCAAAATGTGGCGTTTTAAAACTTAGTGATTTGGAGCCACATTGTTGATTACCGAACAATTTTTTTTTTTTTTTTTTTTTTTTTTGCAGTTTAATTTAGTCAAATCACTAAAGATGATAAGATTCGTTAAAAATTGGTGGATTTAACCAAACAAGTCCATTGTATCGTCATCATATTCACCATTTCAGTCTCATTGTCGTTATAACCATTTAGGAGTGGTGATACTATGACAATTCGAAAGAGATTCATGCAATAAAAAAAATTTATACGTACAAATACTAATACTGCTACGTTTAGAAAATATTAAAAATATTGGTAAAGAATAATTACAAATATAAAATGACTTGTTTGGTAAAAATATTTTACACAAAAGTTAATGGATTTTGTTGTAAACTTGTAATGTTGTGCTTGTTGGCCAGATAGCTCCTGGTGAGTTTGCAAGATAGATAATATCAACATATAGTTAATAAAGGAAAGAATTACATAGAACAATATACAAGAATGACCAAAAAGAAGAAGCTAAGCCGACTTTTCATTACAAAGAATAGTGATTACAAACCATCTCAATAAATTCTCATCAATAATATAGTAATAAAGTTATCTGTTATGTCTTTCTTCTCTACTCTTAAGTTTTTTTTTGTTTTTTTGCACAATACTGTATGTTTGTTATTTTCCTGTTTTATAATTCACCAGTTAGGAACTAAGGAGTCAACGGGTACAATTACAACAGATTTAACCATTTTAACAACTAGTAATTGTCTCGTACGATGTACGGACTATTATTAACTTAACAAATTTACCAATTAAATTTTTGACATTCTCTGAATTAGCAAAGAAAGTAATAGTTGTGGAAACAGAAAAGCGTACTAAGTATAACTATACAATGTAATATTTAATATTTTTAAAAGTTTAATTATGCTATTATTATAACTATTAGAATTAGTTTGATTAATTTTCCATACTTCATTATGCTTTAATATATATAGAGATAGAGATAGAGCTATAATAATAAAATACAATTTGTAATAAAATATAAATACACATAATAATTTCAAAAAAATATGTATAAATACATCTACCCACACAATTAATGCATTCATATTTGTTAATCTTGTTTCTATCAAAATGTATTCACACTTTAGAGGGAAAATTTTGTGACTAGATTCTGCTTTATTTTATATATATATATATATATATATATATATATATATATATATATATATATATATATATATATATATATATATAGAAAGATAAAGATTTTAACAAATCAACCCACTAAGATAATGTATTCAACTTTATATAATTTTCGTACAAAAGTTTGTCCCATTCCTCCATCAGTCCATCCTAGCTCGGACAAAAGCATATTATGACAAATCATTGCTCCGTTATTGGTAGACCCAAGGTTAGGAGAAATGAAGACTCGGTGCACGCGTTAGTTTCATGACGTTCGGTTATTAGCATGCATGTAAATCTAAGAAGAAATGGGATTCAAAAATATGTGTAATTTATACATTGTTTCTCTATTCCATAACCTCTTATATATATTGATGAGATCACTTGAACTATATAATAATCTAAATACCATGTTTGTGAAATGGGAGAAGACTTGTGACGGATGGGTCAACCTTAATTCCGATCCGATGGAGTAGCTAAAGGTAACAATAATTAGTTGGCTGGGGGATTGGAGGTCCGCCCCGATTCATGATGTGACAGGATTTTAGTTGGTGAGGTTTATGTATCGTATTGACTCTTATAGTATAGTGAAAGTTGAGTTATGGGCGACCGTACCAGCTCCAGGGTATGTAAATCGATTGGGACAGATGCTTCTAGCAAGTGATATTAGAGTGTGATTCCGAGTTGATTGACTACAAATCAAATGTCATGGGATCATTGCATAATTTGGTGGAGGAATGCAAGTAACTAACTCAGTGGCTCAGCAGATAAGGTCAAATTAAATGTCCGTCCGCATAATGGATCTGTCTATTTTAGGCATAATCTTCATACTGTATCCAGGGCCGTTCCTAAGAAGATTGGGGTCCTGTGCGAAAATTTAACATGGGCTCCTTTTTGTATAATTGTAAACTAGTAAATTAATCGTGCGATACATGGATAATTTTTTTATATTATATATTTAAATAATAAAATTAATGATGAAATTATAAACAATTCTAATATTTGAAAGTGTATATTTATTTGAAATTATAAGATTTGTATATTAGTATTGATATTGATTACTTAAAAATTATATTAGGAACTTTCAAAAAAAAAATTTATATTAGGAAAATTCTAAACAAAAAAGAGAAGGAAGAGAATGACTAACTGATATTATTTTAAGTAACAAAAATATACTATAATCAAATAAAGATATATTATATTGTACCAAAATATATAATAATCTATAAAACAAAAAAATTGAGGATGTCAAATAATGCACAAACAACGCATTTCAAATTAATGATTACTGAGACGGAATTTCTCCGTTGTGAATACAAATCTTGCGTGTATGCATTATAATAGGAATATGAGTAATTTTTACTCTTTATATATAATAATGTTTACAATATTCAAATAGGCCCACCTCAATTCCTTAAGTTATAAGACTATAATTCTATACATAAATCAAGTCTTTAAGAATTAGGAATGTAAGCTTTGTAGAATTTAAGACCGTCTTGATTTCTTTATACATAAATTATACCAACACTAATAATTTAATATATAAAACATAAATATATACTTCTTTTTTTATTTTATAAAAGTGCCCCCAAAATTTGGGGCACAGCAACCAAACTATAAAATGACTGCACATAACTCCGTAATATATTTAGATGATTTGGGGCCCCCAAAATTTGGAGGCCCTGTGCGTATGCCCTGGCCAAACATGGTCAGGAACGGCACTAACTGTATCTGTTGAATTTTGAACTTTAATCTCTTCTCCAAATACTATTTATTGAACCGGTGAAGTAAACCCGTATGCTGATGATTTTCTTACTAAAAGCCAAGCTTGTTGACAGAATTATGAGCTTTGGATGCTTAATAATGCATTAGGGCGGATTATTGCAAGTATTTTGGAAGATGATTTTTTGGGGATTAGCTGACCCAGCTAGGATGCAATGCTTACGTACGTGAGTCATCATCATTTGTGTGACCAACCGAGTACTCCCCATCCCTTTTTGACTTTTTTATTTTTTAAATCCAAATACCAACCTAGCCTAACCTAAAATAAAAGTGAAACAAAACAATACAAATCAGAATAACTAGGGACGAATTCATGATTTTTTCTAAATGAAATATCAAACTCTTCCCGGCCACCTCTCTTGTAAAATGGTAGAAAAAGCTAAAATAAAGGGAGGTGTACATTACTGGGGTGTTGATCTCATAATTAACATATGATATCAAATTTTAAAAAACAACCAACTAAACTACCTAAAAATCTAATTTTTTATATGTATATATATATATATATATATATATATATATATATATATATATATATATATATATATATATATATATATATATATATATATATATATATATATATATATACTATCTACTATCTACTATCTACTATACTAATAAGAGCCCAAGAGAGTTAGGCCTATAATGGGTAGAAAAAATGGCAGTCAAATTTTTTAATCAAATGAATGGCTCAGATTGATCAGATTTTAATTTTTCCTTGAGATTTCCTAATTTATCCTTAATGAATATGATTATTCGTTAACTTTTCCATTAAATATTATCTTTTCCGTTAGTTTTTGTTAGTTCACCGTTAACTTACTCATTGATTTTAATAAGAAAGGTCTCAGGTTCGAACCACATCCCAATCAAATTAAAGTTGACATAATTAGTAGTCTATTTTACTCTTATTAAATTAATTAATAATTTAATAGCTACACCAAAAAATAATACATATGCATTTCTTTAATTTAGAATTATGTGTGTACAATGTCTTTATTCAAAAAAAAATTATTCATTATCAATAAATAAATTAAATAAGAGAAATAATTTCATTAGTTATATTGTCTTTATTTTTCTCCAATGTAAAAATTCTTTACATTCAAATTAATCAATTAATTATATTATATTCACTACATTGTCTATTATCGTTTTTGTGCACTATTTTTTAATTAAATATCAAAATTATAATACAAAATAATGCTATATATTTATTTATCAAGTATTATATTAATACCATGAAAAAAAAGTAAAAATTAAAAAAACATAATTAATAAAGCCAGTCATATTAACTACTTGAGAGATTTGTTGACAACGAGAGTATTCAAATCACACAACAAATTGAAGTGAGAACTACATCGCAATGTCCTTGTTTGATAATCAGCAGTTAGCGGATTTGACCAGCGAATTATATCAACGGTTGGTAAAAAGATATTTGAAAAAATTAGCCGTTTAGATTAACATGTAAAATGACCTAAAGGTATACATATAATAATAATAATAATAATAATAATAATAATAATAATAATAATAATAATAATAATAATAATAATAATAATAATAATAATAATAATAATAATTGATGGTTTTTGGGTTTTCGGGCCCCAAGGAGGTCCAACACAACCTTAAGCTGGAGGATACACCTTTCACAAAAAGTCTAGATTTTTAGTGAAGTATGATGCTTAATAGTGCTCTCTATTCCCTCTCCGGGTTCTCCAATCTGCCTCTTACAAGGGTGGAGGAGCCCTCTTTATAGTGGCTCCTCCTCTACTGACTTAAAGGCCCATGATGGCCGACTTAAAGATTACATTCAATGTGTCGAGCCGTTGGGCGACGTTACGGACTCTGCCAACGGCTCTCTCTGGCTAGTAACTGGCGAACCGAGTCCGACCTTTAATGCCTCATCGGCTCCTTGCCTTGACTGCTCTGAAGGCTCCCTTAACGGCTCTCTGGACCGAGTCTTCTCCTGGGCCAGACCTGGGCCGACTTCTCGTCCCCGTTTGGCATTGGGCCGTCCTTCCGGGCTCTGAACTGGGCCTCCTTCTTCAGATCTGGGCCGAGTCCTGGACCCGGCCCATGCATTCTTTCTGGGCCTCTTTTCTTGGGCCGGGGTTCTCACCCCATCAACTAGTCCCTCACTTTTCCATATCCGGTCCGCCAACCTGGGTTTGGAAAAGTAGTAACCGCCTCCCTCTTACCGAATCCGTGCCTTGAATGACCCAGGATTGGCCCAGATTATTCGCTATCTCCCGGATCTCGCGGGACCGTTCTGATCTCCTCGACCTGGCCTGGCACCTATAAATGACCTTGGTTGTTCTTCTCTTAACTTACTAATTCCTCATGGGTCGCTCACCACTGAAAGGGAAGCGAATTGACTTTGGATCGCCTCGGCGCCCCTTGCCTTCGAAACGGACTCGGCCTGAGAGGGAGCCTAGAAGGAAGGCTCCCCGTCCGACTCCACAGAGATCACCTGTTGGCGCTGCCTCCATGGCTCTTCATCCGCCGACTCCTGCTCGTCGTGAAGTCGCTCCGACTTCTCGCCCTTCTCCTCCTCCGGGGACTGCTCGAGTAACTTCCCCAGGCGGGACCGTTGTTGACGTGCCTGTCCCAGAGCAGCTGACCTTCCGTATGACCTTTTCTATTCCTCTGGATGACTTGGACGGTCCGGTTACAGGGCTAATGAACGAGGAAGACTTTGCTCGTTATCAGGAGATGTACCCGGACGACGAAGAGCTGGTTGTGCCACCACTCATGCCGGCGTTCTGGGACTCGCTTTGCCCACCCCCTCCTGGACCATCGGGAGGGTTCTTTGGAAGCGACTCCTCCTCCCCGAGTGAGTGATCTTTGTGAACTGGGGTCGGCCGGATTCTCTAGAGGGGAAGTTCTTTTAGGAGCACTTGCTTACTCTGTAATAAGCTCCTTGTAACCTGCACCTTCTTTATTTTATAATAAAATATTTTCGGCCTTCAGTTTTCATCTTTTTCAGTATATTTAGTGCACTCGTCCGTCCCAATTGTCGAGGAGTCGGCCGCGATGTCGAGTCCTCCCTCCGCTTGACACCTGTAAAATCTCGCTTCCCAGGGCGAGCCATGCTTTTTTTTCAGTTTAGCGTGCGAATCTCACCCTTCCCGAGCTAATTGGATGGGATTAGTCTCTGACAGAGATTCGCGCTGCCCATCCAATCCGGCTCAGTTATGTCAGTTACGATTCCCTCCGTGATTTGCGCATCGGTCGTCGCTCTCTCGAGGCTCTATATAAGGGCTCTTGGTAGTTCTGTGCTTTCTCACCATTTTACATCTCAAAACCTCAAGCTATGAGTTTCAGGGACGGTGATCGTCGTTGGTTCATCCGTAATGAGGAGCATGCCCGGCAGGAGGAGCTCCGGCGGAAGAGGGCGGCTAGCGGAGGGCACCTGGTGGGCGACTCCGCTTCTGATCCCATCGTGGTGCCTCCTGACATGCTTGATCTGATGGTCGTGGAGCCGGAGGAGGACGAGATGGAGCCCATGATAGAAGATCTAGAGCCAGAGGAGGACCTAGACTGGGAGGCTCCTCCGCTTTTTGGCGTGGCCATGTCACCGAGTGCTCTAGAGAGGCCCCTGCGGATGGTTGTAGATGGGAAGCCTGCTGTGTATCTGGATGAACTGCCCGAGCCCGAGCCTGAGCCGAGTCCGTTGCCTTTCCGCCCCCACTACTACTTGGAGGGTCCGCAGCCGGTGCGTCACGCGGAGGAGGAGGAAGTTAAGCCCTAGGCCCGTCTTTTCTGTGTAATGCTTGTGGCCGAGTCCTCGGCCTTGTACCCCTGTCTTTATGGAATAAAATCTCGTTTTTACTTTTCGGTTCTTGGTTTTTGCGTGTTCCTTTGGCCGACTCTTGGTCGTCATGACCGACTTGTAGACTCTGCCCGACCAAGCCCTGTGGGTGACGGATTCGGCAAATCCGTCGGCCGACCTTGCGACCTGAAGCTCGTCCAGGCCCCTCCATTTGGCCGGACCCAGCCGGGTCACTTCTAGAAACTTCTAGCGTGATCTGGATGGGCCACCATAGCTTTTGCCTTGATGGGCCTTTGGCCTGGCAGGCCGGGTCATTGTCACTCAACCTCGGTCTAGGGTAGACGCGCCGCTTGCAGGCTAGCCCTAGGCCTGAACCGTCGTTCCGCCCATCGAGGCATTAAATGCGGCGTCCCTTCAACGTCTTGTCGCCTCCGATTCCTCCACTACGGAGGCGCCGCGTGGCAACCTGTTAGACTTCTTTCCCCCCTTAAAAGGCCTTTTCCTTCCATTCTTCTTCTTCAATTCTCCCACCAAGCTTCTGCTTTTCATCGTCTTCTCAGACTCAACTCCAATCCGTAAGTAATGCCTTCCTCTTCTCATTCTTCTTCTTCCTCCCGTCGGCCGTCTTTTGACAACCCGGCGGGGACCTCTCCGTCATCTTCTTCTTCTTCTTCCGTCGTTCGCCGCCTGGAAATGCCGGCGGGCTTCCAGGCGGTGTCTTCTTCTTCGCTCTTAGCCCCTTCTTCTTCCGGGGCGGCCACTCCGATGAGCCCAGCCCCGTTGACTACGGTGGCTGCTTTGCCGGGCGGCGTTGTACGGCCGCGAGGCAAGTTTGACTCGGTTGTCCGGCCGTCCGGTCTTCCGTCGTTGGCCACAGCGGAGGACCTAGACATGGCCCGCTTTCTGCTTGGCCCTTCGGCCTTGGTCGTCGCGGAGGAAAGCCGGCCTATCCACGACCCGCCGGAGGGTTTTGTGGGTATCCACCTGCACTCGGTTGCATTCGGCTTCCGAGTGCCTCCACACTCATTTCTTTCGCTCCTCTTTCGGCATTATAACTTGGTCCCGGGCCAGTTAGTGCCTAACTCTCACCGACTCCTGACCAGTTTCATCAATCTCTGCCATTGGTGGCAGTGCGAGCCGGATTTGGACCTGTTCCGGTACCTCTTTACCATGAACAAGGTCGGTTCTCACTCGCCCGGCTTCATCCAAGTCGCCGCCCGTCCGGGGCGACAACTTTTCGAGGGGTTGTCCGACTCGATAAAAGAGTGGAAGCCCCTTTATTTCTTCGTCCGGCCTTGCTCCTCTTCCTTCACCTTTCCGACCCTCTGGCCAGCGACTCTCTTCAAGCCCTGCTCTCGGCGCGCCGTCTTTACGGAGGATGCTGTCGTGCGCGGCGACTTCTTGAAGGGCTTCGGGCCGTACTCCGTCAAGTACTGGTCCCGAGTCCGGGCCATGGCCAAGCATGGCCTTCTGCCGGAGGGCGCCGCCACCGTAGGTAGCATCTTTTTCATCTCTTTCTCGACTTGCTTCTTATTTCCTACGGGAACCCTCACAAGTGAGTGGATTTCTTTTGCAGGTCCGTACGATTCCGACTCCTCCAGCTCCGGCGAGGCAATCGCACCGACCCCTGAGATGGCAAATAGAGCGGAAAAGATGAGGCGTCGCTTGACGCAACGCTCTACCGGTGCTGCCGCCGCGTCCTCTTCTCAGCCGTCGCCGGTGGTTCGACCGACTCCCCCACCTTCCCACAATGTGGTTGACCTCACACCTTCGCCCGTGGTATCGCCCAATCGGCAGCCGCCTCCTCCTTCTACTGAGAGTCCGAGTTCTAAGCGGCCTGCCGAGCATACGGAAGGGCCGACTCCGAAGAGGATCAGGCTGTGCCACGAGGTGGACGAGGATGCCCAAATCTGGATGGGCAACACCTCCGTTCGCAAGTGGTGCAAGGATGTCCTTCTGCCAAAGGATGTGGAGTCGACCCGTGCTCTTGGCGACGGGTTCATCATCGAGGCCTTGCTCCGTCAGTCGTATCGCGTAAGTTTTACCCATTCGGCCTTTTCCCTCTGTTTTACCCGTTCGCAAGTGGTGTAAGATTTTTCTTTTCCGTTCGACCGACGGTTTGGTGTGCAGGACCTCGCCCTCCAGATGGAACTGGGCAATCGGTTCCAGGGCTTTAGGAATGATATGCGGGCCATGACCGCCAAGCAGCGCCAGACAGAGGAAGCTCTCCTGGAAGAGCAGGCGAAGCAGCTCAAGATGGTGGAGGTGCACAACGCCGAGTTGCTGAGGGTCACCCGTCAGTGGGAGGAGGAGAGGGGCAGAGTGGCCGCGATCACCGCGACTTCTGTCGCAGATTATAAGAAGTCGGCGGCCTTCGAGGCGGATGTGCAGGCGGCGGTGGCAGCTCGGAGGAGAGAGGTGGCCAAGGAGTGGCTGGCGACCCCAGAGGGCGATGATTTCCTCCTAGACCTGGGCGAGCGGGATTACCGCCTCGGCTTCCGCGAGGCGCAGATGGAGATTTACGCCACCCTGTTGGCCCGCGACTCTTCGTTCACTCCCGAGAGCTGGGGTCTCAAGCCGGTGCTGGACGCTGATGGGCCGACTGCGCCTACTGACCCGGCGACTCTTCCTGCGGCGACGCCTCCAGAGCTCGCCGAGTCCTTTCCTCAGGCCGAGGACCCTTCCTCTGTTCCCCTTGCTGGACCATCGGCGGGGGCACAAGTTGAAGGGGTCGCCGTTGGTACCCCCCCCCCCTGTAGCCTAGGGTCTTTTTTAGAATAGACCCTCTTTTGTAAGGGCTGGCCTCCTTATCGGCCGTATTTTAATAAAAAAAAAAACAGCTTTCCCTTCTCTTTTCACGGAGTTTGTCTTTGGGGCTCTTTTAATATTGGCATTCTTCTAAGGTTTTGAATCTTACTCAGTCGAGGCGACTCCTTTACGCTTCCTCCGAGAAACGACTAAGGGTCTGGACCCTTATCTCCCAGCCATTTCTCGCCGAGTCCCTCAGTCGAGGCGACTCCTTTCTGCTTTTTCTTTTGGAAACGACTAAGGGTCTGAGCCCTTGTTTCCCATCTTTCTCTCGCCGAGTCCCTCAGTCGAGGCGACCTTTTGGGCTTTTCTGTTCTCAGAAACGGTTTAGGGTCAGTGCCCCGTTGTTTCTATATATACTTGCCGAGTCCCTCAGTCGAGGCGACTCCTTTTGGCTTTTTCACGGAAACGTCTAAGGGTCTGGGCCCTTGTTTCCTATCTTTCTCTCGCCGAGTCCCTCAGTCGAGGCGACCCTTTAGGCTTTTTCTGTTCTCAGAAACGGTTTAGGGTTAGTGCCCCGTTGTTTCTATATATACTTGCCGAGTCCCTCAGTCGAGGCGACTCCTTTTGGCTTTTTCACGGAAACGTCTAAGGGTCTGGGCCCTTGTTTCCTATCTTTCTCTCGCCGAGTCCCTCAGTCGAGGCGACCCTTTAGGCTTTTTCTGTTCTCAGAAACGGTTTAGGGTCAGTGCCCCGTTGTTTCTATATATACTTGCCGAGTCTCTCAGTCGAGGCGACTCCTTTTGGCTTTTTCACGGAAACGTCTAAGGGTCTGGGCCCTTGTTTCCTATCTTTCTCTCGCCGAGTCCCTCAGTCGAGGCGACCCTTTAGGCTTTTTCTGTTCTCAGAAACGGTTTAGGGTCAGTGCCCCGTTGTTTCTATATATACTTGCCGAGTCCCTCAGTCGAGGCGACTCCTTTTGGCTTTTTCACGGAAACGTCTAAGGGTCTGGGCCCTTGTTTCCTATCTTTCTCTCGCCAAGTCCCCGGGACGATTGGCTGCAATCCACGCACTTTATTCAGATTTCTTGGAATCCTCGATCTCATACATGACCTATCATTGGCTACTGATAAAACTTTTTCAAATGTGTAGCATTCCATAGGCGATCTATAAGCTTGCCTCCCATGGTCTCTAATTTGTAAGTTCCGGCCTGAACTACAGCCGCGATGCGGTACGGCCCTTCCCACTTGACCGCGAGCTTGCCTCCTTCGGTAGGCTGGTTGGCTTGTCGATCCCATAGCACTAGGTCGCCAACCTGGAAGGTTCGCGGGCGAGTTCTACGGTCGCGGTATCTTTTTACTGCCTGCTGGTACTCAGCCATCCGCGCACTCGCGGCTTCCCTTCTTTCTTCTAGAAAATTTTTCTCAATCTGTAGGCTCTCCTCATTTGTTGCATCCGAGTAGGTGCGAACCCGGTGGGTGGGTTCGACCACTTCGACAGGAACCTTGGCCTCAAAGCCGTATGCGAGCGAGAATGGACTCTCTCCCGTCGCCCGCCGCGGGGTAGTGCGATAGGCCCATAGGACTCGATCAAGCTCGTCCGCCCAGTTTCCTCGGACGTCTTCGAGTTTCTTCCGGATCCCATCGACCAAGGTTCGGTTCACATTCTCAACCTGCCCATTTGCTTGGGGGTAGGCCACCGACACCTTGGTATGCTTAATGCCGTGTCGGCGGCAGAATTCGGCGAATGCCTGGCAATCAAACTGTCGCCCGTTATCGCTGACGATGTGCTCGGGCAAACCGAAGCGACAGATCACCTTTTTCCACAGAAAACGTCGACATTGGTACTCGGTGATGGTAGCCAAGGGTTCCGCCTCGACCCACTTGGTGAAGTAATCGATGGTCACGACGCAAAACTTCAATCCTCCCGGGGCGACGGGTAATGGTCCCAACAGGTCTATTCCCCACTTGGCGAAGGGAATGGCAGTGGTGACTGGTGTATAGAAGGTGGCTGGCCGAGTGTCTTTCCTGGCGAATGCCTGACAAACGCCACATTTGGACATCCGTTCAACACAATCTTGCATCATGGTCGGCCAGTAATACCCTTGAACGACCAATTTTCGGGCGAGCGTGTGAGCACCCTGGTGCGCAGCGCAAATGCCTCTGTGAGCTTCATCCATTACCTTCTCGGCCTCAGGCTTAAGTAGGCATTTCAACAGGGGTCCTCCGAACGATTGTTTATATAGGTCTCCGCCAACGATCCGGAAGGAGGGGGCTTTCCGCCGAATCCTCGCTGCGACTGCCGGGTCAGTTGGCAACTCGCCCGTTTCCTTGAATCGCCGGATGTCATCTATCCAGAACATCTCCGGGTTTTCCTCTCGATCCCACCCTTCGGTGTTTACTTGCTGGACACCTAGCGGCGCCTCTTCAACACTCGGCCGACTTAACTCCTCCTTCTGGCAAATCTTTATTAAGCGGTCAGGCACCCCTTCCAGGGCGATTTTAGACAAGATGTCGGCCTCTACATTGTCCGCCCGGGATATGTATTCTATCTCATAAGCTCCGAACCCCTTCAACATCTTAATGGCACATTCTTTGTACAACGACATCCTCGCGTTCTTAGCTTCGCACGTACCCGAGATCTGCCCGACTACTAGCCGAGAGTCGGTTTTGACTCGTAGCCGTTCGACTCCCAGATCCTTGGCGAGTCGAAGGCCGTTCAACACTGCTTCGTACTCGGCCTCGTTATTCGATGCAGAGAACAGGTACCTTAAGGCGTAATACAGCCGAAATCCCTCTGGAGTGATGAGCACAACGCCGCCTCCGCAGTGCTGTCGACTTGATGCTCCATCCGCATGCATCTCCCACCATTCGCCCGGATTGCTCTCCGAGGCGTGTTCCTTATCCTCCTCACTCGCGGTACACTCGACCAGAAAGTCGGCCAAAGCTTGGCCTTTGATGGAGGGCCTGGGTTGGTACTCGATCCCGTATTGAGTCAACTCGACGGCCCACTTTACCAGCCGGCCGGAGGACAAGGGGTTCCGTAGCACACTCCCGAGTGGCTGATCCGTCAGGACCCGGACGGTATGGGCTTGGAAGTAAGGCGCCAACTTGCGCACAGTGACCACCAAGGCATACACGATCTTTTCCAGGGCGGTGTACCGTGTCTCGGCAGCTTTCAGTGAGCGGCTTACATAGTAAACCGGGTGCTGGACTCGGTCCTCCTCTCGAACCAACACCGAACTTACCGCTTTGGCCGAGGCGGCGAGGTACAACAGTAAGGGCTCGCCCTCCTGGGGGGTAGACAGTACTGGGGGAGTCGACAGATATCGTTTTAGTTCCTCGAACGACTGTTGGCATTCGACAGTCCAAGCGAATCCCTCTTTCTTCTTCATGGCTTCGAAGAAAGGCACAGTCTTATCCGCCGATTTGCTCAGAAAACGGCTGAGAGCGGCCAGTCGTCTCATTTTCATGGCTTCGGGCATTTCTCCTATTCAGCTGGTTTCTCAAGTCGGCCTCTCGTCCGTTGTCTTGACGGCTCGACTGCTCCTCGCTTCCAGCCATGTCTGGAGTTTGCCTGATTCAACTATTGTTCCTCGGACTCGCCTTACTCAAGAGGACACGTGACTCTTTGTTCGATCCCCACAGACGGCGCCAGTGATGGTTTTTGGGTTTTCGGGCCCCAAGGAGGTCCAACACAACCTTAAGCTGGAGGATACACCTTTCACAAAAAGTCTAGATTTTTAGTGAAGTATGATGCTTAATAGTGCTCTCTATTCCCTCTCCGGGTTCTCCAATCTGCCTCTTACAAGAGTGGAGGAGCCCTCTTTATAGTGGCTCCTCCTCTACTGACTTAAAGGCCTATGATGGCCGACTTAAAGATTACATTCAATGTGTCGAGCCGTTGGGCGACGTTACGGACTCTGCCAACGGCTCTCTCTGGCTAGTAACTGGCGAACCGAGTCCGACCTTTAATGCCTCATCGGCTCCTTGCCTTAACTGCTCTGAAGGCTCCCTCAACGGCTCTCTGGACCGAGTCTTCTCCTGGGCCGGACCTGGGCCGACTTCTCGTCCCCGTTTGGCATTGGGCCGTCCTTCCGGGCTCTGAACTGGGCCTCCTTCTTCAGATCTGGGCCGAGTCCTGGACCCGGCCCATGCATTCTTTCTGGGCCTCTTTTCTTGGGCCGGGGTTCTCACCCCATCAATAATAATAATAATAATAATAATAATAATAATAATAATAATAATAATAATAATAATAATAATAATAATAATAATAATAATAATAATAATAATAATAATAATAATAATAATAATAATAATAATAATAATAATAATAATAATAATAATAATAATAATAATAATGTTTTCAAAAAATAATAATAATAATAATAATAATAATTATTATTATTATTATTATTATTATTATTATAAAAATAAAAATAAAAAGTATAATTAAGCCAATGAGCCAATCATATTAACTATTTGGGGGATTTATTGACAAAAAGAGTATTCAAATCACACAACAAATTGAATTGGAAAACTATCTCACAATGTCCTTGTTTGGCAATCAGCAGTTAGCTCTTCAATATTAGGATATATTTAATATTTTATGCCCTAATTTTTATTTGTTCTCCCTTATTTCCCGTATTTGGTTTCAACCATACCCACACAATTATTTTATTGACAATTATAATCAATCTTGACTATATTATCTTGCATTTATAAACTTAGAATTACCTATTTAAATACGCAAATTCAACATTCAATTATCTATGCATGAACAATTCCAATATAATCTTGCATTGATATATTTTATAGTACTTATTTAAAAAAAAAAAAAAAAAATATATATATATATATATATATATATATATATATATATATATATATATATATATATATATATATATATATATATATATAAGAGTGGGCAGGGGTCCGGGGCAACCCCTTTTGAAGTCATTTCTATATTTCTATTGGCTATTGAAAGGTATTTTTATTAGCTAATAACAAAAATTATTTCGATACAGATTTTCTGAGATTTTAATATTTTGCTTTGTTAAGAAAGTTTTCATTCAATATTGCTGTTTTTCTTTTCAAACTCAATTAAGAAAATTATTGATCCATTTCACCATTTGTATAGAAATTTTGCATTGTATATTTCCATTACATTTCAAAACAATTAATACCAAATGCTCTGTCGGATCGGGGGTGGGGGGCCCTTAGGGTTGGGGTTTAGCCTTTTGGAAGAATTAATACATTTGAAGAACGTATTTAACACAAGTTGTATCATTCTAGGAGTCTCAAAGTATTGAGTTGTTAGGAACTAACATTAATGCCCCGTTTGGTTCACGGAATAGGCCGGGAATGGCATAGCATTCCCAGTAATAGGCCTATTCCTTTGTTTGGTAACCATTTCTATTACTAGGAATATTATTACTGGTAATAGCCTATTACCTCAAATAAGGTAATAGCTATTACTAGGGCCCCCCCTGGTATTAGCCTATTACTGAACGCTAAGGAATAGATTTTAGAATCTATTTTCATTTTTACCCCTTTCTTTAACCTAATTTTTTTATCCTATATATAAATTTATCCTATTTCATTACCGTCGTCGCCACCACTACCATCACCGTCGCCGCCGCCACCACCACCACCACCACCATCGCCACCGCCGCCACCACCATCGCCACAACCGCCGCCGCCCCCACCACCACCGCCGCCCCACCACTACCACCACCACCACCACCACTACCACCCCAGCACCACCACCGCCACCACCACCGCCACCGCCACCAGAACCACCACCCAGCAACACCACCGCCACCACCACCACTACCGCCGCCACAACCGTCGCCGCCCCCACCACCACCACTGCCACAACCGTCACCGTCACCACCACCACCGTCGCCCCCACCACTGCCACCGCCACCACCACCACCACCACCGCCACCACCACCATCACCACCACCCCCACCACCATAGCCACCACCGCCGCCGCCGCCGCCACCATCGCCACCACTACCACCATCACCACCACTATCACCGCCACCACCACCACCGCCATCGCCACCATCACATATTTTTATAAGGGTATTTATGTCTTTTAAAACATATTTCATTTCTATTCCTTAAATCAACCAAACACTGTAATATAATTCCTAAAGTCTATTCCTTCCACGAACCAAACAATAGAATACAATTCCTATTCTATTCTTTGCTTATTCCATTCCTTATGGAATAGCATTCCTATTATCTCAAAATTCATTCCGTGAACCAAACATGCTATAAGTGACTACGACCTAAGATAAGCGAGGATCAAACTGCAAGTAAAATTAAAGAGTTAATACCTTCAATGGTCCTCCAAGTATTAACAATTTATCAGCTGTGGTCATCCGAGTTTTAAATGACATCCAATGGTCTTCCATGTTTAAAAAAAAAAAAAAAAAAAAAAAAAAAAAAAAAAAAAAACACATGTGGTCCTAATTCTTAAAAAAATCCGAGGTTAAAACGACCACGAGACGTCCTAAGAGCATAGCGCAATCTTTGCATATTTTTACGATGTCTACCTTCCTATTGCCCGTTCGTGTTTGTGAGACTATTGAGAAGCTTTTTAATCGCTATTGGTGGGGAGGAGGTGGCGCAGGAACTAGGGGGATACACTGGATGAGCTGGAATCAGTTATGTGAACCAAAGTCTAAGGGCGGTTTGGGATTCCGAAAACTACATGTGTTCAACGTGGCTCTCCTTGCAAAACAAGGGTGGCGGCTTTTGATCCATCCAGAATCGTTGGTCAATAAAATGTTGAAGGACAAGTATTACCCTAGCTGTGACTTCATGGAGGCATCGGCAGGGAGTAATCCTAGCTACATTTGGCGTAGCAATTTTAGCGGGGCAACAAGTGCTAAAACTGGGAATGACCCGTAGAATTAGAGACGGCAGAGATACTCGAATCTGGGGTTAGGGTTGGCTTGCTGACTCTTCCAACCCAAATCTAACCACTCCATACAACGATCATTTGAAGGACGCCATGGTACACGGACTTCTTGACGAACAGGGCCATTGGGATGTGAAGGTTGTGAGAGACATCTTCCACGAAGCAAATGTACAGAAAATCCTCGCGACGCCAGTGAATACACAGTTCAAGGACACATGGAGATGGCCAGGTGATATGCGGGGGAGGTACATGGTGAAACACAGATACCGCTTACTTACAGATATCGACATTTATTCGACTGATGATAACAATTTTAGATCATGGAACAAACTGTGGTCATTGCCAATTCCTCCCAAAGTCAGAAACTTCTTATGGCCGTTGCGCCCGTGGTGTTTTGCCGGTAAGAGAGAAATTAAAGGCGAAGAGGGTGTTGATAGGTGGTGGCTGCCCGTTTTGCAGCTCACCGTCGGAGACACCTGAACACATCTTCTGCGACTGTGTTTATGCTAGAGGCTTATGGGGAGAGGTGGAATTGTTGCAAGGTCATAGCATACAGAGGTTCATGGAGGCTAGACTGGGCGTGTCAAATGTCGAGCAGGCTGTGACATTGGCGCAATCTTCTGGACAATCTGGACGGGGAGAAACAACATTGTTTGGCGGCAGATCACACCTTCTGTGGAGGGCATGAGAGCTCAAACTGAGAGGCTGCGGGCCTTGTGAAGGAAACCTTCGTGGTTGGTGGTCGAACGAGAGGAGAGAACAGCTGTTTGGATCGCTGGGAACCTCCACCACACAACACCTTCAAATGTAATGTGGATGCAGCCATTTTTTCTACTACTGCAGGCTTTGGTGCTATCGTTCGTGACCATGAAGGCCGTTTTGTGGCAGCAACTTGTGGCCAATTTGCGTGCAATCAAGACCCGTTCATGGCTGAGGTCCTTGCGGCCAAGGAAGCATTAACATGGCTGAAAGGTCTACACCAAAGTCATATCATCCTAGAATCTTACTGTTTAAATTTCTGTAATGCATTTAATTCTCGTGAAGTAGATTATTCGTATGTAAGTATGATTGTTAAGCAATGTTTGTTAATTGCTTGTGACATAGGGAACGTAAAGGATCACCATGTCATCAGCAAATCGTGTGGCTCATAAGTTGGCTCAGGCAACCGGTTCTTTGTCTGTCTCAGGATCGTGGGCTGTTATCCCACCTGCTTGTATTGCTGGTTTATTAAGTCATTAATGAAGTTGTTTTTGTTTTCAAAAAAAAAAAAAAACCATGCAAAATTTTATATATATATATATATATAATTTCCATTCCTTCATTTGAAAAGTTGACTTGTGGCTTCATACATACAAATTCTTTAATTTCTACAAATTCAAATGTGGCTTCCACAAAGTTGATTTTTCATGTTAAGCAAAGTGAACTTAGCTTGCTTGCTTTAACCGAAAGGTTAATTTCGACTTTTTAAAAAAAAAAAACTTTTCGGTCAAAAACAAAGCAATGGGTTGGAAAGTGAAGGGCAAAGTTAGTAAAATGTCAAGGGAATATTTTAATACCTAAGAATTCCAAGGGAATCACATTCCCTTCAAAATTGGAAAAAATGTGATGGGGAGGCTAAATTTTATTCCATGAGAATGTTACATAACTCCAACCAAACATAGGAATCTTATATAACCAACCAAATATAACCTTGGTTATCTTAGATAACCCGAAGGAGTTACACTCTTAGTAGAGACTACTATTTCGAAAGATCACAACTTTTGAAAACAAGTCTGATCGGATGACCTTGGTCATATAGGTCAGGTCGGCAGACATTCACACGCTAACTTGATAGGGAGCTCGATAGACCTTTACTCTGTAGAGGCATGAGCTCAACAAACTTTTACTTGCTAACTCGACAACTCTTGATCTCATTAGCTCGATCGATCTCTAGCATGCCATCACGGTAAAGGTTAACAGTAGATCACACTAGGTATGCTGTTGTAAATTTAGGAAAAAAAACCATTTTTCACAACTCAAATTGGTACACTTTGAGAATCAATTTCTCAGTCAGCTAATATATCAAATTAAATATCTCTATTATGAGAACTCGAATCTACTTTGACTTGACATGAATTTGAAGTGGACCCCACTCAAAATTTTGCCTTAAAATGATCATTTTACATGCTACTTTTAGCTAATTTTTCAACCATCCTCCACTTGAATGAAAATTGATATTTCGCAATTGGAAAATGATACAAACGTGTTCAACGGGCTATCCCTGCATAGAATAGGTAGGTGTTACCCTTTGAACCTTTCATCATAAAAATATATTTACTTTATTGGCTGTCTAGTAAAATACGATGTCTTTGAACTGTATTAAACGATTATATATATTAGACAAGAACCTTCACACCTTTGTTCAATTCTCATGGGTGTGTCCACTTTGGCTATGGAACACCTTTGTTTGGTTTTGCGTGAGTTTCTAATGAATTGAGCTCATTCTCCTTTGAAGCAACCCCACTTCTCTCGCATATTGTGATTTTTTTCTCGAGTATCCCAAATAATCCACTCATGCTAACTGATACTTAGAATCATTAAAGCATGCATACAAGCTAGCATATGTAGGAGTCATTGTTTCAACAAGGAGTGGATAGTAGTTTGAGACCCCCACAGTGACCATACTCCGTTCTATATTTTAGTTGCTCATTTTGAACCTAGGTGCCAACTAGGTTGGATATCCACGATAGAATTTTTATTCCAAGGGTTTTTGTTCCATCTGTTGTGAGAACTTCTTTACCAATTCTTTGTTCATCCGTTGTGACAACTTCTCTATCAATTCTTTGCTCAACCCTTTGGTTAGCATATCTACTATATTTTTTTTTTTACCTCACGTAGTAAATAGATATAACACCTGTTGCGAGAAATTATGTAATGGTATTATGCCTACAAAATATTATGTCTAGACTTACCATTATACATATATTACTTTGTAGCCTTCCAATTTTTGCTTGACTATCGCAATGTATACAAATTAGAGGTACATGTTTTTCCCAACTAGGAATATCCTTGAGAAAATGGCATAGCCATTCAACCTCTTCACTACACTTGTCTAAGGCTATTAGCTCAGATTCTATTAGCGTGGATCTAGCTATCATAGTTTCTTTTGAGGATTTCCATGAAACAGTTGCACCGGCTAACAAGAACACGTAGCCACTTGTGGACTTAGAGTCCTTAATATTTGATATCTAATTAGTGCCACTATGCCCATCTAGTATAGTAAGATATCTAGTATAGTGTAGTTAGAGGTCACATCGAATATACCTCTAGACCCGGAAAGTAGCTTATGGAAATGAAATAATTTATGGGAAATGGTCGAGGCAGACCTCTTCACCGAGCTCCAGAACCCTTTTGTCAGCAGCTTCGCGAGCTTTAGCCTTCTTGTGCTTCTCTAGCTTCTTCTCCTGCTTGAGCTTCGCATGGACAGTAGATCTTTTTTCCTTGTTCTTTATCGAGGACGGAAGCAGAGATTCCTTCATGTTTTGGTTCTAGCTTTTGGTATCAATAGAAGTGCTAGTTTCTCCGTCGTCCCCCATATCGCTGCCATTGTTCTTCCTCCATTTCCCCCCCCCCCCCCCCATTGGAGTAGGGTTTGTCTACGAATCAAACCTTATCGGGCGCAGCCATCGAGTTCGGTAATGGCGGTGGGCCGTCGCTATGAGTTTATGACTGAATGAAAAATTGAAGATGGACAAGGGAGTGAGGTCGTCTCAGGCTGTGGTCTCGGCGATGGAGGAGAGGAAATGAGTCAATCTGATCGCAGCGATGAAGAAGCAAACGGTGATGGAGGCGAGGGAACGAGGAATTCATCAAAAAAGCATTGTTTTTAATTTAATTAAAAAAAACATGAACAATCTATGTCCGGAGTGCAACAACTTTGGACGCAGAGTCTTTTTTTAAAAAGGACTTGCGACAATATGCGTCCAAAGTCTTGAACTTCGGACGCATATTGTCCTTAATTTTAAAAAAAAATTAAATAATGTCATTTTAATTACAAAAATGTCGTCGTCCCGACTTTACGCGTCCAATATTTAAACTTTGGACGCATAATGTTAGATTTTTTTGATCATTTTTGACTAGTGAGTATATCATAACCGGGGTTACTAGTATATTTACTAAGTTTACTAACTGTAAAGGCAATATTCTACCTAGTACAACTCATTAGATACATTAAACTTCTAATAATTTTAGCGTATTCTACTTGAGAAGTACACTTTTCTTGATTTTTGGATAGATATACAATAGTATATAAAGACATCCTAGCCAATTGATTATCATTATTGTTAAATTACCAATGATTTTATCAATATAATGAGATTGACTCAAAACAAGACTCCTCGATCTTCTGATGATTTTAATTCCAAGGTTAAAACATGATTTATACTAAATATTTTAAGCTATATATAATATATTAGAGTTAATTCCACCAGAGGATTGTCTTTGGTGGAAATTTCAAATTTAGTCACAGGCTATTATTTTTTACATTTAACATCCCAGACTATTATATTTTGGACACTTTTAGTCCTTCTCATGACTTTTCCTATTTTTAGTAAAGGCATTTTTGTCTCTTCATATTTTTTTTTTTGTTATTTTTTTTCAATTTCAACCGGTTTAATTGGTTTAGGACTTTACTAAAAACCGGTTGAAAAATATGGTTACTAAAAATCAAAGGTTACCTAAAGTCTTAAACCAATTAAACTAGTTGTAACCGAAAAAATAACAAAAAAAAAAATGAAAAAAAAATGTCCTTACTAAAAATAGGAAAAATCATGAGAATGACTAAAGGTGTCCAAAAATAATAGTTTGGAATGTTAAATGAAAAAAGAAATGATAATTTGAAATTAAATTTGAAATTGTCACAAAAAATAAGGACTTCTTCTGGTGAAATTAACTCTATATATTATATTTTACGAAAGAATTGAGTCTGAATTCATAGAGTAATTAGAGCTCGAAGTAAAGGATGGGCGGATGTTGGTCTTACCGAACCAAGGAGCAGTTTAAATCTACTATCTACTATACTAATAAGAGCCTAAGAGAGTTAGGTTTATAATGTGCAGAAAAAATGGCGGTCAAATTTTTTAATTAAATGAATGACTCAGATTGATCAAATTTTAATTTTTCCTTAAGATTTTCTAATTTATCCTTAATGAATATGATTATCCGTTAACTTTTCCGTTAAATATTATCTTTTCCGTTAATTTCTGTTAGTTCACCGTCAACTTACTCATTGATTTCAATAAGAAAGGTTCGAACCACATCCCAATCAAAGTTGACATAATTAGTACTCTATTTTACTCTTATTAAATTATATATTACTAGTTTTTTTTACGCGCTTTGCGCGAATGGGATAATGCCCAATGATTATTTTTAAATAAGTATTTCAAAGTATATCAACGCAATATTATATCGGAGATGTTCATGCATATGTAAATAAATATTGAATTTGTTTATTTAAATCGGTAATTCAAAATATATAAATGCAAGATAATATTTATTGAATTTTCTAATCGATATTTGGTCATGGTAGTGGTAGTTTTCCCCTACATGTTTCATGCATTGAGAGATGTGTGTCGTAGGTTATCATGTGAAAGTATTGAACAAAATATTAATATTTATAATATTTGTAAAAAATACTTGGTAAATAAATATATATATATATATATAATGTATTTTGTATTATAACTTTGATATTTAATTACAAGATAATGTAAAAAGAAGACAATGGACAATGCAGTGAATATAATAAATTAATAAATTTGAAGGTAATGAATCTTTGAATGGTAGAAAATAAAGATAATATAACTAATGAAATTATATCTATTTTTAAATTTTTTATAATGAATAATTTTTTTTAAAATAAATGCATTATAGACATCTAATTCTAAATTAATTAAATGCATATGTATTATTTTTTGTTGTAGCTACTACTTTATTTAGTTTAATAAGAGTAATAAAGTGATGTACATACTTTTCATCAACAATAATGCAATCATTGATTTTTTTTTTTTAAATTTACATTCGTTGTTGAGACAAATTATTTTGAGAGTGTGTCAATGACAATTGTTACAATTCCTGTCAATATAGGATGATAATAAATAATTCAAAATATATAGTTACAATAGATATTGTTATAAAAATATAGTAAAAACTAACTTACAAATTTCTTTAAAAATGTTCATGCATTGATAAAATTCTGATGTCTAAACTTGTTCAATTAGAGCCAGCGGAATGTCAGCATTGTCATTCGTTAGAAAATGGTCCTACCGTTTTAGAGTCGAGGTGTAATTTTATTTATGATCAACAATTTTGTAGTTAGGTCCAGGGCCGTTCCAATAAAAATTGGGGTCCTGTGCAATATCATAATTTGGGTCCCTTTTTTTCAAGTAATTTCTATATATAATAATAGTTGTTCAAAAAATTGTGTCAAAAGTTTAAAATATAAATATTGTATAAAAAATATATCTAAAATTTTTATTAAAAAGTGACATGCGTCATGCACATTTAAATGCAAAATCATCTACCAAACTTTATATCAACTTCTTCCAAAATCTCTAAACAATTTTAGTTGTTTGCAAATGTATCAAATCAATTCACAATTAGGCTTGCACTGAATTCGTTGATCGAGATAGGGTTAGGGTTCGAAGCTTTGATAGCCAGAGAAGAATAGGAAGCTGGTGAGAGAAAGGAATCCTTCAATAGTTTGAGACAAATTACGGTCCACACAGCTGTGTAGACCACTGCCTAAAATATCGTCGTGAATATTATGAGTAAAAATAATGTACATTATGTTTTAGAATAATGTAATTACGTGTTAGAATAATGTATATTATGTGTTAAAATAATGTACATTACGTGTTAGAATAATGAAACATCTGGGTAATATAATGTACGTTATGTTCTAAAATAATGTACATTATGTTTTAGAATAATGTACATTATGAGTTATAAAAATATATGTTACAACGGGACGTGCGAAAAAATAAAATTAAAAAAAAAAAAAAACGATGTCGTTTTTTTATCGTGGTCCACACAAAAATTATTCTTTATTCGATAAGTGGATTGTCAATTTGTTGGCAAATTATTGTGTGGACCATGGTCCACACAATGTTATGTGGACCATAATAAAAAGTACATTTTTAATATACTAAATGTACATTATTTTTGTACTGAATGTACATTATACAAAATAATGTACACTCAGAACAAAAATAATGTATATCCCCTGAATATAATGTACATTATTTTTGTACTGAATGTACATTATTTTTGTATTAAATGTACATTATTTTACAGTAGACAAAATATAGTACATACAACTTGTGTGGACCATGGTCCACACAATAATGATTGCAATTTGTTGGAAGACTTCGAATCCACTAATCCCATTATATAAACTGTATACGCATTACATATAATTTATTTCAAAAAAACGTATTACATATAATTATGAACCTATCCAGTATCTATACATATTACATATTTTTTTTTTTTTAATATGGGGCCCCCAAAATTTGGGGGCCCTGTGCAAAGGCCCTGGGCAGACTTGCCCAGGGCCGGCCCTGGTTAGGTCGCGCAGACCTGACAATGATGTAAGAACAATTTTATCCGATAAAAAAATAATAGTATAATATTTGTAAAGTAATGTACAATAATTGTACCATTATAAAAATATATACAAAAATATTAATACCATAACGATCTAAATCATACCAATAATGCAAAAGTATAATTGAAATATTAAGTTTTTTTTCTAATTTAAATAATCAAAAGAAGATTAATTAAACAAAAAAAAAAATTTAACCTAAATATGTTTTTTTTTAAAATGCATAAAAATCAAATGATTTTTAAAGTTCTTGATTTATAATCTTCGATGCTTAACTTTGAATGTTATGTATTTAGTCACACTAATTATTTGTACAAAGTTTATGTTAAATTTTATATTATATATATTTTAAATATATTTTAACATATTCGTAGTATACGTTTAACAATTATGCCAACTCTAATTGGGATGTGGTTTGAAACTAAGACTTTTCTTATAGAAATTAATGTGTAAGTTAAAATAATAAATAGTTAACGGAATATTCCGTTACTAAAGTTTATGCTAACGGAATTTAGGTTATTTAAGGGAAGAAAATAATATAATAAAGGGTAAATAAGGAAAATCAATAAAAAAAAATACTAAAATCAAAATAATATGAACCATTCATTTTAAGAAACAATAGTATAACATGAACCATTCATTTTAAGAAACAATAGTACCAACATTTTTTTTCCCAGTTAAGGGCCTAACATTATTGGCTCTTATTAGAATTGTAGAGTAGATGTAAAAATAATAATTTAGTAGCTACAACAAAAAATGATACATATGCATTTCTTTAATTTAGAATTATGTGTCTACAATATCTTTATTCAAAAAAAAATATTATCCATTATCAATAAATTAAATAAGAGAAATAATTTCATTAGTTATATTATCTTTATTTTTCTCTAATATAAAAATTCTTTAAATTCAAATTCATCAATTGATTATATTCGCTACTTTGTCCCTACAATGTCTTTATTAAAAAAAAAATTATTCATTATCAATGAATTAATTAAGAGAAATAATTTTATTAGTTATATTGTCTTTATTTTTCTCCAATGTAAAAATTCTTTACATTCAAATTCATCAATTGATTATTATATTCACTACATTGTCTATTATCTTCTTTGTGCACTATTTTTTTAAATTAAATATCAAAGTTATAATACAAAATAATGCTATATATTTATTTACCAAGTATTTTATTATTACCATTAAAAAATTTAAAAAATATAATTAATAAAGTCAATCATATTAACTACTTGAGGGATTTGTTGACAAAGAGAGTATTCAAATCACACAACAAATTGAAGTGAGAACTATCTCGCAATGTCATTGTTTTACAATCAGCAGTTAGCGGTTAGCATTAGCGGATTTGACCAGCGAATTATATCAACGGTTGGTAAAAAGATATTTGAAAAAGTTAGATGCTTCGATTAACATGTAAAATGACATAAGGGTATACATATATTTAATAATAATAATAATAATAATAATAATAATAATAATAATAATAATAATAATAATAATTGTTTTTAAAAAATAAAAAAATATATAATTAACCCAATCATATTAACTACTTTGGAAGATTTATTGACAAAAAGAATATTCAGATCACAACAAATTGATGTGGGAAACTATCTCGCAATGTCCTTGTTTGGCAATTAGCAGTTAGCTCTTCAATATTAGTATATATTTAATATTTTATGCCCTAATTTTTATTTGCTCTCCCTTATGTCCCGTATTTGGTTTCAACCATACCTATACAATTTTTTTATTGACAATTATAATCAATCTTGACTATATTATCTTGCATTTGTAAACTTAGAATTACCTATTTAAATACGCAAATTTAATATTCAATTATCTATGCATGAACAATTTTGATATAATCTTGCCTTGATATACTTTAAAGTACTTATTTAAAAAAAAAAACATTGGGCATTATCCCAATCGCGCAATGCGCGTAAAAAACTAGTTACATTAAGTAGGATGGATGGGGTCTAAAATGTGGAGTGGAAAAAGTTTAAGAGATTGAAGTACAAAGGCTGAAGGATATGATCTAAATTTTGAATCATTCTTTCAAAAGGTTGAACTCCAACTCTAAGGACCCTCACATTCCGACTCGACAGAGCATTTAGGATAAAGTAAATCATGGTGACTCAACTGAACATGAACCAGAGATACTAAATTTTGAATCTTAAGCATATATTTGGAAGGGCGAAAGAAATAATTTTTGCAAGTTTCACCTACAACATGGCTTTACATTGTTTACGGGGAAAATAATGATTTTTTGAGCAAATATAAAATTTGATCCCACGAGTATTAGCAAAATGATAGTTTTGGTTCACATATTTAATTCCTACCAATTTTCATCCATGACTATTATTTTAGTACTAATTTTAATCCACGATAATTATTTTAATACTAAAATTCATCACGTCGGTCACCCATCTATTTAAGACATCCTGAAATCTAAAAATGTTAAGGGCATTTTCGTCATTTTCAACTTAAGATTCCAATTTGAACATAAATAAATGAATTTAAGCCCTAAGATTGATCCCAATTCGCAGTTTTCCTCCTCATCCTACCTTAATTTAAGGAGAAAAACTGCGAACTGTGATAGATCTCAGGGCTTAAATCGCTTTATTCATGCTGCAAATAGGGATCCTAATTTGAAAAGCACAAAATTACCCTTAATAATTTCATATTTTGGCATGTCTTAAACGAAGGGGCGACCAACGTGATTAATTTTCGCACTAAAATAATAGTTGTGGATGAAAATTGGTACTAAAACAATAGTCGTGGACGAAAATTGGTAGGAATTAAACATGTGGACCAAAACACCGTTTTGGTCCACATGTTTAATTCCTACCAATTTTTATCTATGACTATTGTTTTAGTACCAATTTTCATCCACGACTATTATTTTAGTACCAAAATTCATCACGCAGGTCACCCCTCCATTTAAGACATGCTGGAATCAAAAAATTTTAAGAACATTTGCATCCTTTTTAACTTAAGATTTCAATTTGAACATGAATAAAGGGATTTAAACCCTTAAATCGATCCCAATTCGCAGTTTTCCTGCTCATCCTACCTTAGTTTGAAGAGGAGAATTGCGAAATGGGATAGATCTTAGGGCTTAAATCCCTTTTATTCGTGCTCAAATTTGGATCTTAATTTGAAAAGGACGAAAATACTCTTAATAATTTCATATCCCGGCATGTCTTAAATAAAGGGATGACC